>NC_052647.1:3600000-3900000 GCF_016161935.1 Mauremys reevesii
GGCAAGAAGTTAAAGGCTAGCACTGATCCCATAGTCCATCATACAACAGATGCCTGGACAACTCATTTGTTCATCTGACACCCCTGTGAGGGAGGTGGATAGAGATTAGAGCTAGGCTGGGCAGGCTAGGCAGAGAAACCACCGGGTGACGTTAGGATTTGTGTGATATTGGACGCTGTGTGAGGCAGAGACTGTCTCTTTTGTTCTGTGTGTCCAGCATCTAGCACAGTGGGAGCCTGAGCCAGCTCTGGGGCTCCTGGGCTGGGTGCTGCTGCAATGCATATAGTAGGTATATCCGGCAAGGGAGCTCTTCCGGAGAGCTGAGTCTGACATAGCTGTGCAGGCCTCTTTCCAAAGGCTCTGCACTGCGGTCGCCTTGTCTTTCCTCTGTAAAGATCCAGTAAGATCAGTGCCTGATGCTCCAATTAAACAGCCATCTGGGGAATGCTTGAAGGCAGAACATTGCTGTCTTGCATGCTTTATCACCGGCATCAAATCCAGCGGCCTCTCCTTGCTTCTCAGTAGAGACGGAATAGCTGAGCAGCTGAGATTATGGGCCCTACATTGATGTAGAGAGGTGTCATGTCACTAAGGCCTTGTCTGTGTTTGGGATTCAGTTCAGCAGCCGGTGTAGTGGTCCTGGTATAAATCCCACAAATGAGGAGGAAAGCTGTAATTTGGACTGCTTGAGACGCAGGTATAGCACAGTTTGCTCCCATGCAAGTTTTCTTGGCTATTTTTGTCTATTACACCTTTTTCCCTTCACCAGCTGTCTTGTCTCCTTAGACTGTCAGCTCTCTGGAGCAGGGACTGGCTGCTCCTCTGTCTGTACAGGGCCTAGCACAACACCAGTTCTTGGTTGGTCCTCAGGCACTACAGTACCTATGATCCCTAGCTCTCATCTAGTGCTTTTCATGAGTAGAGTGCAAAGCGCTTTGCAGAGGAGGTCAGTATCATTATTTGCCTGTTACTGATGGGGAAACTGAGGCACAGAAAGGGGACGTGACCTGCCCAGGGTCACCCAGCAGGCTAGTGACAGAGACAGGAATAGAACCTGTGTCTCCTGAGTCCCATTCTGTGCTTTCTCCCCTTGACCACACAGCCTACACTTGGTCTTTGCACCCGTTGCTAGTCACCAGTGGCTGAATCCCAAGGATAAACCAGGCCTAAAATTTGATCTTCCCAAAATATCGCACAGAGCATTTACTGAAACCCCCACGCCACCAGTTGAAATAAGCAAAGAGTAAATGATGGAATGCCATGTGGGCTTCAACTGTAAGGTCTCCGTAATGTTGATCTTGTGCAGTGTAACAATTAAGCATGGTGCAATTTGCTTCTTGTTTGTAACCAGTTAAGGAGAAATGGGTCATGCTTTGTTTTAGGAATCCATTTTGAAAGGGTTATAAATAAGATATTTGAATGAATGGGTAACCAGTTCTACTAGAGTCTACTAGATGGGTAACAGCTTTCACTGGGGCGCTTAGCCATCTGATGACACATGCTACTCATGTCTAACATGCTTATAACTTCTGTTAACCTGTTGTACATAGAACCTTAAAATCCAGGCTACCTGATTTTTTGCAGGGATTATTTGCAGTTAGCTGTTATGTCCTTCTTGGTTTTGCTCTAACTACTTTACTGTAGAAGAAAGAAGGGCTTAGTCAGAAGCATTAACATTAAGTATATCAGTGACTTTGGCTGCTAAGAGAGGCAGAATTCAGCTGGAGAAAAATGAGTAAGCAGCAGACAAAAGTAATCCACATAGCTTAGGTTCCTGAATAACAAGAATGGGCTGTAACTTTACATTCTCTCTGTTGGGGAAGGCTTGGCAGTTCTTGGAGAGCAGGGGGAAAATATCTTTTGTTTTTTCAGTTGTTTGTTCCCTTTTGGAAAATTTTATAACGTCCAAACACTGCTGTGTTTGCTTGCAGCAGCTGTTATCAGAACCAGATTGCAAAGGGAAGGAGGGGAATGGAGGGAGAGTTTGGAGAGAATGTTCCATCCAGTCCTGGGATTGGGTTCGACGTAGCCTGGCCTGCCCTTCAGTAGTATGGGGTTGTGATGCAGGATGTGATCGGCGCTTCCAGGCCTAGGATTGGCTGACTGTGCTGTCACACTAGGCTCATCCTTTCCCGCTGCAGAGAAGAGCAGCAGGGATGGGAGATGGTTTGGGGTGAACTTAAACATGGCTTGAGACTGCAGAACTGGAAGTGCTCAGCCTGGCAAGGAGATGAGTTAGAGGAATCTGGAGGGAGATGGGTTCGCAAAACCAAATCCCCAACCAGGGCAGGGTCAGGTGTGTGGCCTGTTTCCATTCCATGGCACTGAGATCACAGTATATCAAAGGCATCAGTGCTGTCCCATCCCTACTGACGTACCAGATCCACCTTGTTATGCTGAGAATAAAGGAGGCACGAATGGCAGGTAGATACAGAACCAATGAAAATGGTGCTCCTGTGGCTAGCAAGCAGCAAGCCTGCGGGATTCCTAGCAGTGCTAGAGCCTGGAGTGGGGAGCCCGGGCTGGGTATCTGCACAGGGAAGAACATTTGTAGCCAGACGCTGACAGAGGACGATGTGACTTCACTTAACAGGATGTCAGCAGACCGGTGCCGGAGTTCCCCTTGTCCGCACAGTGAAGCATTGCACACTTGGCCAGGCGCAGCACAGCCTGATGCACTTGCCACTGCTGGAGCTGGGAGACCCAGGGGCTTGGGTTCTGTTGCGGGCTGGAAGGTTCGAGGATTGGCGCGAGTCAGACGCCAGGCTAGCACTAGACTGACTGAATAAAGCAGCCTTTGAGTTCAGTACAAGGCAGCCTCAGGGAGAGGAGAGAGTGATCCAGCACAGCTCAAACCTCGCTGCAATAGGGAAGTACTAATGCCTTTGTCCGAGGCACGGATGAGGCCCCATCTGGAGCACTGTGTCCAGTTCCAGTCGTCTGTGTTCCAGGCAGACGAATTCCAGCTGGAGCAGGTGCAGAGAAGGGCTACTAGGACGCTCAACGGAGTAGAGGAGACTGAAGGAGCCTGGCTTGTTTAGCTTAGCACAGTGCAGGCAGAGGGGGATCCCTCTCAAAATACACTGCGGGGGGATGGATGCCAGGGACAGGCAAAGCTAGTGAAGCTGATGGACCACGTTGGCCCAAGAACTAATGGGGATAAACTGGCCAGGAGTAAACCGGCTGAGCTTCCACCAGGCCCTGGAGAGGCCAGGCTGCAGCCTGCTCCATCTAACATGGAGGGCAGCCCATTTCTCCGGCTATCTGGTGGCAGCAGCACAACCCCAGCTTCACCAGGTGCCACAACCCCCCAGCAACTAGATGCCATGGCCGCACGGCACACTGCTGCCTTTCTGCAGGGTGGCAGGCAGAGATACCTGAACTCCCCTCAGCCCAGACTGTAGCACTGTAATCACCGCATGCTAGTCCCAGGCTGCCTTTCCCTGGAGCTGTTGGAGCTGGAGACAGAGCCTGACCGGCAGCATCTGAGCTTAGATCAAATCCTGCGTCGTGACACAATACAGACAGACCAGACCCGGCTCCGACAAGCCCTGAGCCCGGGTGGAAAGAGCTCTCCAGACTCTCACTCAGTTCCCCTTCTCCTCTTTGTGAGAGCCACTGTGAGCAAACTCAGCAGAACCCCAGAGAGTTCCCCCTTTGCGAATTACACAGGAACATCAGAGAGGCAGGAGCCACCTGGCTCCATGAGTCCAGTCCCAGCTATTGCAGGCTGCCCTATCATACAGTCCTCTTCAGAAACTGATTATGCTCCATCTCCAAGCTAGCTAGGTTCTCTCTCCCCATTGCACCTATTGGGAGGCTGTTCAAGCCATCAAAACCTTAAAAAATGGGAAAGCTCCTGGCAAGGATAACTTGAATGCAGAATTGTTCAAGGTAAATCCTAAATTAGCAGCATCTCTCCTGGTCTCTCTATTTACATCCGTCTGGGAAAGGGAAAAAGTGCCAGATGAGTGGACCAATGGGATTATAGTGGAGATACCAAAGAAAGGAATCATAGAAGATTAGGGTTGGAAGGGATCTCAGGAGGTCATCTAGTCCAACCCCCTGCTCAAAGCAGGACCAACCCCAACTAAATCATCCCAGACAGGGCTTTGTCAAGCCAGGTCTTAAAAACCTCTAAGGATGGAGATTCCACCACCTCCCTAGGTAACCCATTCCAGTGCTTCACCACCCTCCTAGTGAAATAGTATTTCCTAATATCCAACCTAGACCTCCGCCACTGCAACTTGAGACCATTGCTCCTTGTTCTGTCATCTGCCATCACTGAGAACAGCTGAGCTCCATCCTCTTTGGAACCCCCCTTCAGGTAGTTGAAGGCTGCTATCAAATCCCCCCTCACTCTTTTCTTCTGCAGACTAAATACCACAGTTCCCTCAACCTCTCCTCATAAGTCATGTGCCCCAGCCCCCTAATCATTTTTGTTGCCCTCCACTGGATTCTCTCTAATTTGTCCACATCCCTTCTGTAGTGGGGGGACCAAAACTGGACATAATACTCCAGGTGTGGCTTCAACCAGCATATGTACCTCTCCCCCCGAGCCTCGTGTCATCTGTGAACTTGCTGAGGGTGCAATTCATCCCATCATCCAGATAATTAATAAAGATGTTGAACAAAACCGGCCCCAGGACTGACCCCTGGGACACGCCGCTTGATACTGGCTGCCAACTAGACATTGAGCCGTTGATCACTACCTGTTGAGCCCAACAATCTAGCCAGCTTTCTATCCACCTTATAGTCCATCCAATCCATACTTCTTTAAATTGCTGGCAAGAATACAGTGGGCGACCATACAAAAAGCTTAGCTAAAGTCAAGATATATCACATCTAACGCTTTTCCCCATATCCACAGAGCCAGTTATCTCATCATACGCTCAGTGATTTGTAATAACTGTCATGGTATCACACTTTTATCTGTGCCAAGCAAAGTATTGTATAAGATCATAGTTCAGTGTATATCAGAGGCAGTTGATCGTGTTCTCAGAAAAGAGCAAGCTGGTTTTCGGAAAGGGCGTGGATGTACAGACCAGATCTTCACTGTATGAAACATAATAGAACAGTGCCTAGAATGGCAACAGCAACTCTACATCAATTTCATAGACTTTAAACAGACATTTGATAGCATTCCCAGGACCAGCCTGTGATGGGTTCGGTCACAGAGATCCCTTTGGGACTGTCACCTGATGTGCTGAAATTACCTTTGAGCCTGTTTTCCCTGTTAGCTTGGGAGTCCAGAACCCTTGTTGATCCAGACACGCTAGCCTGCTGCAACACAGACCCAGGTCTGGGCCACACCCCCAAAGCTGAAGATTTTAACTAAAAACAGCTCAGCAGGTTACCTGTCTCCAGCACCCAGACACTCAGCTCCCAGTGGGATCCAGACCCCCAAATAAATCCATTTTACTCTGTATAAAGCATATACGGGGTAAATTTGTAAATTGTTCGCCCTCTGTAACACCGATAGAGAGATGCACAGCTATTTGCTCCCCCAGGTATTAATCACTTACTCTGGGTTTATTAATAAACAAAAGTGATTTTATTAAGTATAAGAAGTAGGATTTAAGTGGTTTCAATAACAACAGCCAGAACTAAGTAAGTCATAAAGCAAAATAAAACAAAACACACAACTCTAAGCCTAATACATTAAGAAACTGAATACAGGTCATATCTCACCCTCAAAGATGTTCCAATAAGCTGCTTTCGCAGACTAGACTCCTTCCTAGTCTGGGCCCAGTCCTCTCCCCTGGTACAGTCTTTGTTAGATCCAGCAGATATTTCAGGTGGTAAGCAGGGATTTTTCTCATGACTGGCACCCCCTTTGTCCTGCTCCACCCCCTTTTTATAACTTTGGCACAAGCCAGGAATCTTTTGTCTGTGCTTGTCCCCAACCCCGCCTCATCATTGGAAAAGTACAAGGATTAAGATGGATTCCAGTATCATGTGAGATGGTCACATGTCACTGTAAGACCCCCCTAGTTTCCATTCTTCCTGGGTTGGCCCACGAGTACACAGGAAGGTTTTCTGGTAAATAAACCATTTACAATCAATTGTCCCAGTCAATGGGAGCCATCAAGATTCTAAACCACCATTAATGGCCCACACTTTGCATAATTACAATAGGACCTCAGAGTTTTACTTCATATTTTTAGCTTCAGATACAAGAATGATACATGCATACAAATAGGAGCAATATATTCAGTAGGTTATAACCTTTGATACCTTAGAAGAGACCTTTTGCATAAACCATGTTCCAGTTACATCATATTCGCGTTCATAAGCATATTTCCATAACACATGGAGTGCAGCGTCACACAGCCTATTGCGCATTCTGCGGGCATATGGAATTCCTTTCTGTATAATTGTCATCAAAAGCTTCTATTTCAACTTTACATGCAGTGTTGATCACAGCGACCTCAGTTTTGAAGTCAAAACAGGAGTATGTCGGGGGTGTGTCATTGCCATCGACTGGGTAATGCGATGTACAACAGAAGACGTGCGAAGAGGCATTAAATGGACACTCGTCTCATCCCTTGAAGACCTGGACTTCACAGATGATGTCGCTCTCCTATAACATACCCAACACCATATACAAGAAAAAACAACTCTACTCAACACGTTCAGCCAGCAAATTGGACTGAAAATCAGTCGCAATAGGACAGATATCCTGACCTTTAATATTGCCTCACCATCACCAGTATGGATAGAGGATTATATTCTCACCAGTCATAGAAGCATTCACGTACTTGGGCAGCACCATCAGCCAGGATGGTGGAACAAGCCAAGACATATGGAACAAAATCAGTAAAGCCAGGAACACCTTCAGGAGCTTAAATACAGTCTGGAAATCGTCAAAATACAACACCAACACCAAACTCAAGATTTATCAGAGCTGCGTAATTTCAACACTACTTTATAGTGCAAAATCATAGAATATCAGAGTTGGAAGGGACCTCAGGAGGTCATCTAGTCCAACCCCGTGCTCAAAATGCTGGGGAATGAGAAAGTATGACATGTCCAAACTGTGTTCATTCCATACAACCTGCCTCAGAAAAATCCTCTGTATCTTTTGTCCCAGAACAATCTCATACCAAGATCTTGGCTGCTCTGTGTCACCAGAGGATCTGAGCACCATCACTGCCAGGAGGTGTTGGAGATGGATCGGTCATGTGCTTCGGATGGAAACTGATTCCATCACCAGAGTAGCAATAAGATGGACACCTGAAGGCAAGCGAAAACGAGGCCGCCCGAAAACAACATGGCAAAGAGCTGTGGAAGCTGAGCTGAAAAACCTGGGGCACAGCTGGGGAACCATTGAAAGACTTGCCAGAAACAGACAGGAGTGTGAAGGAGCTTGGTCACTGCCCTAAATGCCAGAGGCATAATAGGAACATGATGATGACATGCTACCAGCGTGATGCTGTGGCAGGAGGCCAGTGCTGTGTGTGCAGAGGCAGCACATTGCAGAGCAAGAGTGGGCAAGTTCGTTCTTTCTGTCTGCAGCTAGCCTTGGTGTGGGCACTCTGGGAATGCCACAGGCAGTTTTCTGGGACCCAGGTGCAAGGGGGCTCTTGGCAAACTGCCAGAGGAGAGCTAACCAAATGACACTGATAGAACTTCCTCGGGGGCTGGTCCCACACTGGGGAACTGCCTGCCACGTGAACTAGGGACTATCCCAAACCTCCCTGCCTTGTGCTCCAAGTGCCAGGCACCGTCCTCCGATTGGTCTTCTCCAATATAAACACAGAGCAGAACCCTACCAAAACAAACCCCTCCTTGGTACACCCAGTTCTCCCCTGGGGGGGGAGGGAGGGAGAGAACGAACCACACGTGACAGTTGTTAGTCGCAGCTCATGCAGGTGCTGTGGTGATGAGGGTGGGATAAGAGCCTGAATAGAACAAAGGCGCGTGAGGTGGAGCTGGCCTGTGGTATCACTAAGGGCAGATGCTGATGGCTGTTCACCGGCTCGCTCCCCAGGACAGAGCTGGGGAGATCATTGTGTAGGTTGCAGTCAGAGTGAGAGCTGAGAAGGGCCTGCTCAGAGGACAAAGGCAGCTGCGCTCCAGCAGCCGGCAGAGAGCTGTTAGATTGGGCTAGTTACTGGAGGTGGAAATTGTTCAATTATACCTGTTGTGGCACAGGCGGGTGGGGATTGCAGTGCCCGCCAGCCCCTTGTGCACAACATTCTGAGCTGCTAGTGAGCGAGGGAGAAACGAGGGACAGTTCTGGGTCTCACTCCGCCAAGCTGCCTAGTGTTTCGGATGGGTACCGTTCCCCTGGCCCTGCTTTGATGGGATAGCGTCATTAGTGGGAGGGTGAGGCCCAGAGACAGTGCCCTAGAGGGAAGCTCAGCCCCACTGCTGCCCTGGAAGAGGGAGGGTGCTAGGATTTATGTGGAAGCCTGGCAGATCAGCGGCTGATACGTTTGAAGATCCAGTCTCCTGCTCCACAGCTGCTGGGAGGCAGAGGGAATGTTCAGAGGGCTCTGCTGCATCTGTCCTCCCCTGGAAACAGCCCTGGGTGCAGGGGTGTGAAACTGACCGGGTCTGTGATGGTCTCCCTGATTCCCACAGGCTGCCTAATAGCAGCAGTGAAACTGGAATCCACCTACAATGTAGCAAAGCCCTGAGCAGCTGTTAAGAGCTGTCTCTGCAGACTCAGGAAGATGGCACTGCCTCAGGATCAGTGTTTGGGATAGGACATCTTTATCACTGTGAGAGCACAACCTGCAAGGCTACAGAAATTCATGGTTCAGGTCCCAGGTTTTCTAGGGAAAGTGTCCCCTCCCCTGCTGGAGGAGCAGGGGTTTCAGGCTCTGCCTTAGACATTGATCAGGCCCTGGCTGTGATAATAGAGACCAGTATCATTATCCCTATTTTACAGATGGGGGAAACTGAGGCACAGAGAGGGGTTGCACAAGGTCACCCACCAGGCCAACAGAGGAGCTGGGACTAGAACCTGGATCTCCTAAGTCCCAGTCAGGTGCTGTATACACTAGGTCACGCTGTACTGGCAATTTCCTGAACATGTCCCGCTGGAGAGGGTGCTAGTGTAGGTTGGCCACTGACATTTCACCACAGTGCTGCACAGACCTGCCCTGAGCAGGAGAAATGCAGCTGCTGGCTACACTCGTATACTCCTGCTATCAGTGCTGCCATTAGGATGCCTTCAGATCAGCAGGGTAGGCAGAGCCTGCATCACGCAGCTCACAGGGGCCCTGTGACCTAATGCTCCCGTCCCATCTCCAGTGCAATAGTGCCTTGGCAAGGCTGGTGTGGGGGGATGCTTACAGAAGGGCAGCAGTTCAGGGAGGCTGATAGCTCTAGGGAAGAGGGGTGCAGAACGTTGCAGTTAGTTCAGCAAGTCTCTCACGTAAACAGCTCTTGGATTTAGAAATGATGTGCCAGCTGCATGCCAAGCCAGCTGCCTGTGCTCCTTTAACGCGCCTTCGGGAGTGGAGCAAAGCTATTGAGATCAGAGAACAGCTGCTCTCCTGAGTGCTGCCAAGGGACCTAAGCCTTGGCTTCCCTTCCCGCAGAGCCTGGCCAGCCTGGTGATTAAGGCTGGAGCTGAGAGAACGGTGCTCTGGAGTTCCAGCAGCAGGCTGTTGTTTTTCCCCGATTATTGATGTGGCTGCTAAGGACGATGTGGGCACGTCGCCTGCCTGCTCGCTCGGTGCGGGGGACCCTCTTGCACACACTGCTCGGTTGATTTCCCAGAAGGCCCCATGAAGGGACGAAGGTGGCTGCTTTAGAGATGATGAAGGTGCAGTTCGAACTCGAGCCCCTGACCAGGACAGGGGCAAGTTGTTCCTCCCATTAGAGCTGCTCACTGGAGCCAGCCTGTGCTAGCACGAGGAGACGCTGTCCTATGATAACTCTGCCTGCGTTAATTGTTGGGTCCATCCTGTATTCCAGCTGAGTGGTGCTCAGAACATCTGGGTTCTATTTCTGGCTTTGCCACCAGCCTGCCCTGTGACCCTGGGCAAGTCCCTTCCTTGCTTTGCACCTTAGTTTCCTCTCCTGCCCTTTGGCTGTTGGGACTGTGACCTCTTTGGGGCGGCACTGTCTCATTGTGTGTAGGTAGGGCACCTAGTGCAGCTGGACCCTCCATCTGAAGTGGGGCCTCGGGGGCTACCGTAAAACTACTAATAGCTGCCTGGTAGGAGACACTCTGTAGCTGATCCTGCCCACGCTGTGAGGGCAGAGGGGTTCCCGTGCAGAACGACCCGGGTCAGATATGATAACCAGGATTTCCCCGTCATGAGCTGCGTGATGCTGCTTCGCTCCTGACACATGTCGTTGTTTGTAAAGGCCACAGGATAGCAGAAGAGTCCCTGGCAGGTGCCATGGGGCCAGCACATGGTTGCTCCCTAGGCACGTGTGCAGGGCTTGGTCCCATAACCGATGCGCAGGTCCCATTTCCATCTCGGCCTCGGGCAGCGACAGCCCGTGTGTTTGATCCCCAGAGCGATGGGGGCCATGTAGAGAGAGCTGGGACTAGAACAGAACCCAGGAGTCCGGACTCCCAGGCTGGTGCTCATCCCTCTGGGGGCTGCTTTGCGGCCTGCTGGATCTGAGTGGGAAGTTCTGGATCTGATGCGAACCCTGTTCCTCCTTCTGATTGGCTATTTCCTCCTGCTGCTTTGTCTCCTTAGCATTTTCCCATCGCCCCAGAGCAATCTCTGAGCTGGGCTGTGCAGAGCCTGTCATTCCATCTGCTAGGAGATGAGTTTGCTGGGGCTCAGGCCCCCGCACAGTGGAGAGGGGGTCACGCGGCATGTTCTGTTCTCATCCCTGCAGTATTTCCGCGCCTCCCAGTTGTTCACTAAGCTCCATGACTAACCTCTGTCTCATGAGGTTCATTCTTTCATCCTCTCCCTCTGGGGAGAATTGTGTGCGCTGTGGAGGGGTTTGCTTTGTTGTTTAACTGTCCACACTGCTCTGTGTTTATATCAGAGAAGGCCAGTTGGAGGAGGGCACCTGGCACTTGGAGCAGGAAATGGGGAGGTTTGGAATGGTCTTTAGCTCATGTGGCGGGTAGTTCCACTGTCTGGAACTGGCCCCTAGGGAAGCCTTGTCTCTTGCACAGCTTCACCCTCATGGCAGAAAGTGCCCTGGGGCCTGACAAGCAGAGCTGTCGACCATGGTCCCCCTGTGTTAGGCAACCTGGGCTGAGGCTATGGAGCGCCTTGGAGAGAAGGATCGAGCCCTGGACCTCGACTCGATTAACCCCACAGCTGGTTGCTGTGCTGGCGATCTCAGCAGAGAGGCCATGAGTGAGTGGGCTACGAGAGCGAACTCCGCTCCCCTGCCAGGTCCAGGCTGGGGCACAGCAGGGCGCTGTGTGCATGTGCGTACGCGTGTTCCCTTGTTGCTGCCCGTGCCATATCTGTGCTGCAGGGAGATGGAGACCTTGGTCTCAGCACTGTCCGCAGAGCCCCTTTCGCCAGCACTAGTGCCCATGACACCCCCCTCCCCCCGCCAAGCCCCGGTGCCACCCAGCTCACTCGGCGCCACCCAGCAGCGGATCCAGGCAGCTCCGAGAGCCGTCTGTTCTCCAGGAGCAGCGGCACTTTGGCTTGTTGACACTATACTTGTGCCCAGGGCACCGGAAGCATGGTTCCCCCCCAGCTCTAGGCGAATGGGTTAGCAATATGAGTCTCTCCACATGCCACGGGAGCCCCCTGGGCTGGTCGTGCCGCTCTCGGCTGCTTGGTGTTCCAGTGCTGGCTCGTGGCGGCGTGCTGCATGGCGCCCTGCTAGGGGATGGCAGGGTTATGGTCGTTGTTCGGTGAATCGCGCCTGTCCGCAAGCACCTGCTATCTCCCAGGGTGCCACGGTGCGTCAGGGACTCCATGTATCCCAGCCTCGCTGAAATGCAGCCACCTCTGGGGTGGAGAGCAACAGCCAGCGCAGTGCAAGGAGGGGAGATTGCTACCGGGGCCTCTGGGACTTCTGGTGTCCACGCAGAATGGACAGGGCGTTAGGATCTAATCCAGGAGATGCTGTCGGTGGCAAGAAACTCTGTGTCCGTAACTGTGACGTTCCTGATTGCGAATCAGGATGTTGGTTACAAATCTTCAAAATGCCACAAGTGATTTAGGAACCTAAATCCCATGGGTGGAGGCTCCTAAACAACTTAGGCTCTGTGGTCACTAAGTGCTTTTAAGCTGTGTGCCCCTCCTGGTCATGCTGGTCTCTGTGAGCTGGGGGCCCGGCTTGCCCAGGGCAGTGGGACGGGAGGCAGAGAGCTGCGGAGAGGAGTCTGAACCCAGGCAGGGGTGGCAGTGCCTGGGAGCTTTCCCTGCCCAAGGCTCTTGGCTGGCCTGGGGGAATGCATTAGCAGGTGCAGTTCAGTGGCTCTCAGACAGGCACCTGCATCGGGAACAGCCTCTGGTTAGCAGCCCAGTTGGGATCCGGTCTGCTCTTGGCCTGAATGCCCCTCGAAGGGAGGGTGGAGGCACCGCAGCTGGGTGGGCTGAGGGCATTGGCCATGCTACACCTGCTTAGTGGCTAGCAGCCTCCAGGGCTGGCACTCCACGACCTTCTGCTGCAACTCACCGAGGCTGCAGAAAGTGGATTCACTGTGCCGGCTCCGTCATATGGAGAAGGGCAGGTTGGCCATGAGTCCAGCCAGAGGATCTCGGCCACCCCTTCGCCTCCCTCTGGGTGTCACAGCCCAGGGGCATCCACTCCAGCGTGAGTGGTCAGCGAGAGATCCAGGGGGGTCAGGCTAGATGATGGGGACGTGCTTTGGTGAGGCCGAGGCACCAGATTCTCGGCAGCAGGTACAGGCCTAGGTGAGCCAGGGTGTTCCTGGCAGATGATGGGGCTGCTGGAAGGAGCAGTGGGGCTGGTTTCTAATCCCCTGGCCCAGTCCTGTGCCAAGGCCATTAATGCATTAGCAGCTTCACTCTTCTGTACACAGCATCTGCGCAGCATGACGTGTGTTCTGGCCTTGGCACCAGCATTTGGCATGCCCCAAGTGCCAGGTGCTCCAGGGCCTCGCCGAGAATGAACCCGTTCTGCCGACAGCCTCAGGGCGACACTCTAGAGACCAGCAACAGTGTGTTCTCCCCAAATCTCTCCTTCCTGCCATACTGCGCAGCTGACTGGCGGCTCTCTTCTCCCCAGTGGTGGCCGCATTTTAACCATGCAGAGACTGCACTCTGGGATCTCAGTGGCTATAGACAGGGGCGTGGGAGGATAGCAAATGATTGTGTGTATTCAAGGGCTTCTCTCACGAGCATGGGGGCCAAAGGGAATTAAAAGCTGAGCTCTCTGCATCGTGGTGGCGACTTCCAGCAGGGTGGTCATTACCTAGAGCTCGTGGTTAAGTCCTTGTTTTCATGTGTCCCCTCCGGGCTGTGACGAGGATTGTGCCAGTCCCATGCCCATCTTGAGGAGGGTCTGAGAGCACATCTGCTTTTAGCGGGCAGTGGGGGCCTGGCTGGCTCGGAGGGGCAGGACTGGCCAGCAATCACTCAATCTAGGCTAATAGTTATTAGTGAGTTCTGTCTTCCCACTGACAGCACCATTTCTTGGGAGCTCCCTGGAGATTTGGGGAGCATGGTGTCTGTGTGTGTGGCGGGGGGGGGGGGCAGCAAATGGTCTCGGTGGATGCCCAAGTATAGCCAGAATGGTTACACTGCATCGCTGTGTGACCTCAGTGAGTCCCCATCCCCTGCCTCAGTTTCCCTATCTGGAAGAATGGGTTGTACCTCCTTCGCAGGGGCTGGGTGAGACATTCTCTGAGCGAACTCCCCTGCCCTGCTCTCCACTCTTGTGCTGAGGGATTCAGGCTGAGCTGAAAACACAGGGAAGGGAATGGGCCTCACTGGTCTCTGGCTCCTGCTAGGTAGCATCAGGGTTCTGGGAAGTCCATCTGGATTCTACAGGAGCACTGAGCATGGCCCCTGCTATCCTGGGTGTGGGTGGGTGGGTGGGTGGGGGGGAAGGTCAGGGAGAGGTTGCAGCTCTGGGACACTCCAGTAGTCCTCCAGCGTCCGGCTGGCCCCTTTTTCGGACCACCACCTCGTCACCGTGACGGCCTCTCTATGCGCGGAGAGGCCGGGGCCGGCCTATTGGCACTTCAGCAACAGCACCCAGGAGCCTGTCCATGGAACATGCAACTGCTGGCCCCTCTCCTCTGCCTAGTGGTGCTGCCCCCTGCTATTGGTCTGGGTCTGTTCTGTGACCTTTCTCCCACCACCTCAGTGCTGCAGCAACCAGTTGCTGATCGGCAAGAGGCTGACGTGCCTGGGCTTACAGGGCTGATCCATCTGCCCCCTCCCTGGGCCCTTCCCCAGAGGCCTAGCATGGTTGCAGAGCCAGGGGGCAGCTTGTTAGATCTTAGCTTCACACGACTCTGGAAACCACGGCCCTAGGTGGTTGCCTAGCTGCCTTTATCTCTGCTCTGCCCGGCCGCGAGTCACCCCTGCGCAGGAAGTGACTTGCCAATAGAAATGTGGGTTGTGCTGCAAAGATAATTTGTTCCCTGGACGGATGCAGTTCTATAGCCACAGCCCCCAGGCCAGCCCTGCGAGTGCTGATGGCTCCAGCGCTGAGGCTGCCTCTGCTGTGGGCCTGCTTGGATATTAAGGAGAGCAAACCCAGTCCGCTCATGTCCTCAAGCGGGACAGGCCGGAAGCCCAGGCCAGGGATGGCTGCTGCTCCTTGGAGGCTTACCCTTGATCAGCTTGGCCTCCGTTGCCTTGTGCATGCTGGAGTCTGAGGTGTTCGTTGCTATGTGTTAGTCCTTGTCTTCTGGCAACACCCTGACCCGCTGTGAGGGCTGCGTTACTTCAGAAGCCCAACCCACGGCTGAATCTCCAGCCCAGGCTGCAGTGGACAGGGCCTGTGACTAAATCCAGACCACAGACCTGGGGTTTAAAAAGATGCTTCGAAAGTGGATTCAGTTCTGATGTTCCACGGTTGCCCCCAGAACTGGGACAGAGCAAAAGTGGCCCACAGTTCAAGACGGCCAGTGGTGCTAATAACCCTTAGCTCTTCTCTTAGCTTCTCCTCAGTAAATTGCATGATTAGGAGGGCCTGACACGTGACTTTGAATACTTGGGGTGGGCCATACTGCCCCGGTTCAAGCGGGGGTGTCTCTGAACAGGAATAGCAGGGGGCTGCAGGTCAGGAGTGAGGGGCATCTGCAGAGCTGTGAGGCGGGGAACCCAGGACTGGAACAGCTGTGGGTCAGGAGTTAGGGGCACTGGCGGAGTTGGGAATGGGTGGAAGGCCAGGGCTGGGGTAGCAGGGGGCTGCGGACAGGAGTGAGGGGCACTGGCAGAGCTGGGAATGGGGGGGAGCCCAGGGCTGGGGTGGCAGGGGGCTGCGGACAGGCGTGAGGGGCACGGGCAGAGCTGGGAAGGGGGGGGAGCCCAGGGCTGGGGTAGCAGGGGGCTGCGGACAGGAGTGAGGGGCACTGGCGGAGCTGGGAGTGGGGGGGAGCCCAGGGCTGGGGTAGCAGGGGGCTGCGGACAGGAGTGAGGGACACTGGCAGAGCTGGGAATTGGGGGGGAGCCCAGGGCTGGGGTAGCAGGGGGCTGCGGACAGGAGTGAGGGGCACTTGCGGAGCTGGGAGTTGGGGGGAGCCCAGGGCTGGGGTAGCAGGGGGCTGCGGACAGGAGTGGGGGGGAGCCCAGGGCTGGGGTAGCAGGGGGCTGCGGACAGGAGTGAGGGGCACTGGCACAGCTGATGGGGGCAGCCCAGGGCTGGCGTCGGGGGCCGTAGCTGCAGTTCAGGGTCAAAATGCCTGAGCAGAATTGTGTGAAGAAAGCAAGTTTCTTGTCTGCCTTCGCCATGTCTGGATCCAGTCTGTGCTGCCAGCCCCTTACCTTGCACTAGAGCCCCACGTGCCCGGCGAACGGGGCGCCTGTGTGCCGCAGGTGTAAAGGAACTGCAGGAAAGCAGCAGGGAGGCCAGCGCGCCCTGGTGCAGAATAGCCCCTGGAGCCTCATTTGGGCCGAGCAGCCAAGTCCTGATGGGCTAGGGGTGGGGTAGGGAGAGACGTGGCTTGAGTTACAGGGAAACGTAGTGTGTTGGGCAGTGCGCTCCCGCACACCCGCTACCAGGAGTGAGTGAGAGCACAGGTCAGGGGCTCGGGGCTATTGGGTCCTATTCCCAGCTTTGCCATGGACTCACTGTCTAACCTTGGGGAAAGGACTTCTGCTCCCCAGGCCTCAGTTTCCTCACTCTGCAATGGGGATAATGCCCACCACTGAGGAGGCCGAGGCTCACTCGGTTAACACTTGCGTAGCCCTTGGCAGTGTTACTCCATCCGTACCTATGTCCTGACACCTTCCTTCATTGGGGCGGCTGCTTCTGGGGAGGGTTGACCTCTGTGTCGCAGCTCGAGCAGCAAGGCCCCAATTGGGGAGCTTGCAGGGTGGTTTAGCTGTGGCAAGCCAAGGCCAGGGCTCCGTGTCTTCCCCCCCACCCCCTGCCCTCCACCTCCAGCCGTGGGGGGAGCTGGGCTCCTCCTCCGGGGCTCCTTCGCCTCTGATGTCCTGCAGCATCTGTCTGCAGCATGATCTCCCAGGGTCGGGACCCTGCAGACTGCGGCTTCTGGCTGCTCCGTGATGACTTGGGCTGTGGGCGCTGGGCCACGTGGCCGGAGCTCCAGATGTTTCAGCTTCTTTGGCAATGTGCCCTGTTGTGGACGGACACTTCCTGCAGCCCCATTTGAAGCACTTGGGCTGGAAGATCTCCCCCGCGTGGCAGCAATTGGAGAAGCGCAGTGTAGGTGCGGGGGGCACCAAGCTCTTACTGCCACGTTGGTCCTGCCCCACTCGGAGCAACCTCCCTGCCATGGCATTAGATGCGCCAAGAGCCCAGCGGAATTACCCTCACTTGCTTTTGTCCCCTGAATGTTGGCAGAGGTGCCCCCTGCTTTCTGAGCTGCCCTTCCCCCACCCTGCTGCTCCAATGTCACTAGCTGGCTCGTTCTTCCAGGGATGTGATTTGCATGTGCTGCTGCTGGTTGCTTAGCCCGGCCTGCCCCTTCTCCGGTGCCTGGCCTCCCCCACGCTCCCAGCACTGTGGCCGTAGCCTTTCGAACTGATCAGACTGGGTTTTGGAGCCTTTCTCGCTACCCACACTAGCATGGGCACGTGTGTTGGAGGCCGAGCTGACTGTGGTGTTCATGCTGAATCGGGCATTCTTTAAAGCCCCAGCATCTATGGGCTTCTCTGCACATTCGACCCCAGGGCAGCTGTGCCGCGGTAGCGCTGTAGTGAAGACACTTCTGTCGGCGTGGTTAAGCCACATCCACGAGAGGCGGTAGCTATACTGACGGGAGAAGCCCTCCTGCCGACGTAGCACTGTCTACCCCAGGGGCTAGGTCGGTCTAACTGCGTCACTCGGGGGGGGGGGGGGGGGCAGGATGTGTGGATTTTTCACACTCCTGAGGGACGTAGTTATCCCAGTATAAGGCTGTAGTGTAGACCTGGCCTAATGAACCTGTCCTGCACAAGTGAAAGGCTGTGATCTGTACAGCCAGCCCCTCCTGTGGAGCAGTCCCACTGAGGAGCAAGGAGGTGGATTTTATGACATCAGAGAGCCCGAGACTGGCACACTGCATCCAGCTCTGGGGTGCACAGTTTAAAAAGACCATGGGCAGCTTGGAGACGGTGCAGGGAGGAGCCACAGAACTGATCCAAGAGCTGGAGCAAAGGCCAGCCAGGGAGAGGCCTAGAGCTCAGCCGCCTTAGCGCCTCGGGGAGGAGAAGGGACTTGATTTCAGTGTCTGAGTCCTTTCCAGGGGAGAACAATACTGGGTGCCAACGAGCTTTTCAATGTAGCGGGGAAGGCAGAGCAAGAACCACTGGCTGGACGTTGGAGCCAGACCAGATCAGATTGGAAATAAGGCACCGATTTTGCAGTGGGAGGGTAATTGATGCCCCCCGACGAGGGGTGGATTCGCCATCTCTGGGGGTTTCAGAGCCAGCCTTTGCGGAAGAGGCTTTAGCCAAACGCAGGTAATTGGCTAAGTGCAGGGAGAAGTTCTCTGGCCTGTCGAACAGGACGTCGGTCTGGATGATTTGATGGTTCCGTCTGGCCTTACACTCACTCCCACCTGTCTCTTCTTTCCCCTGCCAGTTGTTGCATTTTTAACATCACAAATCTGGATTAGCTGCGGGCAGGGAAGGAAGAAGGCGGATTATCTGGTTTCAGTCCCAGCAATTGAGTTAATTCGGTTTTAGGTCCGGATTTGGAAGGACTCATTCAACGGCGCTGGCTAAAGAGGCTTCTCCTAAGTGGCACGTGGCTGCGTCGCATGGAAAGCTTTTGGTTTGGCTGCGGGGACAGTTTAACAGCTTGTCAGAGTTTGAGGGCAGTGTGGTCTAGGAGTCAGGACTCCTGGGTTCTATCCTTGCCTCTGGGAGGGGAGTGGGGTCTAGTGGTTAGAGCTAGGAATCAAGACTGTGGGAGAGAAGCATTCTCTAGTGCAGCAGTTCTCCAACTATGGGGCAGGTCTCCCAAGGGAGGCATGAGGATGTGTCATGGGAGGCGTGAGCTGTGTGCTTTTCAAGAGCACTGGCTGTCAGCCCCCAGTGGCAGGGGCTCATGCATAAGGGCCGTGCACTCCCGGGAGGCAGGAGCAAAGGGGCCAGCCACCCTCCCAGGCTCAGGCTCTGTCCCGCTGTCTCAATCCCTCTCTGGGGATGCGGTGGGGCTCTAGCTGTCAGCCCTAGGATGGCAGCAGCAGTGCAGAAGTAAGGGTGGTGTTGGGGTGCTAAGTCTGCTGTGAAAGGTGATGTTGATGAATATCATTTTTTCACATCGCTGTTCTTATTTCTGTGCAGCTGCTGCTCTCCGCTCTGCCTTTGGTGGGGGGCAGGGGGTATATGTACTTGAGGCGGGGTGGAGGCATGAACAACTGCAGACACAAAGAGAGGAGGCTTGATGAAATGCATGTGAGAACTGCTAGTGGTGAGGGCTGGTAGTCAGGACTCCTAGGTCGTATCCCAGGCTCTGTCACTGCCATACTGGCTACTCCTCAACCAGCAGCCTTAGAGACTGCAGGTAACACCAATATCAGCTGATGTGGTACTCAGCTGTTACCACTCTGTGCCTCGGTTTACCTGCCTTTAAAATGGGATCACCCATCTCACTGGGAGGCTGAGCGCTTCAGTTGTGAGGCACAGCTAGCCTTTGAAAATCCCCTGAGGAGCACATGGTCACTGCCCTGGCACCCTGTCCAGTCAGGGTCATAGCCCAGTCCAAGCGAGGGCGCAGTGTTAATTACCCAAGAGCTATAAACCTGTTCTCTGTGCCACTCTCCTCCGGCGTTACCAATGTGATTTGCCTGTATGTTGTATCTCCTCCCTTCACACCTCTAGGCTGTGAGCCTGTCAGGGCAGGGATCTGCTCCGATCCGTGTCTGCACAGCACCCTGCCAGTTCATCACAGGGACTTTTACAGCCCCTGTTACCGCAGTGGTGATGTGCTGAGGCATGGCCAGGCTCTTATACCCATTGCACAGAGACCAGTGGCAGACTAGAAATGGAACCTTGGTCTCCCACGTCCTGAGCTCTTGTCACTCACCACAGGGCCGGCCTTCTCTGATGGGCGGCTGCCTGCAGAACCAATATGCCCTTTGCTGAAACTAGGCCATTGTAAGTGTCTCTTGCTCAAACCCTCTACGGCCCCAGAAAGGCAGCCTGAGCTCTTGTTCCAGAGATGTCTCGTCTGCCTCCAGCCGGGCACTGGCTGCCCTGCTGTTCTCCATTGTGTGCTGTGCACATGATCCTGCAGGAAGAAGGTGCTCCCGGCGCTGGGACCCTCTGGGAAATGAGCCTGGTGGCTGCAGAACCTCCACTTGGCTTCTACGTGGAAGCTCTTTGGAGCTCGGGAGGTCTTTGTATTCTGTATTTGTACAGCGCCTGGCGCAAGAGGGCCTGGTGTGACTGGGGCTCCTAGGCTGTACCATGACACCCTTAGTAAATAATGTACAGTGCCAAGCACAGCTGGGCCATGACTCGAGGTCCTAGATAGGATTATAAGCCTGGATAAGGGAGCTGCTGAAGGGTCTAACCAGTAGGCTGGGATCTTTCCTGTACGGGGCTAAATGGCTACAAAGATAAAATAGCAGCAGGAAAGTTAAGAGCAACAAGCAGGAGGAGAGCGGCGAGATGCAGGGGGCTGATCCAGGCGGCAGCAGCTGCAGGGAAGGAGGCTCTTGTCTTGTGCCCGCTGGGAAGGGAGTAGAGAGACACGAGGGTGTCTTTGGCCCAGCTCCTGAACTCCCAGGGGGCCCCAGCAGGGCCTGGAGAGGCTGCTCGCTGTGAGCTGGAGCAGAGGAGACCAGCGCTTTTGTAGAGTCTCAGGCCTTGGGGATGCTCTAGCTGTGGTTGGAAGCAGAGCAACTCAGATGGCACCGCCCCTTGTTGATCATGTGATGAGAAGGCCCCGCCCCATGCCCTGGCAAGGAGACGGGAGGGAACAGGTTTGTGTTAGCAGGTGCCTAGCGAAACTGACACATGCTTGGAGCGGCCCCAGATTCTCCTGCGGCAGCCCCGTCTGTCTCTCTGTCTGGTGTCCCTCATGTTGTCCTCCAGCAGGGCCAGGCAGGGAGTTACGGCTCCTGATTCTGCAGCCAGGCCTGCATTTCTTGCTTCACCGGATTCAGATGCGGAGAGACTCACAACCCCAAGTGAAGGATGGAACCAACTGGTGAATGCAGTTCAGCCTGCCTGGGGGATGGTCAGTGTGATGGCCCCAGCTGCTTTGGAAAGGAGTCTAGCTTGGCTTTGACATTGGTTAGAATTTAGGAAGGGGGTTTTGCCAAAGAGAACGGCCTTAGGGGCTGCAGGTGACACTACTTACAGCTGACCACTACTCGCCCTGAGCCATGCCCTACGGGACCAGCCAGAATCAGGCGCTTTGTAGGGGCAAAACAAACAGATGTATTATGGTAGCACCCAGGAGCCCCAGTCTTGGACCAAGGCCCCATTTTGCAAGGCGTTGTACATTATTCAAGAGGTGTATTATGGTAGTGCCCAGGAGCACCAGTCGTGGGCCTGGACCCCATTGTGCTGGGTGCTGTACATTATTTATTAGGTGTATTATGGTAGCACCCAGGAGTGCCAGTCAGGGTACCATTGTGGTGGCACAACAAAAAGATGGTACTTGGCCCAAAGAGCTGACGATCTAATTGCTTAGCTTGGCTGTGGAAGGTGCCCAGGAGACAGGTGGGCAGTTCCCTGAGCGGGGCATGCCTTGGAGGAGTTCTATGTGCAGGACTCAGGATTCAAAGTCTTTGTCGTGTTGTCGTCCCCCACACACAGTAGAGGGTCCCTGGATCCCCTCCACTCAAGAGGTGCCGGACAGGATTGGTTCTCTTGCTGCACAGGGCCAGATCCTTAGTTTAGCTGCGCTCATATCCAGCCTGGCAGAAAGGAAGGGGAATCAGAGCCATGGTCCATCTGGCCTGCCAGCCCACCACAATCGCTGACTGGGGGCTCTGCTAGGAGCACATCGCTAGCTGGCCCGAAAGCAGCCTCTGAGCCACTTCCCGAGGGGTCCTTCCACCAGCCAGTGGGTCCTGGCTCAGGGCACAGCCGTCCTGTCCGAGCCCCACCACTAATCCCCGTGTCTTTCCCTCGCAGAGATCCTCAGCGGAGTCATTCGCAGCGTGAAGAAGGAAGGAGAATGGAAGGTAAGCCGGCCAGGCCTCCTGCCCTGGTGTCCCCCTGGGGATATGCTGTATCCCTATATCGTGCTCCTGCCCCTCCACCCTCTTGGGATTCATTAGGAACCTGAGGTTTTCCATGCTGGATCAGATCCCTGCTCTGTCTAGCCCATCGTCCGTCCCCAGCTAGGCTTGGCTATGTCTGCCTTCCCGTTGTGCTGGATCAGACCCAGCTTGTCCAGCTAGCACCATATCTTCCCCCGCACACACACACCAGATCAGACCACTGGGCCCAGCGAGCCCAGTAATTCCCCCTCCCCGCCCCCCCGCCCCTCCTTACATTGGATCAGACAACTGGGCCTAGTGAGCCAGCCTGGGTGGGAAGAGGAGGAGGTGTGGACATGGTGCTCTCCTGCTCCTCCTCCACCCCAAGCATGGGGGCAGCATGCACCGTTGGGCAGGCAGGTTATTGAGCCCCCGGCATGGACTGGGCTGGGGTGTGTGGAGCAGGCCGGTGCAGCAGAGGGAGCACAGGGGACTAGCTTTCCCAGTGGCCGGATCTGGTACAGCGGGATACTGGGCTGCACAGGGCAATGGGTTCATTCGGCACGGCAGGAAGGCGGTGGAGATGTTGGGCCGATGGCCTACAGGGCTTTCCTAGGGGAACACGGAGACTCCCCTCGTTCCATTTCTCCGTGCCCTGCTCCTGGTTCTGTCCGAGGGCTGGGGAGCAGGTATCTGGTGGATCAGATCAGAGTACTGGGAGCTAGGACTCCTGGGTTCTGTCCCTGCCTCTTGCACTCACCCTGTCACCTGGGCGAAGAGGCTGATCTCCTCCAGTCTAGGAGGATAGAACCATTCCCAATGGCCGGGTGTCCCAGGTTTGTCTCCGTCTCCTACATCTTGTACCAGCCACTCTGCTCGGAGCCGCTCTCCCTGTAGCGCCTCACGCAGTCCTTAGCACGGTCAGCTCAGCCAAGTGCAGGCTTGGTAACGGCCCTGCCGCTCTGCTGTGGAAGGGCTGGGCCGGGAGCCGTCGGCTCTGCCGTTAGCAGTCGCTCTGCTCCCTTGGCTGTGCCGTGGATGATGATGGTGGGCGGCTGGGTTCAGGGCAGTGACTAGCTCCCCTCTCGCTACCTCAGGTGCTGATCATGGACCACCCCAGCATGCGCATCCTCTCGTCGTGCTGCAAGATGTCCGACATCCTGGCCGAAGGCATCACGAGTGAGTGGCCTTGGACGGCATCCCTCCCTCCCGTCTGCTCCCAGGACTCTGCCCCCACCCGCCAGGGCTCCCCTCTCCCTCGGATGCACGTCGCAGTCGGGGAGTTGACTTGTCTACGTTCACGTTTGCATCTAGTTTTCCCCCCTTTGCAGCCCCCTAGACGCCCTCCTTGTTCTTGGTACCTTTCCAGCCAGGTCTAGTTCCCTTAGCCCGGCGCTTTCAGCCCCTGGAGCCTCTTCACCGCTTTTCTCAGACTCCCGTTAACTCCTCACTGCTGCTCCCCCACGCTGCAGGCAGGGTCCTGGCTGGGGAGGGGGAATGCTGGCTCCCTGCTCCAGGGTGGAGGGCACAGAGCTGAGCCAGGACTCTAGCAGGGTGTCCCCAGCACGGTACAGAGGGATGTTCCCTCCCTGCTCCGTACTGTGGCAGCATCGCAGCCCACGGCCCCACATCAAAGCAGCTGCTGCATTGTAGCCTGTGGACCCCCCTGCCAGGGCCGGTGTAAGGATACTTTGGGCCCTAAGCAAAACTTCCACCTTGCGCCTCCCACCCCTCCCCCTCCCCCCAGAGCATTGATTATAAACTTTCAAAAATGAATACTGCATAATATGGCATTGTTCATTAGAATTAATACACGCTCGGCTTGAAAATTTATTAATTTCATTATTTAGTCTACATATTTAATGAAAATAAATGAATAACCTGACAGGGTGTGGGGCTGGCTGGCTTTGGGCAGGGGGGTGCGGCAGGGGTTGGCTGGAGGCGGGATGCGGGGCTGGCTGCGGGTACGGCAGGGGGGTACGGCAGGGGTTGGCTGGAGACAGGGGGGTGTGGGGCTGGCTGCAGGCAGGGCAGTGGTTGGGGGGGTGGCTGGAGACGGGGTGTGGGGCTGGCTGGAGACGGGGTGTGGGGCTGGCTACGGGCTGGAGACGGGGTGTGGGGCTGGTTGGAGATGGCGTGTGGGGCTGCCTGCAGGCTGGCTGGAGACGGGTGTGGGGCTGGGTGCAAGCAGGGCAGGGGTGCGGGGTTGGCTGGAGACGGGTGCGGGGCTGGCTGCGGGCGGGGCAGGGGTGCGGGGTTGGCTGGAGACGGGTGCGGGGCTGGCTGCGGGCGGGGCAGGGGGTGCGGGGTTGGCTGGAGATGGGGCGGGGCTGGCTGCGGGCGGGGCAGGAGGTGCGGGGCTGGCTGCAGGCGGGTGTGGGGCTGGCTGCAGGCGGGGCAGGGGGTGCGGGGTTGGCTGGAGACGGGGTGCGGGGCTGGCTGCGGGCGGGGCAGGGGTGCGGGGTTGGCTGGAGACGGGTGCGGGGCTGGCTGCAGGCGGGGCAGGGGTGCGGGGTTGGCTGGAGACGGGGTGGGGGGCTGGCTGCGGGCGGGGGGGCGGGGACCCGGGCCATCCCGAGAGATGCTGGGGCCCTACGCAGCCCCCCCCGCGGTGGGGGGGGTGATGCCTGAGGTCTCGGGTGGTGGAGGGGGCGCCCCAGGGGTCAGGGGGGGGGGGGGGGGGCTGGGCTGGCTTGGGGGCAGGGCAACCACTCCCCGGCGGCGCGGCTGGGGCCGGGTCCTGCACTTCCCCCCGCTGGTGAGTGCAGCCCCGTCCCTGCTGCAGAGCTCAGGGGAGTGGGGGCGGGGCGGGGCTGAGCAGGGGCGGGGGCAGAGCAGCAGGGAGCAGCGCAGCGCCCCCGGCGGCCGGAGGAGGAATGACATCACTTCCCGGCCAGCCGGAGCAGATCAAAGCTGCAGCGTCGGGTGAGCATCCCAGACATTTTGGGCACCGCTTTTTGGCGCCCTCAAATCTTGGCGCCCTAGGCGGCTGCCTAGTTTGCCTAATGGTTGCACCGGCCCTGCTACCAGCGAACATCCCTGTGCCCCTTGGGTTCCCCTCCCCCCATCCCGGTGGAGAGCGCCTGGGACGGGTGGGTAGGACACACTGACCTGCGCCCAATGTCTGCTCTCTCCTAGTTGTGGAAGATATTAATAAGCGCCGGGAGCCAATCCCCAGCCTGGAGGCCATCTACCTGCTCAGCCCTGTGGAGAAGGTAGGAGCTCGGGCCTGGGGCAGGTGGATGGGGAGCAGGGGAGACCCCGGGGCAGCTCCTCGTGCTGCCTGGAGGTGGCGCTGTCTGGGGGGGATGCGCATCACAACGTCAGGATGGGAATGGGGCTAGTAGGGGCCCCCCAAGAGGCTGCTTCCCCGGAGCTGGGCTTCGTGTTCTTTGCCACGTGAGGCACAGACTGTCCTCCAGACCTCTCCACAGTGCAGTCCCATGGGGGTTGGATGGGATGGTGCAGCAGGCGGAGAGAGGCAACCTCAGCTAGGCTGACCAGATAGCAGGTGTGAAAAATCGAGACAGGAGTTGCGGGGTAATAAGAGCCTATAGAAGAAGAAAACCGAAATATCGGGACTGTCCCTATAAAATCGGGACATCTGGTCACCCTAACCTCAGCTGAGACTGAAAGCGAAGGAGAATCGCTGAGGCAGAGGCTCAGGTAGCAGGGGCTGCGGGGGAGGAGGCTCCTGTGTCTGCAGCCCAGAGGCGAGTGGAGGGAGACCAAGGGCAGAGGGCGCTGGTAGGACGAAGGGGAGCAGGGTGAAGCCCAGTGCCCGCGTGGGCTGTCTGCGGAGGGGGCGCTGTAAGAGAGGACTGCGAGCTGGGACCTGGGGCTCTGGACAGGGCAGCCAGGTCCTCACAGCTGCTTTCAAGTACCTGGAAAGGGGGTTCCAAAGAGGATGGATCTAGACTGTTCTCAGTGGTGGCAGATGACAGAACAAGGAACAATGGTCTCAAGTTGCAGCCGGGGAGGTCTAGGTTGGATATTAGGAAACACTATTTCACTAGGAGGGTGGTGAAGCACTGGAATGGGTTACCTAGGGAGGTGGTGGAATCTCCTTCCTTAGAGGTCTTTAAGGTCAGGCTTGACAAAGCCCTGGCTGGGCTGATTTAGTTGGGGTTGGCCCTGCTTTGAGCAGGGGGTTGGACTAGATGACCCCTGAGGTCCCTTCCAACCCTGATATTCTATGATTCTGTCACAATGGCCTGTCATGGAGTCCGAACAGCTTCCGAACACCCTGCCTGGATAGCTGGCGTGGCCAAGCTGCAGGTGCCCAGCGTGGCGGCCGGGGAGAGAGCAGGCCCTGATGGCAGCTGCCTGGGACGGCTGTTCCCTGGGCACTGGTCAGAGCCCACTTAGTACAGCTTCAAGGCTAATGCCAGGCCCCATCTGTGGCCGGGCACGGACACTTGTGTGCCAGCGAGAGATGTGGCTGGGCTCTGAGGATGTCCTGGACATGGGCACTTGCTCCAGTCGGGGAGGGAGCCCAGAGCCAGGGGGGTGAAAACCAGCCCACCTCCTGATGGCATCATGCTGGGCCCTGAGTCCCCAGGGGCTGGGCGTGGGTTGGGCCCTTCGGGCAGCAGGGAGGGGCCTCGGCTGGTGCTGATAACCCCCCTCTCCCCCCTTTGCAGTCGGTGCAGGCTCTGATCAGTGACTTCCGGGGCACCCCCACCTTCACCTACAAGGCGGCTCATGTCTTCTTCATGGACAGTGAGTATCGGGGTGCGGGGGATCCCCCAGCTGGGAGCCTGGCCAGCGGCACACTGGGGCCTGGGGGTGGGGGGGCTCTCTCTGCTTACAGGCCAGTGCACAGCACCCCGATTACGCTCTGCCCTCCTGCAGGGGGATGCAGCCCCAGCAGGCCAGACCAAACTACCTCACCTTTCCCTTCTCCCCCAGGGGGCCTGCCTCCAGCCAGCATGACTCTCAGACACATGTGGCGTGCGCCTAGAGAGGTGGCCTCTGGCTACCATTCCCAGCATGCATTGCTCCATCAGTCCCAACTGGGGGGATGGGACACCATCAGAATACCCAGTGTGTCAGGGTCACATTACAGCGGCAGGGGGAGCCCAAGTCCCCGTTCCTCCTCGTGCATCACCCTGAGTTGTACACTCCAGTCACTTCCCCCTGTGGAGGGGCTGAGGGCAGAGTGTGAGACAGGGGCTGTGTAGGAGAGATTGTGCCCCCCCCCCCCCTCGCTGCTGATGCTGCAGAAGGCGAGAACCCGGCGTGACTCTGGTTCCGGGGTGCTGGACTCATCATTGACTCCTGGCCCCGTCTGTGGGGCTGGAGCTGTGCTGGGGATCCTGAGCCCTGTGCCTGTCACCCCCACCCACTGCCTTTTCCTTACAGCCTGTCCTGAGCCTCTGTTCAATGAGCTGAGCAAGTCACGGATCACCAAGGCCATCAAAACCCTCAAGGAGATCAACGTGGCCTTCCTGCCCTACGAGAGCCAGGTGAGGGGTGGCTGGGCTTGGAGGGAGCGGGACTGGGGGGCGGGGGGGGCAGGCAGTGATGTACGACACCCCAGCCTGCCCCTGCCCTACGAGAGCCAGGTGAGGGGTGGCTGGGCTTGGAGGGAGCGGGACTGGGGGGGGGGCAGGCAGTGATGTACGACACCCCAGCCTGCCCCTGCCCTACGAGAGCCAGGTGAGGGGTGGCCGGGCTTGGAGGGAGCGGGACTGGGGGGGGGGGGGCAGGCAGTGAGGTACGACACCCCAGCCTGCCCCTGCCCTACGAGAGCCAGGTGAGGGCTTTGTGGGGATCAGGGCCGGGGAGCAGACGGCGACATACGACACCCCACCCTTAGTGTTCCACGTGGCTCGGGGGGAACCTTTCCCCTCTAGGGTCCAGGGTTTGACGCCAGCCCAGGGCAGCAGGGACTCACCGTGGCTGCTCACACCCTGTGAGACGTGGAATCGCTGGCTTAGATGTCTGGGGGAGGAGGGTCCTGCCGCCCCGGCTTTACCAGCTCTGACTGATGGTTTATACCAGGCCTGCAAGACAGCCCGATACTCCACACGCCTGCCCTTTGCCCAACCGCCCCATCCCCTCCTTGTGTCGTCAGTGGATTTCCCCCCTCTCGCCCCTGAGGGGAGGGCTGTGTTGTCAGCCCCATTGTATTGATGGGGAAACTGAGGCACAGAGAGACATGAACCTGGTCTACACACACAAGCTTTGTTGGTCTGGGTTTGTTACGGGGACATGAGAGAGAAAATCCCCCCTGTAACTGATGCAGCTGGGTAGATGCTGATATGCTGGCCAAGCAGTTCTTTCGCCACTGTAGCTTATTTCACCTGGGGTACCGGTGCCAGCTGTGCCAAGAGAAGCTCTGGCTGGTATAAGCTGAGTATCCGTCAGGAGGCTTTGCTGGTTCACCCGTCGCGTTGCGCCAGCAAACCCTTCCTGGGCCGATTATTGTTTTATTGGTGTCCAAGCACGTTTGCCCCAATGGCTCGTTCTGTTCAGCCAGTGAAATAAGCGACAGCGGCAGGCGTGCGTTGATGCCAGGTTTGCCTGTGGCTACACTGGGGCTTTCACCAGACTAGAAGCGTGGCCAAGCCCCCTCCCCCAACACTGACTTCTCCAGGGCAGAGACACACCCCGAGGGCACCCGGGAGTCTGCAGTTCAGTAAGGACTTGAAGCCAGGGAGTCTTCGTCCCAGGCTGGTGCATGAATCTCTGGGCCGCTGTCCCTCTGCCACAACAGGAGTGGCTCTGGCAAAGGGATCTCCCTCACTAGGGGCTTCCTATGGCTCTGCCTGGCTGGCCTGGTCCAATAGCCCTTCTTAGGGGCACGGTATGGAGCACAGCTGGCCTGGCTGCCAGCAGTTGGCACCAGCCCAGTCTTGGCCACTGACCGAGTGAGAGGGAATTCTGATGGGGGATGGCATGCCTGGCAGGGCTAGCGCCATGGGGAGCAGGGTCAGAGCTGTGCCATCATTCGGGGGCAGTCAGGCCAGGAGGAGCATATCTAGGGTGAAGACTGCTTTCCGCTGCCCATGGTCCCTCCCTGGAAGCCCAAGGGGCTGGAGGTAATGGGGGGAAGTTAGCTTGAGTGTGTGGGGAACGCGAGGCACCAGGGTCTGATCTCTGCCCCCCATCCCCCAGGTGTACTCCCTGGACAGGCCACAGACCTTCCATAACTGCTTCAGCCACTACCGCTCCTTGGACAAGAACAAGCAGATGGAGATGCTGGCAGAGCAGATTGCCACATTGTGTGAAACCCTGAAGGAGTATCCAGCCATCCGCTACAGGAAGTGAGTGTTCCCGGGGGCAGGGGTACCCGGACACCCCTATAGGAAGTGAGTGTGCCATGGGGAGGTACCCGGCCATCCTCTACAGGAAGTGTTGTGCCCAGAGAGAGAAGGGTATCTGGTCACCACCTACAGGAAGTGCGTGTGCCCCTGGAGGAGGAGCTGTTTCTGACCCACAGGATTGTCTTTGCTGCAGGGACCATGAAGATAACTTCCACCTGGCGCATGCTGTGCTGGCCAAACTCAACGCGTTCAAGGCAGACAACCCGAGCATGGGAGAGGTGAGCGAGCTGCCGGCCATGCCCTTGCCATGGGACAGAGCTGGAGGGGGGAGGGGGGGAAGCACATGAGAAGTAGAAGGAAGGAGGAGTGATTTCGAACCTGCCTGGAGATCCTGGTGGGGGAAAGGGTGGGGTCTAGACCCTCTTGGAGATCCTGGTTAGGGGGGCAGGGTGGAGATCTAGAACTTCCTTGGAGATCCTGAGGAGTTGGCAGAACAATAGCATTCCCTGTGTGGCTGGACTAATGGCCCCAGCCCTTCTCTAACACTGGCCGTGGGCAGATATCAAAGTGCTCTACAAAGGCCAGTGTCCTTATCCCCTCTGTACAGATGGGGAAACTGAGGCTCCGACTAGGGAAGTGTGTGCCCAGCACAATTTCTCTCTGTTTCTAAACAGGGCAGTTGGGTCACAGAATTAAGCTTTGCACACGGAGCTTCTTCCACACCTGGACACTCCTGTCTGTGTGTGCTCCTACACCCATCCCCACGGTATCGGAACCTCACTAGTGAATTCAGCCTCCCAGGGGAGGCGGGGTGGCCTGTGTTACAGATGGGGAAACTAAGGCATGCAGAGAGTCAGTCAGAACAGGAATAGAACCCAGCTCTCCCGAGCCTTAGCCACAAGTCAGCCCTGGCCTGTGGGCTTTCCCCAGCTTCTGCCGTCCCCATCCCACCCCCAGCAGAGGGGAGCTGCAAACCCACCCTGCCCTGGATTCTTGCACAGGAAACCCAGTGGCTCCTGTCCCCCTAGGAGAAGCAAAGTGATGTAAAATCCAAGTCCTGCCCAGATCTTTCCCTCCTGTTGCTTCTGCTCTTGCTTCCAGCCTTTGCCGAGCTGCTGGGAGACTGTGCACCTGTGGCCAACTGGGAATGTTTGTAATATCTTTTATGAAGCTGATGTGTGCCTCAGTTTCCCCTATGTTTCATGGCTTCTCAGGCAGGGGGCTGGGATGGAAGGACTCTCAGGGAAGGTAATAGTCATGGTGGGGGGGGGGGAGTGGAGTCACCTCTCTGTCTTGGTGAAATGAAGAGAATCGGACCCAGATCAGCCTGGGGGTCAGAAAGACGGTGCCGGCTCCAACGGCTCCTGGCTGGACGCTCCCAGCAGGGAATCGGAGCAGGGCCCCCAGCTCGAGAACACAGAGTTGGGAAGGTTTGAGCTGGGGGATAAGTGAGGGAAGCTGGGAGCTCTCACCTGAGAACTGACCAAGGTCAGACCGAGGCCTGGTCTACATGAGGCAATTGGGTCGGTGTAACTGCATCGCTCGGAGGCATGAGAAAGGCGGCGTCACTGAAGCGGCGCAGCTGCAGTGGTTTACATGTAGACAGGCCCTGAGCGAGAGACCCGGAGCCTGAAAACAGGTTTCGCTGCAGCTCGGCCGGGCTCTGGACTGACCAGAACGGCCTATTGCTTTAACCTTCAGTGGGCTGGGCTGCCGGGGCTGGGGTCCAGGTGCCTAAGAAACCCGACTGTTCTGACAACGCTGGGCGAGTGGCCCTGTCACCCGGGCCGAGGGGCATCGGGCCCTGCGGAGTGGACGGGTCTGTACCAGGGTCTGGCTCAGCTGGACTCGCTGGGCAGGGCTCACGGGGTGAAGCCCAATGGTTCAGTCTCAGGAGGTGGGGAGGCCGTGTGGCCTGTCCTGGAGGAAGAGAGAGACCTGTTGGGGTCTGGCACAGCAAAGGGCTTCGTCCCAGAGACTTCCCCAGCTGGGGGCCTGGCACCAACCCTGTGGATCCATGAGCGCCTTTCCCATCCACCGAGGCAGTGTGGCCTAGTGGATAGAGCCTTGGACTGGGACGGGAGACCTGGGTTCTATTCCCAGCCAGGTGCCCTTGGGCATGTCACCTCCCCTTTCGTTGTACTTAAAGTACCGTACAGGATCTTTTCAGGGGGAATAAGGCAAAACACCACATTTATTAGCAATACATGTATTAATTAACACTGATCATATGCATATGATCTCTATCTGTCTGTCTGTCTATTACACACGCACTCTATCTGTCGTCTTGTTGTTACCAATTAGTTGCTCCCCCTAACTGCACTGGTGAGTTAGATGGGGAGGGGGTGGAGCCAGGCTTCTGCCGATCTGGATCGATGCTCCCATGTTGACAAGAGGAGACCCAAGGTCCTCTGCAAGACACCTCACCTTTATAGCAGCTTCCCTCTCATGCAAATCTGTACCAGATTCAAAATCTGTGTCTGTGTCCCTTGGTCCTTTGTCCTGCTTTCTTCTGGGTGTTGTCCCAATGCTGCAAAGAGGGTGTTTCCAAAAGAAGGTGCTGGCTTCTAACCCCCGAGGCCGTCAGTCTGTCTGCTCGTCTTTAAGGAGCCCACTTGACAGGTTTTATTGTCCTTGGGTCTGGCTTCCATCCCCTCTCCAAGGGTTGCAACCTGTTCCACACCTTGCTCATTCACACCTCGTTCATTCAACAGGGCAATTGATTAAGGGAGTGGAAAGGAAGATCTTATTCTACTAGCAAAAAGACATTTTTCTTCTACTTTAACTATCCTTAGGGGCTATAACATTATACCAAGGCTTAACACAAAGTTTTCTATAAGTTTTTCTACATAGGGATCTGATACAAAGTTCCTATATCAAAGGACTTGATACATAGTTGTATGAAAATAGCTTAATACAGGGTTATAGGAAGAGGCATAATACAAAATCATATGAAAGTTATGTGAAGATTTATACAGAGATTTATCTACACTTTTTGTGCCTCAGTTTCCCCATCTGTAAAATGGGGATAATGATACCGGTCTCGGGGAGGGGGCCCCCCTCTAGGATAGCTGGCTGCCATGGCACAGATGCTCTGTAACTCACAGCTGGCAGCACCGACCTGCCTCCAGAGGGGAGCCTGCCGCACACCTGCCTAAACCATCTACACAGGGAAGGGATTGACAGCATGTTTGTTAACCACCGGAGCTACTTGCAGCAGCAGAGCTGGTTCCAGCCTGCATCCCCTGTCTGATCTGTGCTATTCTCAGGAGCTGAGAGCGGCGCTGGGGAGCTCAAAGTCCTGCTCCGTGCACACCCTGCTGCTGTTACTCCTGTGAGTCCCCCCAGGGATATTCCTGAGGCTCTTGCCAAGCCTCCCTGTCACAGGTGTAAGCACTATCCCCATGTTACCCAGGGGAAACTGAGGCATGGAGCAGCGTGCCAGGAGTAGGTGGCAGAGGCAGGAATAGGAGCCAGGAGTCCTGACTGCCCAGCCCCCTTCAATAGAATCCAGACAGCTCGCCCACCGCAGGGCCGGGAGTGCTGACTCAAGCCCCTGCTCCATGCAGCACAATCCCGGCTGGCCAGTCCAGTGTGCCCCCGCCTTGCCAGCTGGCGCAGAACCCCAGGGTCTCTTGTAGCATGGCCTCTAGCAGTCAGGTCTCCAAAGCCACCCAGCCCCTGGTGACAGCGCCCTGGGGCCTTGTCTGCACTAGTCCCTCTTGCCTTGATGTTTCCCAGCTGCCAGTCCTGAGGGAGTGCACTAACCACCCCTCTGGGCAGGGTGGGGTGACCCGGTGGTTACACCAGCCCCCATCTGCACTGGGGGATCCCTCCAGCAGAGTTGAACTGGCAAAGGTGTGAGCAGAGTCTGGGGGGCTGGGCATAGCAACCCACCCAGTCTGGGTAGAGCTGGAGAGGAAGGATGGCCCAAGGGGTTGGGTGCCAGCCTGGGAGTTGTGAGCCCTGGGTTCATGTCCCTGCTCTGCCACAAACTCCCTGTGTGACCTTGGGTGAGTCACCCAGCCTCTCTGGGCCTCCATCCCCCTCTGCAATGGGGTGACAGCCCTGCCCAGCCCCACATGCATGGGGGGGGGAGGGCAGGATGCAGCAGTGATAGTGAGGTGCCCTGATGCTACAGTGATGGGGGCCAAATACTCCCCCAGGAGAGGTACTCCCCTGTCAGCCTCAGCCCATTTACCCAGAGGCTGTGGAGACCTGCCAGGCGAGTGGGTGGTGGCTGGTCCAACTTTCTGTTCTGGCTGAAAGTCGGGCCAGATACTGAGGTGGGACAGTTGTGGAAGCATCAGGGGCTGTACATCCCCGCCCCCTCTCCGCCGACTGTCTGTGCTACCCAGCGAAGAGCAGACGCAGCCCCTTGCCGAGGTGCTCCTGGGTGGGCTTGGGTTCCACTGGGGACGCTGGAGCCGGTTTCAGAGCCCTCTGCCATGGGAGCGCAGGGTTGGTCTCATAGCGCCACCTGGTGCCCAAAGAGGGCAGTGCATGCTGATGAGGCAGGGAGTGGGGGCTGGGCCAGGCCCCCCTCCCCCGCCCAATGATGTGGGTCTGAGATGCGGACCATTTGAGTGGTCTCTGTCCAACTGGATGCTGGGAGGCCACCCAGGCTGGGAGTGGGGAGCTAGAGCCTCACATGGGGTCCCAGCTCAGATGCAAGGTGGGGCATCGGGATAACGTCCCATTGTCCCCCTCTGGGACCTTGTATTAAAGAGTCTCTGGGCCTGGTGTTGGTTAACGATAGACTAGCCAGGGCCTTCTGGTGTAGTGTGTATCACACCCTCCCCCCCACCCCCGCAGCATATGGGGCAGGGGGCAGTTGGGGGGCTGCCTTGCAAGGGGCACGCTCCCGTTGGTGGAGAGGCACGAGCAGAGTGCGTGCTTGGGGGAGGGGCGCATTGCTATTTGCACGAGGGGCAGGTGGCCCATCCCTGCAGGGGGCGTTGCAGCACAGCTGGGTGGGGAGCTCTCCCTGCCGGTCAGGGCAGGACCCCAAGGCACATCCCAGCTAGCTTGAGGGGTGCCTCTTGGCTTCCCCCTGGGGTTGGGGGCTGGGCCGCAGAGAGGGCGGATGGTGAAGTTTCAGGCCACCAGGGCCCATTGGATTGTGCTGTGTGAGCCAGGCCAGGACCCCTCCGCTGGAGCAGGGGGTGACGGGTCTCTCTCTCCTTTGCCCCAGGGACCCGACAAAGCCCGTTCTCAGCTGCTGATCGTAGACCGGAGCTTCGACCTGGTGTCCCCACTGCTGCACGAGCTCACCTTCCAGGCCATGGCCTACGACCTGCTCAGCATCGAGAACGACACCTACAAGTAGGACCTGGCTGCCAGCAGGAGGCGCCCTGCACTCCTCCTCAGGCGGGCTGGGGGTGGGGTGGGACCCAGGCACCTGCACTGCTCTGCAGCCCCCACGCTCGGGGGAGGGGTGCTGCAGCCTGACCCCGTCTCCCCACCCCCATAGGTACGAGACGACAGGCATCAGCGACTCGCGGGAGAAAGTGGCGCTGCTGGACGAAGACGACGAACTCTGGGTGCAGCTACGCCACATGCACATCGCTGATGTCTCCAAGTGAGCGCGCTCAGCTCTGCCCCCTGATGTGCCCCGCCCCTCCCCCACCCCGTACACACCCCTCCATTCCCCACCCAGGGCTAGAACCGACCTCCTTCCCCCTGCCAACACACCACTCTGTGCCCTGCCTAGTACCAGGACCCGCTACTCCCCTTCCCCCTCGGACACACCTCTCCCACCCAGTGCCAGGACCCTCCACTACATTGACACACCCCTCCCCCTCTTTTCCAGTGCCAGGACTTCCCCCATCCTCCCCTTCACACACACCCCTCCCCACCCTGGGGCCCCCTCGGACACGACACTCCCCTTCACTTACCACTCAGTGCTGGAACCCCACACCCCCTTGGATACGCTCCTCTCCCACCCAGTGCAGGGACACCCCCCCACAACACACCCATCTCCTGCTCACTGCCAGGACTCCCCCTTCCACTCAGTGCTGGGGCCAGTCCCTCAGACATGCTCCTCTCTGAGTGCTGAGACCCCCTGGACCCAGCCCCTCTCCCCAAAGGACCCCTGAGTGCTCCCTTCCAGAGCCACTGTCTGCATCTCCTCTCGGGGATCCCCCTGGACACTGTCTTCCCCCGATCCCAGGATCTTCCCATGCACCTCGCAGCCCCCTTGAGTGAGTCCCTCACCGACCTCCTGCTGAGCCTGCTGCGGCCCCCCCCCCCCCCCCGCCCAGCAGGGCGCCAGGAGCCCCCAGGGGTACACTGAACTCTCTGCCTTGGGGTAACTTGGGAAGAAACTCCTGCCCTCCCTGTCTGAGGTTCTCGAGGCAGAGAACCCTAGTGCCTGTGGGGCGGGGGCTCTGTCCCCTGTCGCATAGGACAGGGCACCCCCTGCCTCCAAGGCAGTGCCTGGCTCCGGCCTGACCCCTCTCCCTGCTGCAGGAAGGTGACCGAGCTGCTGCGCACTTTCTGTGAGAGCAAGAGGCTGACCACGGACAAGGTGCGGCGGGGGCTGTGGGGGAGCGATTGGGGAATCCAGCCCAGAGGGATGGGGGGGGGGCCCATCCCACAGCCACTGATGGGGAGAGGAGGCTGCCCTGCTACCCTAGGAGGGGTTGGTGGGGGGGTGGGGCTGTCCCATTGCTCCCAGGGTTTGCCTGTAAAGGGCTAAGAGGTGTATGTGGAGCCTCCTGCCCCCCAGCCAGAGCTCTGGAGCTCCCCTTGGTGGGGGAGGGCAGAGGCCCATGGGGTGGGATCAGCAGGATCGGGGCCACGCAGGGAGTGCCGCAGGGAGCCAATGCTGGCATCTCCCTGGCCTGCTGCTGCTTTACACCCCGGGGGGCACCTCGGGTTGGGGGGCTGCCGGCTTGTTCCAGCTTGCCTGGGAAGAGCAGGTCTAACGCAAGCCGCAGCCACACATGGCCTGAGTGACCCGCCCTGGCCCTGGCACGCATGGCTGGGCTGCTGCGGCTGTTCCTGGGTGAGGCCTCTGCCCTGCAGGGGGCTCCATGCACTGCGGGGGGGTGGGGGGCAGGATCTCACCACTGCCTCCCTCCAGGCCAACATCAAGGACCTGTCCCAGATCCTGAAGAAGATGCCCCAGTACCAGAAAGAGCTGAACAAGGTAACGGGGCTGGGGCTGTTAGTGGGCTGGGGGCAGGGCATTCAGTGGGGCTGATGGGGGGGCAGGGTGCTCTGTGGGGCTGGTGAGGGACAGTAAGGACTCTCTGGGGGGCAGGGCACTCGGGGGAGCTCTGTGCAGGGCTAGGCAGGAGCCCTGCCCCAGTGATGGGACTGCCTTACTGCCTGATGAGAGCTCCCGACCTGTCCAGTCGGGCAGAGCCATTTTCCCCCCAGGTGCTGTGTGGCACTGTGGGCAGCAGCTTGCCGTCAGTGCCCAGAGCTGCCCCGTTAGCCCCAGCAATGGCAGCGCTGGGGTAACGCCCACGCCTTGCTGCTGCAACTCTCGGGAGAGGGCCTTGGTAGGCTTCCAAACCAGCCCGTTGGAGCCACTCCTGGTGCCACTGGGCCATGTGCCAACAGAAAGCTCCTGGCCACTGGCACAGGTACCCCGACACCGGCTGGTCTCCAAGCCCCCAACCTCGTGGTGACTAACAGGGAAGCCGTGGGCTGGTTTGGAAGCTGCTCCCTCCTCCTGATCTTCCCCTCCAGCTGCCCTGCTCCACCCCAGAGGTGGCTGCACATCAGTGCTGGGCAAAACAATCCCTATATACTCGCCTTATACAGCCAGTTGGGGCTGCCCCTCTGGCCGAGGTGCCCCCCTTGGGGGTTGGGGGGTGCAGGTGCTCTGGACCAGCCAGTGATGCGGTAAACTCACCCGTGCCCCGGTCTCTCCCCGCAGTACTCCACACACCTGAACCTGGCTGAGCACTGCATGCGGCACTTCAAAGGGACGGTGGAGAAGCTGTGCAGCGTGGAGCAGGTGGGTCTGTGGGCAGAGCCTGGCTGGGGGACAGAGTCTGGCTCATGGACTCAGCCCAGAGAGAGGGGTCTCAGACCCGCAGGCTCGCTGGAGCCAGGGCCAGCCCCCCCATGCAGCACCGGGGGTGCAGAAGGGGGACATGGTGCTCGGGTTACTCTCTGGAGGCTTGTTGCTCACCCCAGGGGGAGCCGACCCCAGGGAGGAGGGGGCCCTGGCGCAGGGGATAGGTGAGCTGTTGGTCGTGGGGCCATCGCGTCTCCCATCCTGCTGCGGGAGCGGGAGGAAGCGGAGTGGCCTGACCTGGGCCTTGTGTGTGCACCTCCCTCGCCCCCCAGGACCTGGCCATGGGGACGGACGTGGACGGGGAGAAGATCAAGGACCCCATGAAGATCATCGTGCCCGTCCTGCTGGATCCCAGCGTGCAGGCCTACGACAAGATCCGCATCATCCTGCTCTACATCTTCCTGAAGAACGGTAACATCACAGGCCTGCAGGGGGCGCCCCTGGAGGCGGTGCCCGGGGCTGTGGGGAATAGCACTGCTCAGACTGGCACACCCCCCAGCCATGCAGGGCGCCTCCCAGCCAGCTGCTCCCGGGGCCTGTGTCCAGCCTGGATCTACGGCCCTGTCTCCCCTCTGCCCACCTCTCGGTGCCTATGAACCAGCCAGTGCGCCGCGCCCACGCTCTGCACTGCCCCCTGGGGTTGGACCTGGCGGCCTTTGCTCCCCGCTGCTGCCTTCCCAGCAGTGTCCGCCCTCCATGCTCCCCCCAGCCCGTTCTCTGCAGGGAGGGGAAATGGAGACACATACCCGGAGCAGCCCTCCCTGGCCTGTTCTCTGCAGGGAGGGGGAACATCCCTCCCTTCCTGCAGGCTGTTCAGACACCATGTTCTGCCTCTGAGCCCCCTTCAACCAGTTCCCTGCCCACCCCTTGTGTCCTCCCTGGACCAGCTCCCTGCTTCTTGCTGCATCCAGCCCCTTCCCCCAGCTCACCAGGGCTTGGGGAACCTCCCTGACCCTGACATTGGCACAGTCCGTCTTCCCCCATCGGTTCCTGCCCCATGCTGGCTTGGTGGGGCAGGACCCTGCTCCGGGGCCCTTCCTGTAACCCTGCTCAGGCACTGCCCCTGCGCCCATTGCCCAGGCCAGGTGCCCTCATGTGGCTCCTCTGGCTGCCCAGTTTCCTGGCCAGGGGGCGCTGTGGAGTTGCCAGGCCTCCCCCTCTGCACTAAGCAGCAGTAAATGGTTTCCAGGTGTACCCTCTCTCCAGCTCAAGGCCTCACAGCCTTAAAGAGCCAGGCCTCGGCTCTGACACTGCACCTGACTGGCTGCAGAAGGGGGAGCCCAGATCAGGGGGAGGGGGGGCTCTCACTGCACTGCCAGGGGGAGCTAGAGAGACCCCTGCCCCCAGCGCCCGAGAGAACCTGTGGAGGCAGGAGCAGCAAGGACCTGAATTCGATCATTAACTACGTGGGGTCCAGCGCACTAGAGCGGGTGGTGCTGGGAGCCAGGACTCCTGGGTTTCTACCCCCAGCTCTGGGAGGAGTGGGAAGAGCAGTATCTCAGGATTTGGTTGGGGAACTAGGACTCCTGGGGCCACGCACTGAATGTGCCTGGGCTGTGGGTGCATCCCAGAGGTGCTAGCGCTGACCCGTCTCTCCCCATGCAGGTGTGGGCGAGGAGAACCTCACCAAGCTGATCCAGCATGCCAACATCCAGCAGCAGAGCAACATCATCCACAACATGCAGCTCCTGGGCACCTCCCTCACGCCTGGTGTAAGGGACTGGGGCCAGGGGCCAGCAGCTGTACCCATGCCAGGGGGCAGATCTGTGCTGCACAGGGGAGCCTAGGCCATCCTGGGGGTGCCCCCTATGGCAGTGACCTACTCCCAACACAGAGGTGGCCTCTGCCCCTGTACAGGGGTGACACCCTCCTCATATGGGGGTGACCCCCAGATACTCCTCATCTGGGGTGACCTCTTCTGCTCCTCAGATCTCCAGGGGGCTGGAGCTGGTGACCACTGCATGGGGTGGCCCAGGCCAGCCTGAGTATCTGCGGTGAAGGGAGGGAGGCGGCTCTGTTCTCCCATCAGTCTCTCTCCCCTCCCCTCTCTCTCTCTCTCTCTTTCTTTCTTGCTCAGTGATCCATTCTGTTCTTTTCTCTGCCTCTCCCCTGCCAGCCCGGCTGGAGCGACTCAGGTAGGCCGAGCTCTTCCTGTCTGCCCCCATTCCCACTCCGCACTCCCTGCCTGCTGCCTCTCACCCCCTCTCCCTTCCTCCTCCAGAGCGGGCAGCTGCGACCCGAGAGGAAGGTGCGGCTGGAGTCCACCTACCAGCTCTCCCGCTGGACCCCCATGCTCAAGGACGTCATGGAGGTACCCGGCCATCTGCTTCCTGGCCTTGGGGGTGGGGGTCACACCTGGCAGGCTGGGCCCAAGGGGGAGGGGTTGGTTTGGGGTTCTGTTTCTGCAGCTAGTGGATCGGCTGTGGATACAACCGTGCAGGGCTCTACTCCCCAGCAGCGCCTGGCCTGTGGCATCCGGCTCAGGCAGCCCGGGGGACACAGCACGCTCAGGGCCAGTGGCTGGGCGACAGGTCGGAGTCGGGGCTGTCCAGCACCCACTCGCCTCACCACACTGCTTCCTGTCCAGCAGCTCGAGCAGCACCAGCGTCCCCACCAGCTCCTGGGCAGCAGGATTTGGGATTGGGGTCCGCGGGGCCTCAGCGCCCCACCCCTCCACCCCACTGTGATGCAACACGCTCTGCTGCTGCCATGTGTCGTCACTGCTCATGACCCCCCAGGAGCAGCACATGATGAGACACCCCTTCCTCCAACCCCCACCATGCTGCCCCTTCCCCTCGAGACCCTGCTCTCGCGCTGCCCCTTACCCACAGTCCCCACCCTCGCGCTGCCTCTTCCCTGCAAGTCCCCCCCCACCCTCCTTGCTAGCCCTTGTGAGGGCTTGCTGCTAAGGTTAGGGTGACTAGACAGCAAATGTGAAAAATCGGGATGGGGTGGAGGGTAATAGGAGCCTATATAAGAGAGAGACCCAAAAATTGGGACCGTCCCTATAAAATCAAGGTATCTGGTCACCCTAGCGGAGGGTGAGGATGTGGATACAGGTAAAAGACGGCTGGCGGATCGCACATCCACATCTTTGTATCCTTAGAGGGCTCTAGCCATGTGAGAGACTTATCAGAGTCCTCTCCTGCTGCCATCCTTCGGGGTCTTAAATCATAGGCATGAGTGCAGAGGAGTTGTCTTGTCCGATGCTGAGATGCTGCCACCTCTGGGGTGTGGCACGGGCGGTTTATACGGGGGTCCCTCACCGGGGCTGAATTCTTCCTGAGGAGTGGTAGGCAGCTGTTAACAGCTGCACAGCAGCACTGCCCGGGAGTCTAGGGCAGGTGGTGATCAGTGTGTGGGCCTGGAAGTGCAAGGGATCTAGGCAGCACACTCATCGCTGGCATGAATTTGACTGGAGCGCCAGGGTTGTCACCAATGGCTGACAAGGTCCTTGGCCTAACCTCCAGTGAGGAGCAGCTGTGTGACATTCATCTGAAGGACGAACTCCTGCAGCACAGTACTGGTCACTGACTGTCTGGGGAGAGCCCCCCCTGCAGAGCCCCCCCGCTCCCTGCAGTACAGCGCCCCCTAGCGCTGCACTGGGGCCGACACTGACTGCCAGGGGAGACCGTCCCCTGCTGAGCACCCCTGCCCACTCCCTGCAGTACAGAGACCCCTAGCGCCACACCGGGGTCACAGAGCACCCTCTGCTGACTCACTAGCACCCCCCCAGTGGCTTTTCCTTAGACGTCTCCCATCCAAGCACTGCCTGGGCCCAAACCTGCTTAGCCTGTGAGAGGTGACATGGTCGCTCCTTCTCCCAATGCTTGCTGGGGCCTGAGCCCCTCATCATCCTAACCTGTGGGGCACTCCTCAAGGTGGCGGGAGGGAGGAGGAAAACTTGGTTACCTTCACCCTACTGGCTTGGGACTCCTCCAGGACGACACACACCCTGCCCCCCCGGCAGATCACAGGCGAGGGGCTCCAGTGCTGTGATGGTTCCTACAGTGGGATTTTGGGGCAAGCAGTTGCGGTAGCCTCAATCCCGTGCCTAATCCAATCAGGGCCCCCTCCCTGCGCCAGCACAGCTCGGCAGGCCTTAAGCTTCCATGTACAAGTCAACGCAGTGGATTAACGTAAAAGCCCCTATTACGTGGCATTAGAATGTATCATAGCCTGGGCCCCCTGCGTGGCTGGGACACACTTCATGGGGCAAGAGGCAGGGCCTGGATCTGCCCGCAGCAGGAAAGGGGCACTGAGGGCACCTCCCTGCCTCCCCCCCCCCCCCCCCAGTGTGGGGCCCTGGATCCAGCTGCAGGAGGTCTCTGCCCTCCCCCAAACGGTGGATGAGTGGGGAGTTCACAGCAGGGCACTGAGCAGCTGATGGGGAGATGGGAGGGGCATCACGGGAGAGGTCAACGTGGTCTTTGCTGGCTCCCCATGCCCCACCCTGGAAAGGGGGCACCAGACTGCTCCCCCCAGGGACTGTCAATCATTCAGTCAGGAGTTGACTCAGCCCCTCCCCCCAATGGGGCCCAGCCTGGCCCTCAGGTCTGAGGTGTCTGCTGCTTAGCCCCTGCTGACCTGTTCCCCACCGCCCCCAGGACACCATTGAGGACAAATTGGACAAGAAGCTGTGGCCCTTCGTGTCGGACCCGGTCCCTGCCGCCAGCCCCCAGGCTGTTGTCAGGTAAGGCTGAGCCTGGCTGGGCTGAGGGGGGCAGAGCCCTGACCCCCCCCCCCCAAGGGTGTAGGAGCCTCTGTGCGTGGCCAGGACCCTGCCCTCTACAGGGAATGGGGTGCCCAAGAGCCTGGAGCCCTGGACCCCTCTTACCATGTCTCCCGCCCCCCAGCAGCCCCTCAACACACCAGGGCCCAGGATGGAGGGAAGGGACTGGCTGAGCTTTAGACAGTACCCCCAGCCCAGGGCAGGTGCCACCCTCCCCTGCTCCCTCTTGCCTGCTTTGGGGCTCCTGTCCCACTGCCTTGGGCAGGGCCTGCCCCCCAGCCTCCTCGGGGTCCTGCCCCTCTGCCTGGCATTCCCTCAGCGAGCCCCTGGTCTCCACACTGCCCCTCTCTCCCCCAAGCGCCTGCTTTGGGCAGTGCCCACCCCTCCGCCTGGCATTCCCTCAGCGAGCCCCTGGTATCCACACTGCCCCTCTCTCCCCCCAGCGCCCGCTTCGGGCATTGGCACAAGAACAAGCCAGCGGCCGAGTACCGGACAGGCCCGCGCCTCATCGTCTACGTGCTGGGTGGGGTGTCCATGTCTGAGATGCGCTGCGCCTACGAAGTGACCCAGGCCACCGAGGGCAAGTGGGAGGTGGTGATCGGTGAGTGGGGCAAGTCCTGGGGGGAGGGCGGCTGGAATGCCCAGGTCAGGGACAGTCGGGACCCCCTGGGAGGACGAGATCCTAGAAGTTCCCGCCCAGCACCCACAGGGCACCCATGCCACCCTCTGTCCTTCCACACTCGGGGGCCTGGGAACAGATGTACTTGCCCCATATGGCCTGTATCTAGCCACCTGATCTCCTGGCCCCTGGCTCCCCAGGCCCCTCCTTGCCCAGGGACCATGTGTGTGGGGGGGTCCAGTCAGACACCCCCAATAACACCCATAGGGATATGGCTGCACACACTTCTCTGAGACCCAAGGGTGAGGAACGCTGTCAGCGGGTGGATTCTTGCCTGGATGTGCAGGGTACAAGGGATGCACAAGGGATGCGGTGCCAGGACATGGGGGGTGGGGGGCAGGAGACAGCCCCTCTACCCCCGCACTAGAGCAGGGTCCAGCTGCAAGGAGGGGGGAGATGGTGATGCCAGCCTCATGCCCACCCCACTGTGCCCACCGCTGCCAACCACCTCTCTCCTCCCCAGGTTCCAGTCACATCCTGACCCCCAAGCGCTTCCTGGATGATGTCCAAGCCCTCGACCAGGCAGCCCCCGTGGAGGCCTAGAAGCAGCCCCCTCCCCCCAGAGACTCTGCCCCCGACAGCTCGCTGCCCCCAGCTCCACCTGCTCTTCTCAACAAGGCACCTTCCTTCCGTACTCCTGGCAGTAGTGTTGGTTCTTGAGGGGGTGGGGGGAAAGGGACCCCCAGGCTGCTTGGCTGTTAGGCCAGGGGGCAGGCCAGGCTCCCTCCCGGTGGCACAGGGTCCTAGGGCTGCCACCCTCTGTGCCCTGTGGCCACCCTGCCCTCGGGGCGGGGGAGGGGGAGAGAGTCAGGCTCTGTTATCTACCAGCCTCAGCCATTCCTACCTACCCTGCCTGGGACCCAAAGCACAGCCCCTCCCACAGCTGCGAGCAGTCGGGGGGCGCACAGAGGATGCTACCAGTGTCTGGCTTCGGGGGGAATGTAATCCAGCCACTGAGCCCCAGGCTGAGTCTGTCCAGTCTGCAAAGGGTTAAAGAGAACCCCCCCACTTGTGCCCCCATACCATTCCCCTTCACCACCTTGGGGTGCTGGCCCAGCCCTGGCTCCCTGCACCCCTCCCACCACAGCCTGGCACCCTGGCCTCTCGGCCCCATCCCCCAGTGGGGACCTCGGCTCCAGAAGGGGAGAGGGGCCATAGTAGGAGTTGCAGCCAGCTGGGGCCATCACCTGGAGAGGGGCTACCCTGGACACCTCAGTAACTGGGGGTGGTGTCAGGACTGCACAGGAGGGGCAGAGCCGGGCTGCACCTACAGCCCCGCAAGATGCAGTCTGGGCTCGCTGCCCTGCTGGGCCTGGATCAAATGCCCCTGCCCAGGGGCAGACACCTCCCCAGTGCCTTTCCCTGGGTATCAAAGCCACCCCCTGGGCACCTGGAGCCCCAGCTCCATCTGGGACACTCAGTTCCATCCCCCTTGGCTCTGATCAAGCCCTGAGCCAAGCCTCACCCCCTGCATCCCACGGGCCCTAGAGGTCCCCTCCCTCTTGCCCGCCAGCAGGGCTGTGCTGGGGCAAGCGCTGGCAGGAGTGACCCCAGGTAAAAGTGGTGACCTCATTTACCAGGAGTGACCGCCCAGGGCGGTAAAGGGGGGTGTGGGTATTTTCCCTGCTGGCCCTGCCCCCAGGCTACTGCCCTGCTGGGCATGTGCCTGGGCCAATAAAGTGCAATGCCAAAGGCTGGCCGAGGTCTCAGGCGGGGGAAGGGAGGGGACAGGGCAGAGTGTATGGCTGAGGGCCTGGGGTGCCCTGGGATCTTCCCAGCTTCCTGCTCAGATCCTGCTACAGGTTCCAGGCATCCTGGCTCTGAGCCACCTGGCCAGCACTGGCCTCCCCCTAAGGAGGGTCGGGTAGTGGCTGCTCCTTTCACTGTTGGACCAGGGCCTGGGGGCAGCTCTGCTCTGGCCTGCGGCTGCCGCCTCCTTGTGCAGTGCAGGCTCACCCAGCCGTGCCCCAGAACCGACACAGTTCCCCGTGTCTCTCTGCCCCTACTCCCTCGTTCTGCCTCGCTGATCTGTGTGCCAGAGGGAGCCCCAGGAGTCCCCCTAAGCCAGCTATAGGGTCCCCATCAAGTCTGGGGTTGGGGCAGGCACTGAGTGAGCACCAGGGCCCAGCCCTCAGGCTGGAGTCTAACCTCACCCCCACAGGGAACCGTACCCACCCAGCCCACTGCCTCCCAGCCCCTGCTCTAACCACTAGCCCCTGCTCCCCACTAGGGTGACCAGACGATATTATCGGGACAGTCCCGATTTTAACACATTTGTCCCGTGTCCTGACTGCACATTGGTCGGGACGCCCTTTGTCCCAATATTGGGGACCGCTCACCATGAGTCACCGCCAAAGTCCCGGGGCTGGCGTGGTGGTGCTTCCTGGAGCCTGCAGTGCTGGTGGCCCCTAGGCACAGAGGCGGAGGGGGTCTCTGCATGCTGCACCGGTTCCCTCCTGCCCAATCAGAGCTGTGGGGGTGGGGCTTGCAAGTGCTGGCAGCAGGCGGAGAGCCCTCTGCTCCACCCCACCCCATCCACCCGACCTGACCCAACCCGACCCTAGGAGCCAGAGGGACCTGCAGGATGCTTCCGCGGAGCCGCCCCAGGTAAGCACTGCTGGGACTCCCCACCTCGCCCCCCGGCAGGTCCCTCTGGCTCTTAGGGTCAGGGCGCCATGCACAGCGCAGAGAGCCGGAGAGCGCCGTCCCGGGCTCCCGTCATCCTGGGAAGTGCAGTGAGCTGGCGCGGCTGCGAGCTGGGGGAGAAGCCTGCCCCAAAGCGGCGGCGCAGCACCACTGTTGGAGCCGCCACCTCCTGGCTCCAGGTGGCTGGAGGGAGGCCCGGCACTGCCCCGCCCCGCAGACCGCATAGCTCCGCTCCCCACTCACCGTACAGACGGTTCCCTGCGGTGCGCGGGCTCCGTTCAGTGCTGGGCACTGCGCAGGCCAGCGGGGTAAATAGCAACCCGGCCCCCGCCACGCCACCCCCACACGGCCAGCCCACCTGGGCCACTGCCCGCCAGCAGCCGTGACCCAACGAGGGTGTTTGGCTGGGGATTGCAGCCTGCAGCGGCCGGAGGAGGGGAGGGCACCAAGGGATCCGCAGCAGCGAGCAGGGGCGTGTGGTGTCACGATATGGGACAGTTTCCTATGTGCCCCCGCAACTATCTCCTGCAGCAGGGGTGGGGGTGGTTATAAAGCCAGGTGGGAGAGTCAGTGGCCACTTTGGGTCAGTCTGCCCTGCAGTTTAAGTGCAGGGTTAGTGGGACTTGAGTCAGCTGAGCTGTGTTAGGGAGCCCTGTGCTTAGGGTGACCAAAGGTCCCAATATTAGAGGCTTTGTCGTATATAGGCAATTATTCCCCTCCCCTGGCCCTGGAAAAAAAAAAAAGTGTCCCGATTTTTTACACTTGCTATCTGGTCACCCTACTTCCCACTCAGATCTGGGACAGAACACCTGCCTCCTTGCTCCCCCTTTAGGGTCTGGCCTTTGCCCCAACCCGCACCTCCTCCATCCTCCTGTGCCTAAAGCTGCCCCAGGGTCCCACCACCCCAGCTGCTGCTGGCCCCTGCATTGTGTGAGCAGCTGCTGTAGGCTCGTCCCGCCAGCCAGGCCAGGCCTCCTCTCTGGCATCCTCTAGCCTGTGCCAGCACCTGGGGGTGCAGTGGCAGTTTCTCCAGCCCCTCCCCCCGCATTGGAGGATGAAAGGAGACAAGGTTCATCCATCAACGGGGGTTGGAATGAGCTGCCAGTGGGGTCCTACCGTGCTACACCTAGTAAACGATCAAGACCACACTGGGCCAGTTTGCCATGGAGATACAGATTCTGACCTGAATTGCCCCAGAGGATCCTATTTCCCATCTCACCCCATCTTTTCCCCCAGCTGATGTTTTGAAAGTCCCACCCTTTGCTTGGGTCATTTCTCTACCTGGGCTGAAGAGAAACTCTCTACCCACACCCACGCATCTGCAGTGGTTTCCTCTCCTGCCCTGTTGCTTCAGTTGGTGGATGTGATTGCAGAGCCATTGGCCATTCTCTTTGAAAATTCACGGCGATCGGGGGAGGTCCCGGATGACTGGAAAAAGGCTAATGTAGTGCCCATCTTTGTAATACGCCTAAGAAATAATACTAAATGCTAATAGGACTGGATTGTCCCAGGTCCTGGGCTGACTGTTCAGAAGGGTATGGTGCGTAGCATCAGGGAGGTGTCATTAGGTTGGGGATCCAGGAGGGTGTCCAGCAGCAGCGGAGTCTCTAGGAAATAGCCAGGGAACACCCTCAGGACTTGTTTCTGCTGGAGTTGGGACCAAGCCGCAATTCCAGATCCAAAGAACTCCCAGTGTTACAATTTTGTCACAAGTCACGTGCTGTTTGATGTTAAAGTACCAGCTCCAGGGGTCATAAGATTACAGGACAATCTTGGCTTTCTTCTTTTTTTAAAAAGTATGTTTTCTGCCCTCGCACAGAAAAGCTGGAAAATGTGACCCGGCAAGGCTCAGAATCCAGAAAGTAAAGAAACAGAATCCAATGCATCTCTCTTTTTTTTTTTTTGTCATGACTTTTCAGCCAATCTCCTGATTTTGCACGGGCTGGACTCGTAATTTTTCAAGGTTTGGGGCTGGTGATTCTGTTAAGGAGGCAAGATTTTTGCTAGGAAATACATGGCTTTTTTATTGCCATTGCATCTAGCCTAGCTGAAGTCATGGGCCATTGATAACTGATTTGCAAGGGGTTGTTAGGAAGGTGGAGTTGTGCTGGGGATCTGGAGGGGCTACCAGGAACAGGGAGACTCCAGGAAATGTTGATAAAGTTCCTACCAGAGATGGGCCCAGCTAATGAAGCCCAGATCCAAGAGACAAAGTGCGCAGAGCTAGGGGAGTGGTTCAACCTTCCACTGCTGCCCAGGAAGGATGTGGGGAATGGAGCGGAGACACAGACTGGGAGTTTGGGGAGTAGACGCTGCACTAGATACCATGATGTCTCCTGGGAATTGTAGTTCAGGTGCTCAGTGCCTTCACTCTTCTCTTTGGGCCCTTCCCCAGACAGCATCCAATCTAAGTAAATGTATGAGCCACCAAGGAATGAAATGAGCCACATTTCCCAAGGAAAATCTTTTCTCTTTAATGAGGAATTTTTCCCAGTGGCTGGTTGGCCAGCAGTTAAATGAGGGGTGGGGTTAAGAGAGGTTATAAAGAGAGCAGATCTCATCAGCCACACTGCTGATGATTGAGATGCAGATGCAAAGATGCAGCAAAGCAGACGTGCAATAGATGAGAGTCCCGGATGGGGGGTGAAATGCCCGGTGAGGCCTGGAAGCAGCTGGCATAGCAGGGAGCTCTTGTTGACTGAGCGCTGGCAGTGGGAGCACGAGCATGAGCTACGGGCCCAGATCCTCAAAGGGAATTAGGTACCTCACTCCCATTGGAATCCCTGGGAGTTAGGAGCCTCTGAGAATCTGGCCCTTAGGAGTCCAAGTGTCTTTGAAAGTCAGGGGGACTTGCTGATTTTCAGACACTTGGGTTCCTAAGAAGAGCTGGAGGAAATTTTTCATTCAAAATCGTTTTTCAGAGAAAAATGTGGATTTGGCATCACAGAAACATTCCTCAAATTCATGTCGATTTCTCTGAATTGTTTCAGTTGGGAAAAAAGCCTCCAAAAGAAATGGAAAGAATTTGACATTTTGGTTCCAAACTAGTTTTTGCTTTGAAAGTCTCTCTAATTTAATTTGAAAAAAATCAAAAATATTAAAAAATGCTTGAAATAAACCAAATGAAATAAGGTTTTGTTTTTTTTTACTTTTTTTTTTTAATTTCAGTGAATTGAAAAGTATTTTTCAATTGAGCCCAACACAATTTTATAAAAACTTTGCTTTACCTATGAATCTGGAAAATTTCATTTTGGGTTCAACCTGAAACTATTTCCCCACCCCCCCGGTTTTTGGGATTGGCAGCGAACTGAGAAACCCACTATTCACACGGCTCTACTCTTAAGTCACTTAAGTGCTTTTGAAAATGTTACCTGTAGGCACTTGAAAATCCCACCCCCGGGTGTTAGAAAAATATACAGGGGGCCAATTCTACTCGCTCCGTCTGTCCAACCTGTCTGAGAGCGTCAGTTTGTTCCACGCGCACGCTGGTGATAGCTGCACGCCAGCTCTCAGCCAGTCCTGGGTAGATCCCGAGTGAAGCCATGCTAGATTCACACCTCAGATCGGAACGTGGGTGGCTCTTTGTGTCTCTATCGGACAGTGGTGCCAAGAGAGAGGACTGGAGCCTTTCATTTCTACAGCAGGTGAGCACTTCAAAGCTAATGTGGGCTTGTTGCAGCAAAGGGTTGTTAGCCACGCGGTGGCTGCTCGGTGGGAATGCACGGGAGGGTCTCGGCTTAGCTCCCTGCAAGCCACACAAACACCATCTGGCAGAAAGGCCAAGGGCTGAGTGGGCTGTGGAGAAGAGGGACCCACAGCGCACGGTCCCCAGTCCAGCGCTCAGGTGGGCTGCTCCCCCTTAGCGCTCCTCAGGAGCTTGGAGCCTTGGTCGTTGAGGCTGGAAACGAGACAAAAACATCCCTGCTCAGCCAGGCCCAGTGAGTAGGAGCCAGTTCTCCATCCCCTCCCATGGCAGCCAAGCTCACCTCCGCCTGAGCCCTCTTATCGCCCCTCCTCTCGCCACCTTGTACCTCCGTCCTTTGAACTGGCCCAGATCCCTCCATGTGGGGGGATTGGGAAGGGCCCATCACAGCGAATCCATCCACAAGAGAGGCCTGGCCCATGGCGGGGGGCTCTGAGCAGCTAGTGAGCAGGGATGGGGACAGATGAAGGGCCCCACCCCTGTACAGAGGCGGGTGCTTAGGATCTGTGAGAAGCGGAGTTACCTTGGCCAGCAGTGCTGAGCATGGTGAATCTCACCCATTCCTCACAGAGGACTATTGTGCTATGTTCCTGCACAGCCGGGCAGTGACTGGAGAAGGAGCTGTGGGGCAGGATGCCTGGGGCCTATTCTCACCTCTGCCATTGATCCTGGGAGGATCAATTCAATTGCCCTGTGCCTCAGTTTCCCTGCTTGCTAAGGATTAGTCTTTTGGGGCTGAAATAAACTCTGGTAGTGTTGCCATCTGCCCAAGCCCCGCATCAGGTTTGTGGAGCCCCTGGAAACATCCCCCCATCTCCTGCTGCCTGCCTGGGCTACACCACCCTCTGCTAGCCCTGCCTGTGCTCTGCGCCCACCCTCAGCCTCCAGCCAGGGAGCAGACTCGCCCAGTCTGGGTGGCTGGGAAGTGGCACCTGAGAGGCAGTTTGCACGGGGAGGATGTGCTATGATGAGGCAGGCTCAGCAGCTGTAGGGTGATGGGATAGGGGGTAAGACTCCTGGCCCTAGAGACCCTCAACCCCCATCCTAGAAGCACCCACCTGCCCCCGACTCGCTTCCCCTACCAAGGTGCAGCCCAATGGCCGGGAGGGGCGAGAGCCAGGAAACACCTCCGTAGCTGTTCTTACCTGCCTCCGCTGCCTTCTGTTTTGCCAATGCCTTTCCTAGCTGTTCCTGGGCTTCTTTCACCTCCTTAGACACTGAAGACACAAGGAAGAGGCATCTGATCCCAGCACAGCAAGGAGATTTCTGTATGAGCACCCCCTCCCCACTCACTTCCATCTACTTAGAGTGTCAGCTCTTTGGGTCAGGGACCCTCTTGGTATTTGGTTTGTACAGCGCCTAGCACAGCAGGGTCCTGGGTCATGAGTGGGACTCCCAGATATTACTTTAATACACCTAATACATAATGTACAGCAACCAGCATAATGAGGTCCTGGGCCAACCCTGGGGTCTGAGTCACTACCATAATACACCTAATAATGTACAGCACCCAGCACAATGAGGTCATGGTCCATGGCTGGAGCTTCTAGGCACTACTGTCATTCAGATCACAAGGATTCCTAGCCCCACAGGTCCCCAGCTATGAACACTGGCCACAGAATGGGGGCAGGGCATTCCATGGAAAATTTCAACGAAAATGATGAGAGGGGAAAATCATATCTGCCAAAATTTTCACATTTTTTCAGAAAATCTACAACTTTTTGGTTTTCAGAAGCTGAAATGTTGCAGCTGAAAACTACCCAAAAATGTACAAAAAATTCAGTTTTGGCCAAAAAAGTGTTTTGCTTTTTTTTTTTAATGAAAAATCAGAAATCTTTGCAGGAGGCAGATACATTCTGCAAAAATGACTTTAGTCAAAAGCCCAATTTTCTGTTAGAAAAAAGTGTTGATGGAAATCCCCCACCCTACCCACTACCCCACATTCTGGGGTTACCTGGGCATAACTCTCCTGGCCTCATGCTCACAGAACCCCCCTCTCCCCACAGGAGGTTATGGAGAATGCCCATTAGCTGTGCCCCGGGCCCACGCCATCAATGGTTCAGATGCTCTTGGCAATGCCCAAGCCCCTGAACTCCATGACTGCTTCTTAGAGGCTGTGTGAGATGGATGATGCTCCAGCCTCTTGTGCTGTCTATTGACCTAGAAATACTGGTTCTGTAGTCAAGACAGGAACCAAACGTACCTTGGCTTATCCTGTGGGAAAGGGATGTGTTTATCCTCTTTAATTCCCCAGTCATCTTCTGGTCTTAAAGCAACAACAACAAAATGTTAAACAGGTGTCATTTTGATTGCAGCATTACAATTCCCTTGATCAGTGTGGACATTTGCCACAGAGGAGTGGGGAGAATTGATGATTGTCTGGTAGGAAAGTTCTCTCTATGCATGCATACCATACGCATCGGCATCCACATACATCTATTCGTCCATCCATCCAGTGGCATACATACACTTCCATCCATCAGCATATAGACACGTCCATCAACACATCCTCCATCCTTCAGCATACATACATACACATCCATCCAACTTCCATCCTTCCATATGCATACACATCCCTGGCTGGGATGATTTAGTTGGGGTTGGTCCTGCTTTGAGCAGGGGGTTAGACTAGATGACCTCTTGAGGTCTCTTCCAACCCTAATCTGTTATGATTCTATGATCGTTCCATCCATCAGCTTATATGCTTCTCTGTCCATTCACCCATCAGTGTACATACTCAGCCTTCCATCTATCCACTTATCAACATACATTCACGTCCATCCATCAGCATCCATACACATCCATCCATCCATCGGCGTTCATATGCATCCATCCATCCTCCATCCATTGGTATACATTCTCCTGTATCTGTTCACTCATCAGCATAAATACTCATCCTTCTGTCTATCCGTTCATCGACATACATACACAACCCCTTCTATCCATCAGTATTAGAACATGTATTTAGCCATCACAGTGCATGTACTCATCTATTCCAAAACAGAAAACAATTCTGTAAAATACCATGTAAGGGTCACTAAGGGACATTAATGTACTGACCTCTCATTAGGTTCACAAAACTCAAGCACCTCCAAGCAAGGACACAATCTATCTAGCACAGCCCACATAAGAAACACAAACACACCAGTCATATCCAGTGCAGAGAAACACGTGTTTCATTTTAATACAAGAGCCTTAACTGATCCATGGATTGTTTGTTTGAATGTCTGATTCTGGTATTATCAATTAATATCTTTAGCCATTATTTTGGAAAGTACTTTGAATTGTGATGTCTTCAGAAATATGGAGAACAGATAGTTTAACAGGCTATTCCTCAATAAAGCCGGGGAAGCAGCACTATTGAGTGGGTAGGGCACTGGCTTCGGGAGACCTGGGGTCTATTCCTGGCTCTGCCACTGACTTGCTGGGTGACCTTGGGCAAGTCACTTCCCCTTTCTTTGCCTCAGTTTCCCATCCTTTGCCTATTTAGATCATAAGCTCTTTGGGGCAGGGCCTGGCACAAGAGGACCCTGATCTCACTTGGGGTCTCTGGAAACCCCATAGTCTGTATGTTTCTATCTTGGAAGCTCTCACATGCTGTTGAACTGCTGGGATCACATGCAGGCAGACTTGGGGCCTAATCCAGAGCCCAGTGATGTCAATGGACAGACTCCCATGGATCAGGCCCTCAGCAGAGAGGGGTCTTTGAGCTGTATATGAGTGGAAGGGGCTTTGCCCGCCTGGGATGAGGGCTTTCCTCCCACCCTAACCATCTGTGTTAAAACTGCCACCTGCACCTCATCTCTGTAGCTCCAGAATCCTGTCCCAATGGATCTCATGCTTTTCCCTGATTTTTACACTCTGATTCACAGATTCACTCTCTGATTCACAGGAGCACATATACCTAGCATCCCAATAGGTGTTTGTCCACCCTGTTCTTAGAAACCTCCAATGACAAGGATTCCAAAACTCCCTAAGTCATCTGTTCCAGAGCTTAACTAATATCCAGCCTAAATCTCCCTTGCTGCAAACTGCACCAGTTCCTTGAAGACTGAGACATAGAGAACAACTGATCCCTGTCCTCATTGCAACAACCTGCTACAGATCCATAGACTGTCATCAGGTGTGTCCCCCACCCTCCAACCCTGCCAGCCTTCTCTCCTCTAGGCTAAACATGCCCAGTTCTTCCAACCTCTCCTCAGAGGCAGGTTTTCTAACCCCCTGATCAATTATGTTGCTTTCTTCTGGACTCTCCAATTTGTTCACATCTTTCTTAAGGTGCGGCACGTACAATTGGACACAGGACTCCAGCTGAGGTTTCCCCAGAGCCAGGTGGAGCAGAACAATTAGCTCCTGTGTGTCTCACATGCAACACTCCAGAATGACATTTGCCTTTTTCACAACAGCATCACATTGTTGACTCATATTGAATTTGTGGTAGCTCCTTTACAGCTGTCTGTGCTGTGGAAGCTCCTCCCCATAGATCCCTAGTGACCTCTTAACTTTCTCTCTGATAAGCTAAACAGACGGTGTCTCACTCTCAGACAGGTGTTCCAGAGCTCAAATGGTCATAGGACCTGGTGTCTTCTCTGAACCTTTCACAAGTGATCCCCCACCCGCTTGGTGCCCAGGGCTTGCTGGGGGCAGACTCACCGTTCACAACCGTAAGCGAGAGGAGAACAATCCACATGAGAAAGCAAATGGCCACCAGGAGGTACAGCATCAGCATGTGTTTCTGCTCCCGGGTTCTCCCTTTGGCCAGCTGGGGGGTGGATGGAGCTGTAGGGGCTGGAAAACAGCTGTTGTTACATTTGAGCAGGTTCTGGGTATGTTCCGTACATGCTAATAGACGTGTCGTACGCAGTGGGGGAGTAACGCGTTAGCCCACGGGGGCTGTGCCCAAGGGCCCGGCCAATTTGGGGGCCCCCGCAGGAGCACTGGAACCTGTGCAGAAGTGTGGGGAGGCCACCGGTGCGGGAACTGTGGCCCTGCCCCCTGCTCCTCCTCTTCCCCCCAAGGCCCTGCCCCCTGGCCAGGCTGGAAGCCAGAGCCAGGCCATGGTAAGAGCCTGGGCTGCTAGGGGGAGCCGCGGACCCTTCACCTGCCCGGGGGGGCAGGGTGCCCGAGAACAGCTCCCAGCCCATGTCCCTGCCCCCTGGGGTGTATCACCCAGGGCAGGTGGAGGCTCCGGGGCTCCCCACATAGCCCAGGCTCCCTGGGCAGCTCTTACCATGGCCCCGCTCTGGCTTCCGGCCTGGCCAGGGTGTGGGGCCATGTGGCAAGGAGCAGCTAAGACCCACCTCAGCCCCCCCCCCCACACACACACACAGAGGCTGGTGCTTCTAGGAAGGGATGTTAATCCCAGAGAGCTGGGAACGGTCTTTACTCCAGCATCTCTCCCAGCCGATTTCGGAAGGACGCTGTGTTTGCCCCAGTGTTGGTACTGCCTGCAGCTAGCTGGGCTGGTGTAACTGATAGCAGCTGTCTCTGAGCCCAGAGACAAGCTCCTCACAGCTTTCCAGGTAGACGTCTCCCCAGCAAGACCCTTGCACAGCCTCTCCCACTGGTACAGACAAGCCCTGTGGCATGGAGAAGGCAGGGGGGTTGTTGCTTGGCTAAGGTGTCCTTCCCTCCTCCCAACCCCCGTGGACACACATCCCATTTTACTGCTTACGCCCCCTTACCCCAGCATCCAGGCCATATGTCTACTGGAGTAATTCATCCTTCCACCTGGAGACAGGATTCCTCTTCACTGCCTATCCTGAACTGTTGTTAAACAGCTGTTTTGCTCCCACCTCAGAAGTGGCTGCATTTCAGCGCTGTGTGAGTGATCTCCATGCAGCACCACTGTGAAGCTGTTAAACAGTTGCTACATCCCACCTCAGAAGTGGCTGCATTTCAGCAGGGGACAACTGATCCCTTTCTGCATAAGCAGTAGAAAGCATTTTTGAGACCCTTCACCTAGCATTAGAATGCAGCCACTTCTGGGGCTGTGGGTGCCAGTGCCATGCTGTTCTGACTTACCTGGGTATGAGGGAGGCATTTCTCCTGGAGCCTGGGGATTCTTCTTGTCAGTCATCACGGATATATTTTCGTAATCAGGCATTTCATCATCAGAAAACTCCGCTGCTGCAAAACCGACAGGGTTTTTTTTAAAAAGATGATTTCAAACTGAAACAAACTCAGCCTTTGGCTACTTTAAGAGCTGTCATTAGCAACGTTGAAAATTGAACATTTTTCCATATAAACGTGTGTGTGTAATTTTATTTGGTCCATTACAAAATTTTCATCCAAAACTTGTGGAAAAAATAAAAAAAGCTTTGGGGTTTTAGGTTCATTGGAAATATTTATTTTCTGAAGAACCCCAAAATATTAGAAAAAATGTGATGAAAGAAATCAATGTTTTTGCTGAAATTTTTCTACATTGTAAACAAAATCCTGATTTGATCTAGTCACTAGCTGCCGGGTGTCTCTGTGCCACGGCTGCCCTCCACTGGCAGAAACCGCTGCCCGCTGTGGCCTCTGTACTTCCCTGTAACACTGGCTCCAATCTGCTCAGCTGTGGGGCTGGGTACTATAGTACGGCCTTTCTGGACTGCGCTATGATCAGCCCCTTCTGGGGTTGAAATTAAATCTTGGCTCAAATCAGCCACCCCAAATCCTTCTAGTGATCCCAGTTTGGCTGCAGTTCTACTCTGTGGAGCTGCCTAAGCCAGAGGTTCCCATGCTGTGGCCCGTGGACAGCTCACTGGTGATCTGAGGACAGCTGCCTCCTCTTCCACATGAGCTGTAGTGGCCACAGGGCTGTTATTGAGGATGGGGTGCTCTCAGGACAGGCTCCAAGCTATTGGAACTCTCTGCTTGGATGCTGTGTGGGTCTGAGTTGGCTTTTACCTCCATGCCCTGCTGGCTTGGGACTGGTTCTTTTCATCCTCCTGCCTGGCGACCTCTCCACAGCCATGTGGTTCACATATATGTCGTTCATTTCCATGGCCCCGTCCCGCAACTACGTTCGACCATTCCGTGAGCTGTCTCTCCAACTCTGATCCCGATCACGCAACAGAGCATCTTATTTCAACAACGGGCCCTGTTGTGTAACCGCAGATGGCGTCACAGCCAGGCGAAGCCAATGGGGCTGCATTTCTGAGACGCTGCTGCTGGGCCCAAGAGCAAAGGACTATCGCAGCTTCTCCTGACTACGCTGATCCTGGGATACCAGGTGCCTGGGGTCTGCTGTTCAGACCAGCACCACCTCTAGCTGTGAAGCAACAGGGCAGGAGAGAAAACCACTGCAGATGTGTGGGTGTGGGAAGGGAGATTCTCTCCAGCCCAGGCAGAGAAATGACCCAAGCAAAGGGTGGGAATTTCAAGACATCACCTGGGGGGAAAAGATGGGGTGAGATGGGAAATCAGATCCTCTGGGGCTCTTTGGATCAGAATCTGTATCTCCATGGCAAACTGGCCTAGTGTGGTCTCGATTGTTTATTAGGTGTATCACGGTCGTGCTGGAGCCCAAGTCATGGAGTAGAACCCTGCTGTATTAGGCGCTGTACATTATTTATTAGGTGTATTATTGGAGTTCCTAGGTGCCAATGGATCAGGACTCCTTTGTGCTGGGTGCTGCACGAACATAGACCAAGGAGGCAACTCCTGCCCTATCCCTGGAACCCCATCCCCAGGTCCTGTCCTGTCCTCCAAGCACCTCCTTGGATAGTGAGCACCCTGGGGCAAGGACTCAGGCCTGCTTCCCTCCTCACTCACACCGGTGTAAATCAGAAGTGACTCCAGTGCAGTCAACAAATGAAACCTGGGTGCAAGCAGTGCTAGTCCCTAGCACCCATACAGCGCTTTCCATGAGATCTCATAGCACTTCACAAAGGAGGTTGGTATCATTGTCCCCATTTTACAGATGGAGAAACTGAGGCACAGAAGGAGACGTGACTTTCCTATTGGCAGAACCAGAACTCGACCCCAGCTCTTTGAGTCCCAGCCCAGTGCTCTAGGCCACACTTCCTCCCCATCAGGTGGCAGCCTTATGACTGGGACACAGCAGAACGGCAAACCCAGACATGACTGTGCTTCGGGTGCAGTCCTGATCCAGATGGAATCCTTCAGTCCCAGCCTTGTGCCTCACACCCCGTAAATCGCTCTCCGTGGTCTCAGTGTGTCTGCTAGTCCTGGTGTCAGGACAGTCCTGTCTCTGGCAGAAGCAGGCCACATTGTGGCATGGGCTGGTGGAGTTGCCCAGTGGGTAGGACATAGGACTCCTGGGATCTATTCCTGATTCGTGACTTGGGAAGCAGGTTCATCCATCAGTAGTGCATTGGAATGAGCTGTCAGGTTTATGTCACCACTGCCCTCTGCTGGAGGGAAGCAGAGCTGGTGACTATGGGTCATATGCTCCACACTGTTAACAAGGATTCTCCATTAGCTCTGGTGGTAGGACTAGCCTGGACTTATCAGCTCTATGCTTACTGCCCCCAGCAAGTTCCAGCACAGCTGTGCACATGCTGCATAGCAGCATGGTGCTACTTGGCCCTGGGAAATCCCATCCTGATTGGCTGGAGCAGTGACATCACTTCCTGAAAAATTCCTGGTAGGGAGTGGGGATTCCAAGTTTAGTGTCGATCCCCTTGTGCCTAGCCCCAAGGCAGAGACGTGTCCTGCTTTTGGTGCCATATGAGGCTCTGACTTCCCCTGGGTGAGGATTCCAGCTCCCCATGCAGATCAGCGGTTCCCCCAAGCCCTGTTACTATACAGGAGCTGAGGCCAATTGCGCCATAGGCTGAGGGTGGTGCAAGGGTCCCAAGAAATCGCACAGCACAGAGTTACACAATGAGCTGTGTACTGAGCAAGGGAAGTGACATGGGGGTGGGGAGAACCAGCAGCACTAGTTGTGTTTGTGTTTCTGGGCGCCACCCCTCACCCAACTCGCCCTCTTGCGCCCCCGCACCCACCTGACCCATCTTTCATCTCCCACAATCCCCCTGGCCTGCGCTCCCCTGCCTGCCTCCTGGATGTGCAGTTCCCATGCAGCCTGCCTCCCCAAGAGTAACCAGTCTCACAACATTATCATCATATTGCGCTCTTCTCACCAGGCCAGTGACACTGGGGTCACTAGCATTCTCCTGAGTGAAGAACAGGCACAAAGTCGCGTAAGTTTTGCCCCCTTTCAAAATGGCTCCCGCCTCCCATTGCTCTAAACTGGACTGAAGCCACAGCTGCCCTCGGTTAAGAACATAATGGCCAGGCTGGGTCAGCCCAATGGTCCATCCAGGCCAGTAGCTCATCTCCTGATAGTGGCCGGTGCCAGAGGTTTCAGAGGGAAGGAACAGAACAGGGTAATTAGAGGTGATCCATCCTCTGTCATCCAGTCCTAGCTTCTGGCAGTCTGAGATTTAGGGACACCCAGAGCATGGGGCTGGGTCCCTGATCAACCTGGCTAATAGCCATTAATGGACCTATCCTCCAGGAACTTATCACATTCTTTTTCGAACCCAGTTATACTTTTGGCCTTCACAACGTTCCCTGGCAATGAGTTCCACAGCGACTGTGCGTTGTGTGAAGAAGTACTGCCTTAGGGTTGTTTTAAACCTGCTGCCTGGTAATTTCACCAGGTGACTCCTGGTTCTTGTGTTATGAGAAGGAGTAAATAACACTTCCTTAGTCACTCTCTCCACACCAGACATGATTTTGTAGACCTCTATCACATCGCCCTTAATTGGCTCTTTTCCAAGCTGAAAAGTCCTCGTCTTTTTAATCTTCCCTCATACAGAAGCTGTTCCATTCCCCTAATCATTTTTGTTGCCCTTCTCTGCATCTTTCCCAATTCTAATATATCTTCTTTGAGATGGGGTGACCAGAACTGCACACAGGATTCAAGGTGTGGGTGAACTATGGAGTTATACAGAGGCATTATGATATTTTCTGTCTTATTATCTATCCCTTTCTTAATGGCTCTGGCTCCTAGAATGCTCTTAGAACTGAGCAGCACATCAGCATTTTTCTGTCACATTTTTTTCTTTTTGCACGATCCTGTAGAATTTAAACAGATGCCTGCTGTAAACTTCTACAGTATGCTTCTAAAACCCCCCTATAGAAGGCATTTCAATGTATTCAAATCTACAGGCTAGAGTTAGTGGGATTTCTGTGGGTCCCTAGGAAATTTCTGTAGTGTCGTATTGGCTGAATGGCTATAGGATTTCCAATTTTCCCATAAGGGGTGGCTTAGCTTGGGATCTGGGAGCTGAGAAGCTGGCATTGTGGTTTCTCTGTGCATCTTTGAAGGGACAATGGAATCAGATGGCAGAATATCTCCGCTCGGACCATATCAGTGGGTCCCGGAGTGCTCTCCCTGGGCTCTATTCTGCCATCCTCACTCAAGCAAAATCCTCATGGCAAGGCAGGAATTCTCAACTGGTGTCGAGGGCGGGGACAGGACCACCCTGCCTTTCTGGTACTGCTCACTGGGAGGGGGTCTGGCCATATGCGGGTGCGGGGGCTGGGAACTCCTGACTTGGATCAGGTTGAATGCCACTGGGCTGGGCCTCGGAAGGGCTGGGTTCACCTCCCAGCTCTGCCCCAGACTTGCTGTGGGCAAGTCACTTTCTCTGTGCCTCAGTTTCCCCATCTGTAAAAGATCCCTACCCTGCAGGGGGCGGGGCTGTGTACAGCTGTGCCACCTGAGGTAAGCACCACCCAGAGCCCGCACCTCTCACACCACCCCAACCTCTTGCGTCAGCCCTCATCCCCCTTCCAGAGCATGCACTCTCTGCCCCAGGTCAGAACCCCCTCCCACACCCTAACTCCCTTTGCCAGCTCTGAGCCCCGTCCTGTACTCGAAACCCCTCATCTCAAGCCCACACCAGAGCCCGCACCCCTCACCCTCTCCCACACCCCAACCTCTTGCCCCAGCCCTCATCCAGGGATAAAGGTGTTCAGTTTTGTGTGATTAGAAAGTTGGCAACCCAACCACATCCCCTGTAGCATAGGTGCCAACTTTTCCTGGCGCCAGTGGGTTCTCAACCTCCTCCCAACCCCGGCCCCTCCCTAACTCCACCCCTGCCCTGCCCCCTTCTGTCCCTGCCCCATCCCCATTCCAACTCCATTCCCAAAGTCCCCAGCTGTTTCGCGGGGGCGAGCACTGGGAGCTAGGGGGAGAAGTGGAGCCGCGGTGAACTCAGGGGAGGAGGCGGAGGCAGAGCAGAGGAGGAGGTGAGCTGGGGCGGGGAGCTGCCTGCACCCACCAATTTTTCCCCATGGGTGCTCCAGCCCCGGAGCACCCATGGAGTCGGTACCTATGCCCTACAGCTAAGAAGCCCCTGCCCCCACGTGGGTGAGCTGACTGGGCAGTGACCTCTCCCCGCTCAGCATTTCTGTTCTGCGCTAGCTTGGTTCTCACGCAGCGTTTAAGTGACGGCCGGGAAGGCTGGATTGACAGCCCCGGAGACTGACAGCTTCTGTCCTCAGAACAGCTCCAGCCTGGGCAGCATCAAGGTCCCCCCTCTTTTCCCTCTCTCCTTCCCCAACCCACCCCTGGGTCTTGCTCTCGCCCCTCTTGTGCCTCTTCAGTGCTGGGTACAGGAGCCCATTGGTGACAGGAGCAGCTCTCTCCCACCCTCGCTGGCTGCCCTCAGTGCCCCCTATATGGGGGTGGCAAGGGAGGGGATGCACTGCAGTCTTCTTCCCTGCCCTGGAGCTACTGGTAGGGGCTGCTGGGGGTCGGGGGCGGGAGACAGAGAACTTGGGCTCTCAGGATTTGGTTTATGGCCTATCAGCACTTGGAACCATGCTGTCCCCTCCTCCCACCCCCATGCTAGGAGCTGCTGGCCATGGCTGCCCCCCACAGCCACCTGCTCTCCCTCCCCCCCCCCCGTGTACCCCCTAGGCTAAGAGTGGGGCTGGCGGCTGCTCCCCAGAGCCTGCTGCAACCCCTGCTGGCTCTGAGTGTCCATCACTATGTCCACTGCCAGCTGTGCCCAGGTCAGTCTCTAAGTCCCATTAATACACTTGCAGCCATCCCCTCTCAATAGCAGAGTCCCAGCTGAGCCCATTGCCATGGAAATGAGCTCCAGGCTGCTACCCCCATCCCTGCCTGCAGCTGCTTTTCATCCTGGATGCACATCGGGGATGTGTTTCACGTTTTTCCTTTGATGACTGTAAGGAGATACCAGCTGGGTCCAGCTAACAGGCTGGGCAGCTCTGTGGCTGGGAGGACAATGGGTTCACTCACTGATTGCGCTGCGCTGCAGGCTTGACGTACACGGCCCCTATAATATGGGCAACTCGTTGATCTGAAGGCTAAAAGGTTCCATTAAGATCATCTTGGTCAACCCTCTGCACAGCATCGCACAGGCCCTGTCACGCCAGCATCCAGCCCAACAGCTTCCGGCTGAGCTAGAGCAGGTCTTTTAGAAAGAGCCATCTAGTCTTGATTGATTGAAAGAATCCACAGACGTCATTGACAGCCTGTTGATCTTTCAGCACCGAAGTGATCCGTGTCGATGGAGAGCAGTTAAACCACCTCAGATTCATGGATGATATTGTGTTGATTGCCGAAAACAGTATCAAATACAGAAAATACTGCGAGGACTCGACACAAAAAAGCAGCCATTCTGCGGCTCTTCCACCCAGGGGCCGTTAAACCCGTGCTGCTGGAGTCAGGTAGTGAGGGTGGCCCTAGCACCAGGAGTTTGTGTGTCTGTCCGTCCATTCGTCTGTCCTGGGGCTCAGCAGGGGGTTGGATTCCCAGCAGCCACCTGGAGCTATCTGTGTTGTGTGTGCTGCACCCGGTATTATGGGACCTCTGGGGACATGGGCTCAGTGGTGAGAGGGCAGCTGCTCCCTAGAAAAGCCCGTGGCCAGGAGGACCAGCCCTCCTCCATGGGGCTGAGGCGGAAGCTGCCTGGCTGTCGGGGCTGGGGGACGGCTCAGGTCTCGGGCTGAGCTCGGCTCGGTATGTGGCTGCCCATTGGGCTGCTTGTCTGGCTGGCGGCTGCCAACCCAAGGTCCTTAGTGAGTTCCCCTGGCCCCAGAGGAGTTAGGGCAGAGGCTGTAGCCAGCCCCTAGCGTCCTGAGAGGAGCACGTCCCCCAGGTCAGGGGGACTCATAAGGACCAAATGGCCCATGTTCTTGGGGGGGGCCTATAGGGAGAAGCAGAGTGTGGGGCTGATACTGTTGTGGGGATGCGTGGCCGTGAGGCTAGTGGGATGTCGGGGCAGGAGGGAAATCTGGAGAATGGTGCAGAAATGGGGTGGTCCTGGGCTAGTGGGGTGGGGAGCAGTTTCTGCCCCTATTTTTTCTGGCTGACCCAGGGAGAGCTTTGAAGATGCCAAGCTCTGTACTGTGAAGGCCCCATGTGACTGCCGAGCTCCCGTGGTCCGTGACTGCCCAGGTGCAGTGTCTGTCGCACTGCAGGCCCGGCCCAGGTTGCGGATGCTGCTTATGCCCCGTGTCCTGCCTGTCCAGTGACTCGCTCGGAGCAGAGCCTGCTCTGCGTGAGGGGTCTGGTGGCTCAGCGCCTGGTTCCTGTTGTGTGGCTCCTTCACCTTGTTCACTGAGCCTGTCCTGCTGCCCCAGCAGCCGCCCGCCTGGCTGCTAGGGAGGAGCCTGGAGCAGGGTGTCCAGCAGGGCTCTACCTTGTCTGACGGGGGCTCCTTTCACAGGCGGATGCTCCAACGCTCCTTCGGAACCAGCCAGTGGAGCCGGCGGGTGCTGGACAGACCCACATTCCTGTGGCTGCCCCTTTCCAGACCAAAAGGGGGCCCATCGGTCCTGCAGCTCCAGCCGGGGCTCTGACACCAGTAGCCCTGCACTCCTTCCCTGTGTCCTGGTCCGTGTATGTGTGTGTGAGCTCTGGCATGGGATGCACCCCAATACCGCCCCCCATCCTGTGTGTCTGAGCGGTAACACCGGGGCCTGCCCCATTACCGCCCCACGTGCTGTGTGTGTCTGAGCGCTAGCACCGGGGTCTGCCCCATTACCGCCCCCCGTGCTGTGTGTCTGAGCGCTAGCGCCGGGGTCTGCTCCATTACCACCCCCCGTGCTGTGTGTGTCTGAGCGCTAGCGCTGGGGCCTGCCCCATTACCGCCCCACGTGCTGTGTGTGTCTGAGCGCTAGCACCGGGGTCTGCCCCATTACCGCCCCCCGTGCTGTGTGTCTGAGCGCTAGCGCTGGGGTCTGCCCCATTACCGCCCCCCGTGCTGTGTGTGTCTGAGCGCTAGCGCCGGGGTCTGCCCCATTATTGCCCCCTGTGCTGTGTGTGTCTGAGCGCTAGCGCTGGGGTCTGCCCCATTATCACCCCCCGTGCTGTGTGTCTGAGCGCTAGCGCTGGGGTCTGCCCCATTACCGCCCCCTGTGCTGTGTGTGTGTCTGAGCGCTAGCGCCGGGGCCTGCCCCATTACCGCCCCACGTGCTGTGTGTGTGTCTCAGCACTAACTCCCGGGCCTGCCCCGTCTCTGGTCTCCCCCACAGCTGCCATTGCGCCCAAGGACTACATGTTCTATGGCTTCCTGAAGCCCTGGCTGGGTGAGTGCGCTTTCTTCTGGGCTTGGATCTTGTGCTTGGTGTCATGGGGCCCAGACCCCAGGGGACGGGCTTGTGGGGAAAGGAGGGTGTGATGTTCCCCTCTGGTGTTATCTAGACTGGTGATCTGCTAGGTCACTCCAATCCTTGACTCTGGGAGCCAGCCTTAGCCTGCTCTGCTGTGACAACCCCCACTCCTGGGCTGTTCACACACAGCCTCTGGCATGTAACTGCTTCTTGGACTGTGCAACTGAATAACACTAGCCAATATCTCTGGTCCCAGACACAGCCCCAGGAACCTCTGTCTTGCAGTGTCCAGTTATGCCTACTGGAGGCTGCAAGTTTATAGATTTTATGTGATTATAAGCCAAAGCATCAGCAAAACACATTCTAAGCTGATCTTAGCACTTTCAGTGCCCTTACAAACTTAGATGCTTCTCACCACAGGCTGGCTGGTTGCCCTTCAGCCAGGCTCTCCCCTTTGATCAGCGCTTCAGTCGCTTGGTGGTGGTGTTTGTAGATGTAGGTGGAAGAGAGAGGAAGAGCCTGGCAAACGTCTCTTCCTTTTATCATGTTCTTTCTGCCCTCTTGGTTTTGCTGCCCCCTTCAGAGTAAAGGAGCTTGCTCGTCTCACCGCAGAGAGGGGACAGACCCCAGCCCATGTTCCTGGTCCTGCTGAGGTTCTCCAGGAGGGTTCAGCATCTGCTCTGGGTCCCCTCAGATCTCTGTCATGCAGGCGTCTTCTCCTCTGGGGCCAAGGGTAGCAGGCTGGGTGGGTGTCCCGTGTGCTCTGCTGTTATCTCCCGCTGGGCTTCCTGCCCCATAAGAGGGTGTCTTACACATCCGGTGACTCAGACACTCCTGTGGTGCAGCCTGCGTGGGCAATGTCAGAGCACCGCCCATCACCCTGCCTCCTGCACCGGGCAGTGCTGACCCTGAGTGAGTCACGGCTTCAAAGAGGGAAAAGCTCTGCTAGGTCCCATCTGGTCCATCATCCCAGAGCAGGACTGTTCTCCCTAGGCTAGTTTTAAAGATAACATAACTGGGTGGGTTGTCAGGTGTTAGAGAGCTTATTCCTTCACTCTCACCCTTCTCTGGTCCTTCTCGCATGAACCGAGAGCAACAATACCCAAAGTCCAAAGGCGCAAACAATTCGATGTTTATTGGGGTGAACTTTCAGCAAGCTTAAATTCAAGTTCCTTTTCCTTATTTTCGAATCCCAACTTACTTCCTGTTTGCCCCTAATTTATATAGTAATATTCTCAGCTATACCTTAACCAATCATTCTACTAAAATTTACCTAACCAATCCTAACGTATTGTAACATGATTAGCTAACCAATTATATCCTACCACCTTAATTAGTTTACACCTAGCAAAATTAATTATACAGCAGAAAGAAACAATCACAGAACCAGACAGAGACCATGCAAATAAACATACAAAACAATACAGAAGTGAGGATTTCACAACTACATCTATACAGACATAAGGGTTCTCCAGCTGTGTCTATTGATAAGTGAGTTCTTACTAGACAGAAAATTATCAAACTAAATTTCTAGGCTCTTTCCTTTCTGTGGAGGTGATAGATCGAATCACCTTCCTAACAGCCCCAGATTGCCTTATTTCAATATGACTAGTTTGGAATGTGAGGATGTGACCATACATTTCCCAGTTTATGGCTGCTAAAGAACCAGGCCTCAGACTGTCCCAGTAAGAGAAGGCCACTACACAGACAGTGATTTTTGATTCTTTCTTTTATACCTCTATAACTAGCTAAGTGATAAGATTACACCTAAATTCTTAAAGTATAGGCCTTTGCAGGCAGGCCTGAATATCTATATCCTTAACATCAGGATCAAACCCTGGACCTGTAGCAGCAATACTTAGACCTCAAGAGCCAAATTAGCACTCAGCACTATCCAAGAGAGCCACAGTAGGGTGAATTCATGGCTTCATTTACTAGAGGACTCTATGATCATAGTTAAGCAGTATGTCAGTTTTATACATATATGTATTCTCAGAGCACAATGACTGACCAAGTATCACTATTTTATCATCTACAATTGGTTAATTACATAGTAAAAGCATCCTGGTAAGTTAATAACTTAGACTGGTTAATAATTATGGAAGCAAGGCCTGAAGCAGCTAGTGATGAGCTGCAGGGGGTGGGGAGAAGGTTTCAGGGCCAGACGGTCTTTACATAGATACACCTGCTTGGCCTGGGTATCCAGCAGACAGAGCTGCATTGCCCATATCATCCGTTTTGGCTGGTGCTGGGTTACAAATCACTTTAGAATGCAGGGGACTGAAATGTTTTTATCCTGATTGTGAGAGGAACTGGCAGCAGAACAATGCTTAGCCGGCCCTGACTGATGGGGACCCCCTCCACCGAACTGAGCTCACAAAGCAGGGGGTTGGATGCCAGAGCCCAGTGGTGAGGGAGAAGGGCCAGGGCTGGGCCAGGCCAGTTTAAAGATAGAGGAACCTAGACTCCATCAGGTCCAAGGGCTGCTTAGATCTGTTGCGGGACAGCATTTCTGTGGAAGAGGCGGCTCGGCCTGCACTAGCGGTGAGGTTCCCCTGCTGAGGTCACAGTAGAGAGGCAGGAGGCAGCAGAAGGGGACGGCACAGGGCCAGCGGCGACGGAGCAGAGGATGGCACAGTGTGGTGAACGGTGACACGAACAACAGCAGCAGAGTGAACAATGCGCAGCAGTAGCAGGGGTATTGCTCGATGTCCCCCCTGCAGTGTGAACTCACAGGAAGGCACTGCTGGGCTCTGGGTCTCCATGGACAGCAGCTGCGAGTGGGGTGTGGCAGAGGGAGGGGGGAGTGTGTGTTAAAGGGACATTTGTTTGTTGGACTTTCACACTGTGGTGAATAATGGAGGCAAATGACATGGCTTAATGTCCTCTGGAGTGAGAGTTTTACTCATGGTCAGATGTGTTTGAATCATAGAATATCAGGGTTGGAAGGGACCTCAGGAGGTATCTAGTCCAACCCCCTGCTCAAAGCAGGACAAATCCCTAGACAGTTTTGTTTTCTTTTTTTTTAACCCCAGTTCCCTAAATGGCCCCCTCAAGGATTGGACTCACAACCCTGGGTTTAGCAGACCAATGCTCAAACCACTGAGCTATCCCTCCCCTCATCATGGTTATGGGGTTTCCCCCAAATAATGCTGGGTTCCCTCCCCCTTTTTATTAAATGTTCTTTGCCATGCACAGACTCTGTGCTTGTGAAAGGGGAAGTGTTGCCTCTTACAGGCTGCCTGTAGAGTTTGGTTTTCCCAGATTACTGGGTGGAGGCTGTGAATATTGAACCCGGCCCTGATGGCTGCAGACTCCACCTGGCTGGCAGAAGGGCACAGTTCAATCACACCGTGTTTTAATATCACATCCTGCAAAGAGCAGCAGGAGATGCATTAAAGAGCCTCAGGCTGAGTAAAGGTTGCCAGGTGTCTGGTTTTCAACCGGAAAGTCCGGTCGAAAAGGGAACCTGGCAGTGTCCCGTCAGCGGTGCTGAGTAGCCCAACACTTCAGTTAATTGCAATAAGCAGCCTCCACCACCGGGGGCAGGACGAGCAGAAGCTGCTGGAACCTGGAGGAGCACATGGGAACGGGGGAGCCGGCTACTGGCAACTCCTCTGTCCTGCTCCATTCACTCCCTGACCGCAAATTCCCCTCCCCCGCCCTGCCCCACTCACCCCGCAACCCCTGGAGCACGGGTTCCCCTCCCCCGCCCTGCCCCACTCAGCTCCCTGACCCCCAGAGCGCAGCTCCTCCTCCTCTGTTCTGCCCCACTCACCCCCTGACCATCAGAGTGCAGCTCCCCCTCCCCCGCCCTACCCCACTCAGCCCCTGTCACAAATATAAAGGGAAAAGGAACAACCTTCCTATACACAGTACTATAAAATCCCTCCGGGCCAGAGGCACCAAAACCTCTTACCTGTGAAGGGTTAAGAAGCTCAAGTACCTGGCTGGCACCTGACCCAAAGGACCAATAAGGGGACAAGATACTTTCAAATCGGGGTTGGGGGGAGGCTTTTGTTCTGTCTGTTCCCTGTGGCTTTGGCCGAGCAAGATCAAAGAAGCCAGCAATCCAACTCCTATAGAGTTAGTAAGTGTTTAGCAAGTAAATGCGTCAGATTTACTTGTATTTTGGCTTGGGATTTCCTTTGTAGGTGGGAGGTATCCCTGGATTTGTAACTTTAAGGTTTTGCCTAGAGGGGAGATCCTCTATTTTCTTGAGTCTCTTGTTATTCTGTAAAGTACTTACCATCCTGATTTTACAGAGGTGATTCTTTTACCTTTTCTTTAATTAAAATTCTTCTTTTAAGAACCTGATTGATTTTTCATTATTTTAAGATCCAAGGGTTTGGGTCTGTGTTCACCTGTACCAATTGGAGAGGATATATTCTCAAGCCTCCCCAAGAAAAGGGGTGTAGAGGCTTGGGGGGAAATTTGGGGAAGGTAGGGCTCCAAGTGGCCCTCTCTAAATGTTTGTTTAAATCACTTGGTGGTGCAGCATTACCTAATCCAAGGTACAAAGAAGGATTTGTGCCTTGGGGAGTTTTTAACCTAAGCTGGTAGAAATAAGCTTAGGGGGTCTTTCATGCGTGTCCCCATGTCTGTACCCTAGAGTTCAGAATGGAGAGGGAACTGTAACAGAAGTCTTGGTTGGCAGGACAATATAATGGGGCCCCAATTAATGACCCCAGCACGCATGGCATGGGAGAGAAGGCTTTGGATTCTTTGACCGTGGGTGTTCCAAGAAGGAGGAGTGCTTGGCAGAGACGGGCTCCACCTAACGAAGAGAGGGAAGAGCATCTTCGCAAGCAGGCTGGCTAATCTAGTGAGGAGGGCTTTAAACTAGGTTCACTGGGGGAAGGAGACCAAAGCCCTAAAGTAAGTGGGGAAGTGGGATACCAGGAGGAAGCACAAGCAGGAGAGCGCAAGAGGGGAGGACTCCTGCCTCATACTCAGAAAGCAGAACGATCAGCGAGTTATCTTAAGTGCCTATCCATAAATGCAAGAACCCTGGGAAACAAGCAGGGAGAACTGGAAGTCCTGGCACAGTCAAGGAATTAGGATGTGATTGGAATAACAGAGACTTGGTGGGATAACTCACATGACTGGAGTACTGTCATGAATGGATATAAACTATTCAGGAAGGACAGGCAGGGCAGAAAAGGTGGGGGAGTTGCATTGTATGTAAGAGAGCAGTATGACTGCTCAGAGCTCCTATGAAACCGCAGAAAAACCTGAGAGTCTCTGGATTAAGTTTAGAAGTGTGAGTGACAAGGGTGATGTCATGGTGGGAGTCTGATATCTGCTGGGAGAGCAATACAGCAATTCACAGACAATCAAGAAAGTTTTTGAAAAGTGTAGGGGACAATCTCCTGGTGCAACTGCTGGAGGAACCAACTAGGGGCAGAGCTCTTCTTGACCTGCTGCTCACAAACCGGGAAGAATTAGTAGGGGAAGCAAAAGTGGATGGGAACCTGGGAGGCAGTGACCATGAGATGGTCGAGTTCAGGATCCTGACACAAGGAAGAAAGGAGAGCAGCAGAATATGGACCCTGGACTTCAGAAAAGCAGACTTTGACTCCCTCAGGGAACTGATGGGCAGGATCCCCTGGGAGAATAAGATGAAGGGTAAAGGAGTCCAGGAGAGCTGGCTGTATTTTAAAGAATCCTTATTGAAGTTGCAGGAACAAACCATCCTGATGTATAAAAAGAATAGTAAATATGGCAGGCAACCAGCTTGGCTTAACAGTGAAATCCTTGCTAATCTTAAACAAAACAAAAAAAGAAGTTTACAAGAAGTGTAAGCTTGGACAAATGGCCATGGAGGTGTATACAAATATTGATCAGGCATGCAGGAGTGAAATCAGGAAGGCCAAATCACACTTGGAGTTGCAGCTAGCAAGGGATGTTAAGAGTAACAAGAAGGGTTTCTTCAGGTATGTTAGCAACAAGAAGAAAGTCAAGGAATGTGTGGGCCGCTTATTGAATGAGGGAGGCAACCTAATGACAGAGGATGTGGAAAAAGCTAATGTACTCAATGCTTTTTTTGCCTCTGTCTTCACAAACAAGGTCAGCTCCCAGACTGCTGCACTGGGCAGCACAGCATGGGGAGGAAGTGACCAGCACTCTGTGCAGAAAGAAGTGGTTCAGGACTATTTAGAAAAGCTGCACTAGCACAAGTCTATGGGACCGGCTGCGCTGCATCTGAGGGTGCTAAAGCAGTTGTAGGATGTGATTGCAGAGCCATTGGCCATTATCTTTGAAAACTCATGGCAATCAGGGGAGGTCCCGGATGACTAGAAAAAGGTCCACTGGTCCTGCAGCTCTGCTGAAGCTGCGGGACAAGGGCACCCTCCGCAGGCATGCCGCCAAAAGCAGCCTGCCTGCCGTATTTGGGGCAGCAAAATGCCTAGAGCTGCCCATGCTTAGAGGTGAGGAAAGTGATCAGGAACAGTCAGCATGGATTCATCAAGGGCAAGTCATGCCTGACTAACCTAATTGCCTTCTATGAGGAGATAACTGGCTCTGTGGATGAGGGGAAAGCAGTGGATTACTTGACTTTAGCAAAGCTTTTGATACAGTCTCCCACAGTATGCTTGCTAGCAAGTTAAAGAAGTCTGGGCTGGATGAATGGACTATAACGTGGATAGAAAGCTGGCTAGATCATCGGGCTCAATGGGAAGTGATCAACTGTTCCATGTCTAGTTGGCAGCCGGTTTCAAGCGGAGTGCCCCAAGAGTCATTCCTGGGGCCGGTTATGTTCAATATCTTCATTCACGATCTGGACAATGGTTTAGACTGCACCCTCAGCAAGTTTGCAGATGACACTAAAGTGGGAGGAGTGGTAGATACGCTGGAGGGTAGGGCTTGGATACAGATCGACCTAGACAAATTAGAGGATTGGGCCAAAAGAAATCTGATGAAGTTCAACAAGGACAAGTGCAGAGTCCTGCACTTAGGACGGAAGAATCCCAGGGACTGCTACAAACTAGGGTCCGAGTGGCTAGGCAGCAGTTCTGCAGAAAAGGACCTAGGGGTTACAGTGGATGAGAAGCTGGATATGAGTCAACAGTGTGCCCTTGTTGCCAAGAAGGCTAATGGCATTTTGGGCTGTATAAGTAGGGGCACTGCCAGCAGATCGAGGGACGTGATCATTCCCCTTTATTCAGCATTGGTGAGGCCTCATCTGGAGTATCATGTCCAGTTTTGGGCCCCACACTATAAGAAGGATGTGGAAAAATTGGAAAGAGTCCAGCTGAGGGCAACAAAAATGATTAGGGGGCTGGAGCACATGACTTATGAGGAGAGGCTGAGGGAACTGGGATTGTTTAGTCTGCAGAAGAGAAGAATGAGGGGGGATTTGATAGCTGCTTTCAACTACCTGTGAAAGTAGAATGAATTATATTGTAAAAATAAGAATGGATTAAAGAAATGTTGTATGTACCTTTAAGCAGAAATAAGAAATGCTGAAATACAGGTGCCAGGAAAAGAAACATTAGGCATAAACAATGGTGCTAATGGCGAAACATTAATAGAAGATCAGTAAGAGTTAGTAAGGAAGTAGGATATGCATGCTGTGCCCCAGGTAAATTTTACAGTTTTGCTCTCTTTGTCCCTCTGTTTAGTTCCCGCCCTTTTATCTGTATAAATAAGATAGTTTGCATCTTGCATGGTGCTCACATTATCTGGGTGTTATTAGCAGAGCGCTGTGCTAATAAAATAGAGTGGTCTGACAAACTGTAAGTCCTGAGTCTCACTTTGACATACCTGAAAGAGGGTTCCAAATAGGATGGATCTAGACTGTTCTCAGTGGTGGCAGGTGACAGAACAAGGAGTAATGGTCTCAAGTTGCAGTGGGGGAGGTTTAGGTTGGATATTAGGAAAAAAAATCACTTGCAGGGTGGTGATTCACTGGAATGGGTTACCTAGGGAGGTAGTGGAATCTGCTTCCTTAGAGGCTTTTAAGGTCAGGCTTGACAAAGCCCTGGCTGGGATGATTTAGTTGGGGATTGGTCCTGCTTTGAGCAGGGGGTTGGACTAGATGATCTCCTGAGGTCCCTTCCACCCCTGATAGTGTTTGTCATGCAGGGGCGGCTCCAGGCACCAGCGCTCCAAGTCTGGGGCGGCAAGCCACTGGGGGCGCTCTGCCGGTCGCCGCTAGGGCAGCAGGCAGGTTGCCTTTGACAGCTTGCCTGCAGAAGGTCCGCTGGTCCCACGGCTTCGGCGGACCTCCCGCAGGCGCCTGCGGAAGGTCCGCCGAAGCTGCAGGACTAGTGGACCCCCCCGTGCTTGGGGCGGCAAAATGTCTAGAGCCGCCCCTGTTGTCATGGCAGGCAAACTCTCTGTGCTGACCATGCCCTTAGCTTCTTGCAGAGTGACCTCCTGTTTATGTACTAAAAATGGAGTAGGCCTCAACTGTGTGCTGCTATATACTTTCCATCTTGTGCAATTGTACAAGTCCCCACTTTACACAATGGTATGGAACAGGGGCTTAGTCACATCAGACCCTGAATCAGAGAGAAAGTTCCCTAAATATGTAGCATTCTATTAGTTACATGCTGGTACCTGGTCAGAGGGGGCTTTTTTGCTTGCTTTATTATCCTCTTGTCTGTTTGTTGTGCTGTTAATAGGTCTTAATTAATGACAGTTAAGGACCATCTTGTTCTATGTCTGTACAGGTCCTAGCGCAATGGGATCCTGGTCTGTGACTGGGACTATGAGGCAGTGCTGCAATACAAATAATCACATGCTGATCTACAGAAATACTTTTGTACTGTGGCCATCCCCACTGGCTTAAGAGATTAGTCACTGAAAATGGAAGTATGTGAACTTGACATCTGCAGTTTAACTCAGTCCCCTCGTCTCCTGCACTGAGTGTTCTTTCTACTCAATACACTCTCAACGGTAGCATATCCACATAATAGGGTTATGAAGATGGGTCTATGGGAGGGTTTGACTTCCTCTACCATGGGCTGCTATTGCAGGAAGGAAGTTTGCTGGGAAGAGATGGGGTCCGTCTGACCAAGAAGGAGAAGAACATCTTCATGCGCTGACTCACCAACCTTATGAGAAAAGCTTAAAACTAAGTTCAGAGGGGGCAGGTGAAAAAAGCCACCAGGTACAAAAAAGTGACCTTAATAAAGGATTAGATGTTTGGAGAGAAGTAGATGTGGAAAATTGCAGTAGAATTATAGGAGAAACAAGAGGGAAATCCATGGGGGCATCTGCTTAACATCTTAGACGTCTACAGGAGTAATAATAATGGGGAATAAACAGTAAGAACTGGGAGTTTTAGTACATAAGTCATAACTGAGCTTAACTGGCATCACAGATATTTGCTGGGCTAAATCTCATGACTGGAATATTGGTATAGAAGGCTATAGCTTGGTCAGGAAGGGCAGGCTGGAAAAAAAAGAGAGGAGGTATTGCATTGCATACTTGTTCTGAGGTCCATAAGGAGGTGAGAAGCAGACCGGTTGAAAGTGTCTGAATAAAGATAAAAGAGGGAAAAACAGGGGTGATGTCCTGGTAGGGGTCTATTACAGACCACCAAATCAGGAAGAGGAGGGAGATGAGGCATTACTAGAGCAAATAACAGAAATATCCAAAACACAAATCCTGATAATAATGGGAGACTTTACTTACCCAGACATCTGTTGAAAAAGGAATATGGCAAAATACAAAATTATCCAGTAAGTTCCTGGAATGTACTTAGGGCAATGCTTCCTTTCAGAAAATGAAGGAAGTAACCAGGGGGACAGCGATTTTAGACTTGATTCTGACCAGCAAGGAGGAGCAGGTTGTGAATGTGAGGGTGGAAGGTGATTTGGGTGAAAGTGATCATGAATGATAGATTTCATGATTCTAAGGAAAGGAAGGAGGGAGAATGATAGAAGAAGGACTAGAAAAAGCAGACTTTCACATACTCAGAGAATTGGTAGGTAGCGTCCCATGAGAAAAAAATCTAAGGCATAAAGGAGTTCAGGGAAGCTGGCAGTTTCTCAAGGAGACAATATTAAAGGCACAACTGCCAATGCAAAGGAAAGATAGGAAGAATAGTAAGAGGCCAATATGGCTCCATCAGAAGTTTTTTAATTCCCTGAAAATCAAAAAGAAATTCTACAAAATGTGGAAACATGGACGAATTATTAAGGAGGAGTACGAAAGAATAGCATTGATGTGTAAGGACAAAATCAGAAAGGGTGAGGCACAAAATCAGTTATACATAGCAAGGGACAAATGTAATTGTAATTCTTCTTCCATATGGTTTGCTGCAAAGAGTGACATCACTCTGAATGCTTTAAAGGCAACATAATCTCCAAAATCAAGTGTTGGCTTTACATATGGCCCTACATATGACACCACACTGTATTAAAAACAATAAAAATGAATTTAGTTGATTTGTTTGCCAGGACAGGGAAACGAATTATAAATGTCAATACATTGTAAAACAATATAAAAATCAATATTTGTAAAACAGTCCAATTAGGTTTCATCAGGCTTTTTGATCAATCGAATTAAAAAGCAAAGGAAACCAACCACACTCAAGTGTCACTGTGCATTCTCCAAGGCAGTTTCTTCTCTTTCTTTGTTTGGTGATTTTATTTTATATAAATTCAACCAGGAGCAGATTTTCAGATAAAACCAATATTTGAAAAATGTGGCAAACTGAGAGAGGAACCGAACCAAAATTAAAAATGATTTAGAGAGAATGAGAATTCTACACTGCAGCAAATTTAGCCACCTATTGGACTGCTTACATGTACGGGCCCAGATATTGAAATGTATTTAGGTTCCTAACATCTATTGATTTCCATGTGAGTTAGGAGCCTAAATACCTCTGAGGATCTTGACCATAGTCCTTTCCAGCAAAGGAAGAGAGTTCATGTAATTACAGCACCTCCCTAGTCAGCAGCAGCGTATGTGATGTCACAGTCACATCGATGTCATAATAGTGCTTCCATAATCTTAACTGACTCTCCTGGACACAACAGACTGAGAGGCCAACTGCCTATCAGTACTGGAGCTCTTTGGAGAAAGGATTGTCTGGAGGAAGTGTTGAGGAAAGATTCAAACATGAATACATTTGTGACTGAGCAGGAGGTAACCGACAGAGGTAAGGGTCAGCATTGTATTTTCTAGATCCAGTCTATATTCACACACACATTCAGAAAGCCTAGGCCATACAGATAGATTAGTTGTAATGTTCTCCATTTCTATGACCAGAACCCTAGCTGCTGTAAACCAGTGTCGCTCTGTTGACTTCCTTTTAGCTGTGTTGATTTACACCACTTGAGGAGCTGTCCTACAGCCTCTGGACCTGGAAACTTTCCGGACAATCTGAGTTTCTATTGAATGTTATGGGGGAGGTCTCCCTTCTTTTCTCCCAGTTTTATGTTTCTGATGAGTCCTCATTTTGTGTCTTCTGCATCCACGGAGCCAACATCAGAGATGGGGGAAATTAGAAGAAAAAATGCAGCACGACTTCTCCTCTAGCTGTCTAAATGAAGCTCTGCTAATATCTTAAATGCAGGATAACAAAGCATGGGGTCACGTTTCTTAGCAACACTACTGCTCCTAATCCCCCACACTATCACTACTGCAGCTAAATGGGCAGTGTAGGTTACAGTTAGGATTCAGTTTGTATCTGGGTGTTAGAACTGAAGGATGCAATCTGCATAAAGGATGGGCAATCACCTAACCTCAAGCAGTCTTTCCTGGGAAGGGGAAATCTTGTTAGTTCCTCCTTCATGCTTTGGAATGCTGTTACAGTGGAGACAGACAAATATGGCATTTCACATTTCTTGTTCAATATTAAGTCTCCTGGAGAATTTCTGCCCACAGCTAAGAGATCCATGTGCTTGGGGCAGCACTTTCCAAGGGGCGGCGCTCCAGCCCCACCCCCTTTCTTTTTTGCTTGGGGCACAAAAAGCTGGGAGCCAGCCCTGAATCAAGATGTTCCCTGTCAGCTGAGGCTTTCAGGCTGAGCTGGAACTGACGGTGGAAGCATGTGACTAAGAGAACCAGGCAGAGGAAAAGAGGGGCCAGTGAAGGAGAAGTAGAGCTCAGGATCAGGTTTGCAGAGTTGGAAAATGAAGAAGGGGCACAGCAGGTGGTCGCTGAAGGTGAGAGGGCAAGGAAGAAGAGAAGAGCAGCTAGTCCTACAGGAAGAGGGGAAGAGTCAATGGAGACCACACCAAATATGAGCCCCAGGAGGATACGGGATGGGTTGTGGAGGATTGCAAGGGTGAATAGGAATCGAGAGGACTTGCAGCCAGTGGGAGCAGGGGATAGACCGGAGAATCACACTGTCACCAGGAAAAGGCAGGTCTACGTGATTGGAGACTCCTTACTGAGAAGAATAGACAGGCCTGTAACTAGAGCTGATGCGGAGAACAGAAAGGTGTGTTGTCTGCCGGGTGCTAAGATACAGAATGTGGACCTGAGGCTGAAAAGGATCCTAACGGGAGCGGGAAAGAATCCGTTGATTGTCCTTCATGTGGGAACGAATAATACGGCTAGATTCTCGCTGGAACGTATCAAGGGAGACTATACCAGACTGGGGAAGATGCTTAAGGAAATCGAGGCTCAGGTGATCTTCAGTGGGATTCTGCCTGTTCCTAGAGAAGGGCAACAAAGGTGTCACAGGATTATGGCGATCAACAGATGGCTCAGGCAGTGGTGCTATAAGGAGGGCTTTGGGATGTACGGCCACTGGGAGGCATTCATAGACAGAGGACTGTTCTCTCGGGATGGACTTCACCTGAGTAAGGAGGGAAATAGGCTTCTAGGATGGAGGCTGGCACAACTGATTAAGAGAGCTTTAAACTAGGAATTTGGAGGAGATGGTTGGGAGATGTCCAGGTAATCTCCACGCCGGAATTTAACATTCATAGAATCATAGAAGATTAGGGTTGGAAGGGACCTCGGGAGGTCATCTAATCCAACCCCCTGCTTAAAGCAGGACCAACCCCAACTAAATCATCTCACCCAGGGCTTTGTCTATGTCTCCCATGTCTGCGCTTTCAGCTTTACATCTGTCTCCTACAGTGCTTGTGCTAAGGGAGTTCTCCCCTAGCCAGAACTAAGGTTTTTAGGATCCCTCTATGCTACTCTGGTCCTTTCACCAGACATAGATGGGCCAGCGAAGGGGTGAGGATCCCACCCCACCCCTTGTGTTGTGTTGAGATGTGACCTATTTGAGATGCAGTCTGTATTCATGAAGTGAATATCTCCTTATAATCAATCCAGTACCGTAGCCAAAAGCAACATTTTCAATAGCACATAAATGACTTAAGAACATAAGTCCATTTTCAAAAGTGACTTGGGCACCAAGGAGCCTAAATCTCACTGACAGTGAATGGGACGTAGCCTCTGACATCATTTAAGCTCTTCTGAAAAAAATCCCCCTATTCTCTGAAGGTAGAAGAAAATTATCAAATTAACTATGTTCTTGTACACACCTGGTGAGCGTCTCTTACTGAGAAGTGGCATAGGGATTTCAAATATAAACATGGCAGAATCCAATACATTTTTCAGGAGCAAAAAATAGACAGTCTGTAAACTGCAGATGGCAAAGCAGATGCAAAAGAGTGTGTGTGCAAGGCAGGTCTCCATTAAAATGCTAACATTGTATAATGCATTTGAGAGTAAGCTCAGTGGCCTCAAAACAGCCGCTGTAGCTGCTGGCTCATGGAAGAGCTAGGGGCCCCCTATGCATCACAGACAGTTACTGACAGTTCTGAAGAGGTAAATATCCCCTCTCCAGTGGCCTGGCAGTGCTCAATTTCACATTAAGAAAAGCTCTGCAAAAGGCAGCAGCTAGAGCTGTGCAAAACTCAGTGGTTCCAGTCAAACAGGAGCTCTGTGAGGCTTTTTTTGGTATTGATTTGCTTCATGGTGCACCTGTGAGGTTTCCTTTGGGTTCAGCTCTGGAGCCACCTGCTTCTTTTTCCCATACTTGATCCCGATGGATCAGATTCTCCTATCCTTTACCCTCCTGAAGGAGTCCTTTACTCTGTGAGACGTCCCATTGAACTCAGTGGGGCAGAATGTCTCCTGGTGCTCTTCCTAGGTTGGGATTCCTCCACTCACATGCAGGTATGGGACATGATCTAGCCCTAAGTAAGATGGATAACATAACTAGTGATATCAGCAGATTGTGGGGAGGACAGGAACCAATCAAATGAAATGAAAGGGAGGCCTGCTTTTGTGAGCGTGTGTCTACAGGGAAACAGAGCATTTGTATACCACTGCTACATGGTCTTCAGATTTTTTGGGGGGGTGGGAGGGCTAGAGAGGGACTGAGGATGAAGGTAGTTACTTTGCCTGGTCTTGATTCTGGCATCCTTTTTCACCATCTCCTCCATAAGTAATCCCATCTTGATTGCTTCCACTGTGCACCCTCATAAGGAACAGACAGACTCCTGCCCTTATAAAGGGGAGGGAGTGTGACCGAGTGGATTGGGCACTGGACTGGCACTCGGGAGAACTGGGTTGTATTCATGGATCTGTCAGTAGCTTGCTGGGTGATCTTGGGCAAGTCACTTCACCTCTCTGTGCTTCAGTTTCCCCATCTGTAAAGTGGGGATAATGAGAATGTCCTCCATTGAGTTTGCTTGGAGAGTCCTTGATCCAATATCTGAGAAGAACATTAAGGATGCTGTGATGGGGCTTACAGACCATTGAGAGGGAAGAAAACAAAGTAAGAGAAGATCCAGCTGTGGGCAGAAGGATGGACACAAGGAGGAAGGGTAGTGTAGATACCAATCTAATAGGTGATACTGGTGGTAGAATGTCTGTGCCTAACCCAATAAAGAATGTCAGTGAAGCCAAACGGCAAAAATTAAGATGTCTGTACACTAATGCGAGGAGCCTAGGTAGCAAAATGGAAGAACTAGAGCTACTGATGCAGGAAGTGAAACTGGATATTATAGGGACAACAGAAACATGGTGGAATAGCAGTCATGACTGGAGTACAGGTATTGAAGGCTACGTGCTGTTTAGGAAAGACAGAAATAAAGGCAAAGGTGGTGGGATTCAGGGAGGGTCCTGCTGCCGCTGCTGCTCTACTCTGAGTCTCCCCAGGGCAGCGCGGCATTTCCCCGCATTTCCACCTCTTCTCCCACAACCCTCCTGATACCCCCTCTCCTCCTCCACCCTCCTCCGGGAGTACATCACACCCTGCTTCTCTGCCAGTGTAGAGCCCCCAAGCACCCCCACACCTGCTTCTCTGCCTGAACCCTCTTCATTAGATCCTCATCCCTTTCCGGGTACAAGGTTTGAGGGTTAGTCCCTATGCCTTCCATGTGCATTTGGAGCACTAAAGATGGGGTTGTGGGGGACGGGGGAGAGGGGTGTTGAGATTTATACTAAAGTGAAATAAAAATAAGAGAAATGGTTTGATCCCCACTGCAAGATTAAACGGGGATTGCTGTGGTGAACGAGGAGGTCAGGTTTTGAGGGGGGACCCCAGGCTGGGGTGGCAGGGGGTGCAGGTGGTGAGGGGGAAGAGAGCCCACGGCTGGGGCGGCAGGGGGTGTGGGATGGCACTGGTGGTGGGGGACAGCCCAGGGCTGGGGTGGAGGGCAACTAAAACTTTTTTTCCTTGGGGTGGCAAAAAACTAGAGCCGGCCCTGACTGGAGCAAATTTAGCCACCTATTGGACTGCTTACATGTATGGGTCCAGATATTGAAATGTATTTAGGTTCCTAACATCTATTGATTTCCATGTGAGTTAGGAGCCTAAATACCTCTGAGGATCTTGACCATAGTCCTTTCCAGCAAAGGAAGAGAGTTAATGTAATTACAGCACTTCCCTGGTCAGCAGCAGCGTATGTGATGTCATAGTCACATTGATGTCATAATAGTGCTTCCATAATCTTAACTGACTCTCCTGGACACAACAGACTGAGAGGCCAACTGCCTATCAGTACTGGACCTCTTTGGAGAAAGGATTGTCTGGAGGAAGTGTTGAGGAAAGATTCAAACATGAATACATTTGTGACTGAGCAGGAGGTAACCGACAGAGGTAAGGGTCAGCACTGTATTTTCTAGATCCAGTCTATATTCACACACACATTCAGAAAGCCTAGGCATACAGATAGATTAGTTGTAATGTTCTCCATTTCTATGTCCAGAACCTCAGCTGCTGTAAACCAGTGTCGCTCTGTTGACTTCCTTGTAGCTGTGTTGATTTACACCACTTGAGGAGCTGTCCTACAGCCTCTGGACCTGGAAACTTTCCGGACAATCTGAGTTTCTATTGAATGTTATGGGGGAGGTCTCCCTTCTTTTCTCCCAGTTTTATGTTTCTGATGAGTCCTCATTTTGTGTCTTCTGCATCCACGGAGCCAACATCAGAGATGGGGGAAATTAGAAGAAAAAATGCAGCACGACTTCTCCTCTAGCTGTCTAAATGAAGCTCTGCTAATATCTTAAATGCAGGATAACAAAGCATGGGGTCACGTTTCTTAGCAACACTACTGCTCCTAATCCCCCACACTATCACTACTGCAGCTAAATGGGCAGTGTAGGTTACAGTTAGGATTCAATTTGTATCTGGGTGTTAGAACTGAAGGATGCAATCTGCATAAAGGATGGGCAATCACCTAACCTCAAGCAGTCTTTCCTGGGAAGGGGAAATCTTGTTAATTCCTCCTTCATGCTTTGGAATGCTGTTACAGTGGAGACAGACAAATATGGCATTTCACATTTCTTGTTCAATATTAAGTCTCCTGGAGAATTTCTGCCCACAGCTAAGAGATCCATGTGCTTGGGGCAGCACTTTCCAAGGGGCGGCGCTCCAGCCCCATCCCCTTTCTTTTTTGCGTGGGGCACAAAAAGCCGGGAGCCAGCCCTGAACCAAGATGTTCCCTGTCAGCTGAGGCTTTCAGGCTGAGCTGGAACTGACGGTGGAAGTGGACGGCGGAAGCATGTCACTAAGAGAACCAGGCAGAGGAAAAGAGGGGCCAGTGAAGGAGAAGTAGAGCTCAGGAACAGGTTTGCAGAGTTGGAAAATGAAGAAGGGGCACAGCAGGTGCTCGCTGAAGGTGAGAGGGCAAGGAAGAAGAGAAGAGCAGCTAGTCCTACAGGAAGAGGGGAAGAGTCAATGGAGACCACACCAAATATGAGCCCCAGGAGGATACGGGATGGGTTGTGGAGGATTGCAAGGGTGAATAGGAATCGAGAGGACTTGCAGCCAGTGGGAGCAGGGGATAGACCAGAGAATCACACTGTCACCAGGAAAAGGCAGGTCTACGTGACTGGAGACTCCTTACTGAGAAGAATAGACAGGCCTGTAACTAGAGCTGATGCGGAGGAGAACAGAAGGGTGTGCTGTCTGCCGGATGCTAAGATACGGGATGTGGACCTGAGGCTGAAAAGGATCCTAACGGGAGCAGGAAACAATCTGTTGATTGTCCTTCATGTGGGAACGAATAATATGGCTAGATTCTCGCTGGAACATATCAAGGGAGACTATGCCAGACTAGGGAAGACGCTTAAGGAAATCGAGGTTCAGGTGATCTTCAGTGGGATTCTGCCTGTTCCTAGAGAAGGGCAACAAAGGTGTCACAGGTTCCTCTGGGCTATATAAATCTGATTACCCTGTAAAGTATTTTCCATCCTGATTTTACAGAGATAATTTTTACCTTTCTTTCTTTAATTAAATGCTTTCTTTTTAAGAACCTGATGGATTTTTTCCTTGTGTTAAGATCCAAGGGGATTGGATCTGGACTCACCAGGAATTGGTGGGGGAAGGGAGGGGGGATGGTTAAATTCTCCTTGTGTTAAGATCCAAGGGGTTGGATCGGTGTTCACCAGGAACTTGGTGAAAAAGCCTCTCAAGGCTGCCCAGGGAGGGGAAGGTTTTGGGGGGACAGAAAGTGATCCAGACACTGAAATTTCTGGATGGTGGCAGTGTTACCAGATCTAAGCTAGTAATTAATCTTAGAAGTGTCCATGCAGGTCCCCATATCTGTACCCTAAAGTTCAGAGTGGGGGAGGAATCTTGACAGTGTTCCCCTTCCCAGCTCTGACGCCACAGAGCCTTGCCTGTGTCCCTGTTCTTGTTCCCATCCCCTGTTCCCATTCCCCCTTTAGCAAGACATGATTTTAATTCCCCCATCCCCGGTCCCTGTTCCCATTCCCCCCCTCCCACTTCTTGACTGACTGCAGACTATATAGTAAAACTTGAATTCTGCTTAGCTATACCTTAACCAATCATTTTACCGAAATTTAACTAACCAATCCTAACATATTGTAACATGGTTATTTAACCAATTATATCCCACCACCTTCATTGGTTTACACCCAACAAAATTAATTATACAGCAGACAGAAACAATCACAGAACCAGACAGAGACCATGCAAATAAACATACGAAACAATACAGAAGTGAGGATTTCACAACTACATCTATACAGACATGAGGGTTTTCCAGCTGTGTCTATTGATAAAGTGAGTTCTTGCCAGACAGGATGCTATCAAACTAAGTTTCCTTTTACATCTTCTAGGCTTTTCCCTTTCTCTGGAGGTGGGAGGAATATCAGGACAGGATTGTATTCCTAACATCCCAATAGCATCTTATTTCAATGTGACTACTTTGGAATGTGAGGATGTCACCATACACTTCCCAGCTTATGGCTTCCTAAGTACATCTTAGCTGAAGGCCTTAGCCTGTCACAGTAAGAGAAGGCCATTCCACAGACAGTGATTTTGATTCTTTCTTTTATACCTCTATAACTAGCTAAGTGATAAGATTACACCTAAATTCTTAAAGTATAGGCCTTTGCAGACAGGCCTGAATATCTATATCCTAACATAGCTCAGTGGTTTGAGCATTGGCTTGCTAAACTCAAAGTTGTGAACTCAATCCTTGAGGGGGGCATTTAGGGACCTGGGGAAAAAAATCTGTCTGAGTATTGGTCCTGCTTTGAGCAGGGGGTTGGACTAGATGACCTCCTGAGGTCCCTTCCAACCCGGCTATTCTATGATAATCAGAGCGCCTCAGGCTCAGCTAAAAGGAGCTGCAGGGCCTTAGCAGGTCAGTTCCAGGCAGGGGGTTCAGGGGATATCCAGAGTTTGATTCTGGCAGCATTTGCTTAAGGTGGGTTTGCAGGAAGAGAGTTCCTAATAACTTTCATCCTGAGGGTGGGGGTGAAGCTAAAAGTGGCCGGTCGGAAGAAGCAACAATGAACTGAAATCAAGCAGAGCCTAGCTAGTTTATAGGGTCCATGGTTTGGAACCCAGAGTTATGGGCAGGCACAGGTTCCCCTACAATCTATTGTGGCATGAGCCCCATGAAGGGGACAATGCTTATGGAGAGCTTGGACAAAGGGCAGAATTTCAAGGACCCAGAGTTGGGGCTGGAGACCCTAGTGAGAGCAATGGGACTGTTCTTGAAGGGGTTCATTTGGCCTTTGGGACTCAGGCAGAGGCTTGAGCCACAGAAGACTCACTGAGGTCAGCTGGCTGGCAGGGTGCACCAGGGGTGAGAAAAGGATGGTGGTACCAGACCCAGCCATTAAGAGGCTCTCAAGAGGTGAGTCGATCCCTATTATAGTGGCCAAAAGGAAAGTGGCATGGTTTGAAGACATTTCTTATTTGTGTGGAATGATAAAGTTACAGTGTGTTATGTGCCAAGTATCAGAGGGGTAGCCATATTAGGCTGTATCCACAAGCCTGTTGTTTTTTGTGTATTCCATGTCTGCTCAAATTCTATTCCCAATCTTAAGGATCATATTGGGGCTAATGGGCATGTTGATTTTATTTCAGCTAATGACTGATCCCATGCTCAGGGAGAAGAAGTTCCTTAAGAGTGTCTTACGCATCTTGGAAGAAAGGTCACAGGACAGGAACAGCATTGTCCGTCAGATGGCTGTAAGAGGCCTGGGAAATATAGTCAGTGGGGCGCCTGAGAAGGTAAGAGAGATTACTGAACAGAATGCAGCATAACTAGAGAAACCAGGGGAAATAGTTGTGTGCAGCCTCTGTAAACTCTCAACAATGCACTAGGCCAAATTCTGCTCTCTCCCATACCCTAGTCACCTCTTTGCAGTCAATACAGGGCAAGCTGGATCCTTTCGTAAACTGGGCATAAGTAAACAATGTGCACTTTAATAGAACCATATGTAAATGTATACATCTAGGAAGAAAAAATGCAGGCCATACTTACAGGATGGGAGACTCTATCCCAGGAAGCAATGATGTTGCAAAAAACTTGAGTCATGGCAGATAATCAGTTGAACATAAGCTCCCAATGCCAAGTTGTGGCCAAAAGGGCTGAAATGATCCTTGGAGGCATAAACAGAAGAATCTTGAATAAGAATAAAGAAGTTATTTTCCCTCTGAATACGGCACTCATGTGAGCACTGCTGGAATACTGTGTCCAGATCAGGTGTCCACAATTCAAGAAGGATGCTGATCAATTAGAGAGGATGCAGAGAAGAGTCACTAGAATTATCAAAGGATTGGAAAATATACCTTTAGTGATAGAGTCAAGGAGTTCAATCTATTTAGCTTTACAAAGAGAAGGTTAAGGAGTGACTTGAGGACAGTCTATAACTACTCACATGGGGAACACATTTTGATAATGGGTTCTTCACTTTAGCAAAGAAAGGTATAACGAGATTCAATAGGGAAAAATGAAGCTAGACTCATTCAGACTGGTAATAAGGCATCCATTTTTAATGGTAATTTTAATTAACCATTGGAACAATTTGCCAAAGGTTGTGGTGGATTCTCTGTTACTAGCAATTTTAAAATGAAGATTGGATGTTTTTCTAAAAGATACACTCTAGTTCAAACCGAGACTATTTTGGGGAAGTTCTGTGTTATGCGGGAGGTCAGACCGGATAATCACTATGGTCCCTTTTGGCTTTGGAATCTAAGCAACTAGAAATCTAATAATAAGATTATCCACGTGTATTATGGCACCGAGTTTGGCTCATTGTAGCTAGTACCTGGTCTGAAATATAGCTATAGGTCTCTGGGGTGAGAGGGGGTTGATGAAATTCCCACAGCTTCATAACTGCTAAAGAAAACTTCTTAGAAGTGTGATCAGTGATAAGTATTCTTTAATGTCGTATGTTTGTACAGGTGAAAAAGCACAAGAAGTTTCTTCTGGACATACTGATCGGGGCCTTACATTACATTTTCAGTCCTGAAGTGATTGGTGAGAGCATGAAAGCACTGGCCAAAGTCCTGAAGGAGCTGAAAGAGAAGGACATCGGTTCTTCCTTCAGAGACCTCTCCCAACAGATCCGGACCTACTTTGATGATGTATGTGAACAGATCTCTCCAACCCCAGTTCAACCGCTCTTGATTAGACTCCATTTACAATGCGTAATGTGGACTCCCTGGGCATTGCTCATGTCAGAGTGAAGAGATTTTAAGCCCCAGGGAAGGGAGGTGTTTTACGGAGGAGGAGAACATTAGGAGGATGGGGATGACATCCCTGCTCTCACAGCCTCACCCTTCTGTTCTTCTTTATTGCCACTGAGAACCTCAAAGAAAGTCTGAATACTAGATTAGGTAGCTAGATAACCGTGAAAAGGGAGTTACAGAGTGCAATAGAGAGTGTTGGGCCTGCTCTATACCATTTTTATGTGAGAGGGTTGGAATAATAATTCTGTTTTGCAGAGAATTTTGAGATTTCAAATTTTGGATTTGTTCCTATTTGTGGGAACCCCTCTCCTCAAACTTCAAAACTCCTTGTGAAACAGAATTACTATTCTCAACCTAGCTCTGTTGGAAGCCTTGGCCCAGGGCAGTCTGCTCTCAGACTAACCCGGTGCTGGGAACCTGGGAAACTTTGGGAGCTAGAGGTGCCAGGGAGTTGCAAATTTGAGAGCCAGGTCTCCCAGGGTCCCAGAAGCTGAGAGCCTGGAAGCCCACAATCCCAGTCAGCCTGTCAGATTGGCTGCCAAGGATGGGTGCACTGGCAAGACACCAGGCAGGTTTCTAAGGACCCCTGCCTGGCTTCTGGAGGAATTTCATCAAAACTGAACTGTCTCTAAAATATTTTGTTGAATCAGCAAATTCAAACAAAGTTGGTTAATTAAAGTTTTTTCGACTAGCTGTAGTTGGAATCACTCTACTTTAGCGTAGAGGAGATGGCTGTGTGAAGTGATTGTCCCTTACTTACCAACTTGTGGGGCTTTCTTGGCTGTAGGAGGATGATGTTCTTTGTTCATTGGCCTTCATCCTATTTAGCATCCTGGCCCTGATGACAAAGAAAAAATGGAAGGCGTATTTTGCTGACCAGGTTCGAAAGAGCTGGGTCATACTTCTGCTGCACCTGCAAGACCCAGACCCCAAGGTTTCAATGGTAAGACCGACAGTGACTTATTTACTAAGCCAAAAGAATCTTCCTCCCAATGCCAGGGGAGCTCTGCTATTCCTGCCTGCTGTGGAGGCCCAAATTCTCCCCTCAGTTCATTGCCCTCCTGCTGAGTCAGTTCCAGCCAGATTGGTCCATGGCTGCCTCACCAGAATCCAGGATAGGTCATGGGTCTGACCCCGACCGGTCTCTGTTCCTGTCTGTCTCTGCACCCCAGACTCCTGCCTCCCCAGAACAGAGGAGAAACCACAACTGTGCCTGGTGAAGCAGTTTTCATCGGTATAGCTGTTCCCAAAAGACATTGGGTATGGCTACACTTGAGAGTTGCTTTCCAGCGCTGCAATTAGTAAGTGTCCACACTTGCAGGGCACATCCAGCGCTGCAACTCCCTGGCTGCAGCGCTGGCCGTACACCTGAGTCTGCATGGGGAATAAGCATTGCAGCGCTGGTTCTGCAGAGCTGGTCGTAAAGTGTGGCCACACACCAGCACTGTTATTGGCCTCCAGGGTATTAGGAGATATCCCAGAATGCTTTTAACTAAATTATTCCCTTTGTTTTGTTATGCAGCCTCTCTTTGTTCTGTTGTGAACGCAGCTCCGGGCTCCGGGAGCTGCTTATCTAAAACAAACACAGCTCCTGTTTGCTGTGATCAATCTGTGAACAATCAAATGAGATATCCCCCTCCCTGCGTGATTCACAGGGATTGAGTGTTTGCTTTTTTCTTGACCAGCAGCGAGAAAGGGAGTCGGCAGCTGCTTATCTGGTCTGCAGGCTTTTGCAGTTAAAGAGTAAGGGGTCGGAAAAAGTTTCTGATTTTGCAAGTCAGGAAGCCGATACACAGTGTTGGCTCCAAAAATCCACTCTCTCTCTCTCTGCCCCGCTCCCTGTCACACTACACTCCACCCCACCCCCTCTTTTGAAAAGCACGTTGCTGCCACTTGAACACTGGGATAGCTGCCCATAATGCATCACTCCCAACAGCGCTGCAAATGCTGCAAATGTGGCCACACTGCAGCGCTGGTAGCTGTGAGTGTGGCCACACACCAGCGCTGTCCCTGCACAGCTGGACGACCAGCGCTGTAACTCCCAGCGCTGCAACTCTCAAGTGTAGCCATACCCATTGATGCTACCTCCAGGTTTCAGTGGAAGCTCTCCCCTCTATTACTCATTCCTGCATGTTTTCTACCAGTCACATCCAGATGAATCCCTTTTTGTCCTGGAATAGATGAGCAGTCACGCAGATGAGTTCCCTTTGAATGAACACAGCACTCGGTAGGGAACAATTCAATGGTGTGATGCTCTTTTTCAGGAATGCAGAGCTACATTTCACCTCTGTTTCCCGTTTTTGGGACTGAAGAGACTCCAAAGTACAATTAATGAGCCCTTTGGTGGCACAGGAGTTAAAGCCTGAAAAGCTCCAGGTGGACATTTGCAGACACCTTGTGAGTGAGCTGCTAAACTGTATGAGATTATTGACTGGAATGGTTTGTGGTGGTGTGGAGGTGTGTGGGGGGGGATGTGTGATGGATAATGTAAATAACTGTAAGAGTGGGATATTTGACTGAGGGTGATGGGAAATGTAAATCTGCCCCAGAGTCCCATTTTTCCCACTTCTACCCAGCCACCTGTTCTTTCCCTTATTTACCTGTGGTTCATAAAAGTACATACTGGCAGTCAAAGGGCACTTCTAGCCAGAGAGAGCTCATGTGTCCCTGATTTCCTCTAGGTCAAAGAGAATGCAGAGCTGCTGGAGAACTTATACAAAAACACCATCATGTACTTCTATAGCAGCTGGGAAGAGATCCGGGCAGTTGCCGCCAAGTTAGCTGGTGAGAGATGGTGCCCAGTGTCCCTTTTGGTATTCCTATTGAGGGAGACAGAAAAAATCCCACTGTGCCATTAATGTCTCTGTGCCTCAGCTTCCCATCTATAGATGGAGATGTTAATGTCCCTACCTCTTCAGGGTGGTGGTAGGAGGAATTCATTAGTTGCTATAAAGTGCTTTGAGATTGTTGCAGGGAAAGCACGGTGCAGCCATTTAGTAGTAGCGGCTGGGACACCGTCACGTAGGGCATGGTTACACTTTGAGCTGGGGGTATAATTCCCAGCTTGATGAGACATCCCCAGACCAGCGCTGTGTGCTAAAAATAGTGTGACAGATCCAAACCAGTGGGGTACAGGAGTCTGGTAAGGGCAAATATACTGGTCACTGGATGAGTAGTTTTCTGTTCCCTGAGTGACCAGAGCAGGGGCTGCACTAGAGTAATCAGGAACCTGCTAGAACCAATTAAGGCAGACAGGCTGATTAGATCACCTGCAGCCAATCAAGGCAGGCTAATCAGGGCACCTGGGTTTAAAAAGGAGCTCACTCCAGTCAGGTGAGGAGGAGCCAGAGGAGAAGAAGTGCGTGTGAGGAGCTGGGAGCAAGAGGTACAAGGAGCTGAGAGTGAGAGGGTGTGCTGCTGGAGGACTAAGGAGTACAAGCGTTATCAGACACCAGGAGGAAGGTCCTGTGGTGAGGATAAAGAAGGTGTTTGGAGGAGGCCATGGAGAAGTAGCCCGGGGAGTTGTAGCTGTCATGCAGCTGTTACAGGAGGCACTATAGACAGCTGCAATCCACAGGGCCCTGGGCTGGAACCCAGAGTAGAGGGCAGGCCCGGGTTCCCCCCAAGCCTCCCAACTCCTGATCAGACACAGGAGAAGTTGACCCAGACTGTGGGGAAGATCACTGAGGTGAGCAAATCTGCCCATAAGCGCAGGACCCACAAAGGTAGAGGAGGAACTTTGTCACAATAGAGAGTAGCTGCGATGGCAGGAGCAGCAGGAGGTTCAACCACCCCAAGTACAATCCCATCCAAACCCCAAAGTCTAGTCTCAAGGTGGCTGCTCCTCCCACTGCTTGTGCTGCCTTAGCCACATACTAATTGTAGCATGCCAGCGCTGTCAGAGCTAGTGTGGGCCCATCCCACTGACCTGGGAGTGATACCCCAAGCTCAAAGTGCAGACCTAGCCAGTGTTGTTCAGTGCTCCTCACTGCGACTTCATCACTGGGAGGCATGCAGCCCACCTCCCCATAGCGCCTGCTGTTTCACCTTCCTGGCCACAGCACCTTGTCAAGGAAGCATTAGGTTCCTCCTCTTTGGCCCTGTGGCCTCTTCTCCCTAGCACACCCATGTGAGACAGGCAGGCATTGTGGCTCACCTATCAGTCACCTTGTGAGATCCCTGCTTAGAACTCGCTTATTCCTGGCCCCAGTCCTTTGCTCAGGCCACTAGACCAAGACACTATCTTAGTATGTCTCCAATAACTGACTGCAGTGGCAAGCGGAGCACAGACTGTTTCAAGAAAATGGGTTTTATGTAAACATTCTTTTTAAAAAATGTGTCTCTCATTCTCTTCAGTGTGGACTCTAAACTGCTCTAGCATCCTCTTGCCCACAGCTCACCCTTAGGCCCACAGTAGGAGACCCCAAAGACCTGTCTAGGGGCTGCTAATATCACTTTGCACTCAACAAGGGAAGGTTTTATTGTTATTGTTGTTATTTATTTGACATTGTGTCTTTAGGCATCATCCTGGAACACACAGACACTCAGCGTATGAAATGGCTGGACCTGGAACATCTGCTGATGTGTAAGTGATAAATACAGCTGAAGTCCTGCTCATTAGTGAGTTATAAAGGAATTTAGCTGACAAGAAGCAGTAACCGATACCACTGGTGCAAAGTGCATCAGCCACACATCAAAGGACAAATTCACTCTTGCCCTGTAGAAAATCCGTTTTAATTTCCCCTGAAGGAGGAAGCTGCAGTAGGTGTGATATGAGTCAGTGCATCTCCTGGTTGTCCTGGCAATGCCCCCTCCCCAGCCAGTGCTATCCACACGTTGGGCTTTATTGGCTCTCTGTGGACTCCCCAGGTGAGAAGAAGTTGTAGCCACTTTCTGCTACCCCAAATTTCCCACCAGCAATTTTCCTTCAAGTAGGTGCCCTGTATCATGCGCAAACCAGCTTGGACCTGGCCTCTGTTAAATTCCAGGTTTATCTGAGCTCAGGCAGCGGCTCCTGAACAGAGATGGAAAATACACTTAAAAGTGGAAACTATTGAAACAATGGACCTTCTTCCATTTACAGCAGAGTGGATGACTTTCTGGTAGAGTCAGGATCTCCCCCGAGTTGGGAGCATGGAAGGGACCCAATGGGGGAACCTAAAGCTTTGTTTGTATTGGAGAGCTGCTGTAGCGTGGTATCAGAGGTAATAAGTCTCCAGCTATTTCAGGCACAGGTGACTATATGAAAAGTGAGGCCTATTCATCTCTCATGTATTTTCCATCCCAATAGAAGGACTGAGCCCAGGGTCACATTTTTCCATGTGATCATTCTGCTCAGGTACTTCAAGGTTCTGTGATCACGCTTAGCTGTGATTTGACAGTCTGTTCACTAACATTTTGTTCTCTGTAATTTCAGCTCTCCAGGTCCTAGAGAAAGACCCAAGTCCCACTGTCCAGCTGGTGGCAACTGAGATCATAAGTGACATCTGTCCTGGCCGAGCGCTTGGCGAATGAAGCAGAACGGAGACAAACAGAACAAGGCACTCCAGTAGTATAAGGGCCCTACCATCAATCAAATGTTAACTCTACCCCTTGGCCCCGTAAGCCCTGCTCACCGGTCACCAGAAGACCCACCCCATGGGGTATTACTTCCAGGGTCAAGACAGACACATGATCGGAAGCAAGGTTTGTCATGTGACCCCTCTAAGAACTCCTCCCACTGTCCTCTACCAATCAGGATGGGTTTCACCCCCATAGGAACACCCCGAGAGGAGATTTGACCAACTGGGGGGAGTTCTGGGGCAGGGTGACCTGTCTGGAAGTGGTTTGTATGACCCCTCTAAGAACTCCTTCCACCGCCCTCTACCAACCAGGAGGGGTTTCAGCTGCTGGGGACCACCCCAAGAGGAGATTTGACCAATTGGGGGGAATTCTGGGGTGGGGTGACCAGTCCAGAAGTGGTTTGTGTGACCCCTCTAAGAACTCCTCCCACCACCCTTTACCAATCACAATGGGTTTTGGCTGCAGAGGACCGCCCCGAGAGGAGATTTGACCAAAATAGGGCAGGTTCTCGGACAGGGTGAACTGCTCAGAAGAGGGTCGTGTGACCCCTCTAAGAACTCCTTCCAATGACCTCTGCCAATCAGAGTGCAGCACCATCACCCCATAAGTCCCAGCGCAGGGCAGAGGAGGCCATCTCTTACCAAGAAGACGTGTTTTAGGAACTGTGGAAAGGCCGAGAGGAAGCATGGACTCCTTTACCACCCCCGTGAGAACTTCGGACTTTGTTTTAGCCCCGAGGACCTTTGGACTTGTGTGGAGAAAGCGCTTCAGATGTGACAGTTCCGAGAAGGGCCCTTTGACTCAACCGTTGAGGGATACGTCGGAACCCGACCATGAAACCCAAACCTCCATGAGGGACCCCGATGAGTGTGACAGCCTCTCATTGTCCACCCCCCTAAAGTTGGAAGGTGATCATGACTTGTGGGTGTCACCAGCGGACCAGGTGAACAGGAAAGACATCGCTCAGGTAAATGAATGGTTAAGAAGTGACGGGCGATCATGGGGAGTGTATTGGGCTTAGGATTGGACCTGGCATTACATAAATCTGAAAACAAGCAGGGGGTTGCTTACACTGTTTTTTGTCTGAAAATCTCTCAACAGCTCAATGATGCCCTTCTAGAGGCCTTTGAGAACCTACACATCGGTAGCCCTGTGGAAGTAACTATATCGTGCATCAGCTGTTTTTGCTCCTGTCTGAGACACAGATCTCAAGAGGAAAATCCGGAAAAGGACAAAATAGAAGAATGAACCAGCTCAGACTCCCCCATGGTAGGGGTCATGGCGTCCATTTTTACAGGCGGCTGTAAAAGGTTGTGTTAAACCAGGTGATTAATTAAACTGATTTAAATGTATCAATATGAATGTGTCCCCCTCCATACTTCTGTTAGTAAAAGATGGTACCAGGAACAGTCATGTTCCACAGACGGCTCTGTTAAAGAAAATGTATTACACCCCCCAAAGAAGTTGGGAGCTTTGGCGGGGTGAATCCTTTTTCAAGTGACCAGAAAGCATAGTAAAAGTTTAAATAGAAGACAGATAACAGCTTGGCTTTCACACCAGGCGGCTTACACTTTACACAAACCGGCTCGAATACGTTTTAAAAGAAACAAGACCATTGTTTCAGATGTGGACGCACAATTGCAGGCAGATTTGGTAAATATGCAGCAGTTCTACAAACACAACAGTGACTTTAAGTCCATCTTAACAGCGATAGACATTCTATCCAAATATGCCTGGGCCTTAGGCCTAAAAGACAGGACGAATGATGAGGTATCCAAGGCCTTTAAAGCTTTTTTTTTAGCAAAGATCACGTGCCTCAAAAATTACAAACCAATCGGTGGAAAGAATTTTTAAACAAACCTTTTAGCAGATTGTTAAAACGGCACAACAGTCACCATTTTGTTACTAATAATGAAGTCAAAGCAGGGGTTGTGGAGCGATTTCACAGAACTTAAAAAAGATGTGGAGGATGTGGAGATACTTTACAGCTCATAACACCTTTCACTACATTGATGTGCTACCTGACTTTATAAAGAGTTATAGCCAGAGCTTTTCCAGAACTATATGTACCAGACCCGCTGATATTAACCCTACAAATTCTCTGACGGTATGGAAAACGGTTTCTAGAGATGGTTTTAAAATAAAACCGGTCGTTGCCCCTTTCAGAAAAGGTGACCACGTGAGGCCAAAGGAGCTTTTGAAAAAGGTTATGAAGGGATGTTTACCGATGAGATATTTATAATGGATGAAGCCTTAACCAGGAGCCAGAGACCTGTATACCGATTAAAAGATTACAAGGGTGAGGCAGTTACTGGATCTTTTTACCCTGAAGAATTACATAAAGAAAACCCCAAACAAGACAGGATGTACAGGATCGAAAAAGTTCTAGTGGAAAAAGGAAAAGGGAGAAAAAAGCAGCTACTGGCTAAATGGTTGGAGGGGGGGTGATAAGTTTAACAGCTGGGTGGAAGCTTCTGAACTCTGCGACATTTAGACATGAACAAAAAAAACCCAAAACCATTCCTCCTGCAAAGACAGAGAGAGAGGGAGAGAAATGAGCGACAGCGGGTTCTACATTCCTTTGCCCAGCAATGCCAGCTCTGCAGTTTTCCCTCAAAACACCAACTCGAACTTCACAATACGTCTAATTAAGGCCTTGGATCTCCTGGGTGCCTGGGAGGTGGGTTAGTGGAAATACAATACCCGAACAGCTGGAACACTGTCAACGAAGACACCCCTTTTGAAATCACCTTTGGAGATATGTCATGGAGTTTTCTCCTACGACGAGGTTATTACTCGCCCATTCCTGAATTATTGGATCATATGAACTATGACCCTGTGAGTAGAAAAGTTAGCCTTAAATCTGCCGATTTTACTTATATGTTTTCTACCAGTGGGGAGCTAGCTAACATTCTAGGTTTGGGCCCCAAGCGCAACGTTCAAAAATGATCCTTCTCAGCAGACATCACAGGGGGGTTTAATTCCTTGTATCTGTACACAGATATTGTAGAACACCAGTTGGTGGGGGACTTTTCTGTTCCCCTGTTACGCTGTGTCCCTGTCCAAGGAAGGAACAACGAGTTTGTCACCATCATCTACGATAAACCTCATTATGTTCCTGTCTGAAAACAGCACATCGATACCATTACCACTGCAATAAAGACAGATCAGAACAGACATATCTCATTTCACTTTGGCAAGGTGATCATCAAGGTGCACCTGCGTCCCGGAGACAGCAAGATTTCTAAAAAGCAAAACATGGTGGCGATTCTAAAAAATTACAATGATCCCACCATCTACAGGTACTATTACAAAGTCCAGGTTGGATATGCCCTTCCTGGATATCACGGGGCCCCCGTGATCTACGGGGCTGGCGTGGGTGGAATATTCTTTAGCCTCTTTTGAAAAGCTGTACCGCTTTTGAGGAGGGGGCTAGAGATTATTAAACCCCACGTAAAACGTGCCGCTCCAAACATAGCTAAAGATGTGGTAGGCCATGTCTCCCGCACTGTTCTTTTCAAGAAAAACTTTCGTTGAACAGAGTGGATGTGAAAATTAAACTGACACATATTAAAGACGCCTTCTGTTTAATGGGCAGTACAGCTGAAGGCTTTAAATTGTGCATTGTATCAGCATCCCTTTTTGTGAAGAAAGTACGGGTGGCCCTGGGTATTTGTCTGGGGCACGTGGAGGCCCTACTTCCCACTAATGCTAAATATCCTGTGGACCATGTGGGAATGAAAGTGTTTCGCATCCCGGTGGGCAGCAGGGTCAGGAACCAGGAGAACCTGTTTTTGGAATAGTTACCCAAAATGCTTGTCCTAGGGTTTGTGGATAATGATGCCGTTAGTGGAAGTTACGCTAAAAATCCCTTTTATTTTAAACATTATGGTATTAATTTTGTGGCCTTGTATGTGGATGGTGAACAGATACCAACCAAGGCTCTACAACCAGACTTCGAGGCAGGACACTGCGTGAGAGAATACATGAATCTGGTACAGCCACCTGGTAAACACATGAAAGATTCTACCCCTCTGATACTTGTTCTCTGTTAATCGGCCATGAGGAGTTTGCACGGGGTTACACCTTGTTTGCCTTTGACCTGTCTCCTGACCAGGAATGCGCCGATCACTATTCCCTGATTAAAACCAGGAACCTGAAAGCAGAAATACGTTTTGGGACGGCTTTAACCATCACCATCAATATGATCGTGTACGGGGTTTTTGACAATGTCATAGAGATAAATCAGAGGAGAACAGTTCTGTTTGACTATATGTGAACATGGACACCATGCAGGTCTCACGTGTTTTATCAATGGACCTTTACACAAAAAAGAATTTCTGAGATGTGTTCCCTTGCAATTGGCTCCTTGGCAGCAAGCTGTCTCAGAGACCCCTAGATTTGGTTTCACAATAGACAATTACAAGACCTCCACTCTGTCGCTTGCGACTTTCACTACATGTTTTTCTTACATCATCGTAGCAAGGGTTTATCTTTTGACTGGATTTTAAAATTGTATTCTAACAACTTAGTGCAAAATGACCGGATGGTGATGAATTTTGTACAAAATAAATTTAGATTTTTGGGCATGCCTAGCCTTGCTCAAAACATGTTTCAACAAGTCTAGACATGCGTATCTTGCAATGATTGCTATAACCATGTTATTCAATATTCTCAGGCATAACACAATGTTTGTTTGGCATTATCCAACACATTTTTTATAAAGTAAATTTTCCCACAATTGCTAGGCCCCGCGAGAATTGCAGAAAAGGGGTTTTTCCATCTCGTATCCATTTTAAAAGCAGTAGAGCAGGGTTTTAAACCCTTCTCCTAGGACCTTCTTGTTGTAAATGACTTTCTGTGTTTTCTTAAGGGTTTTTGGCTCTATTTGCCACTGATTTTTGTTCCTTACGATAGAGGGCTGCTGCACCTCTATCTTTTTTAAGGTGTTTTCTCGCAGGTCCGTGCAATAGTCCAGGACTAGATCTTTCAAACTGTTAAAGTTGATCTTTTCGCAGTTTGCTACGTTTAGGGTAATACCTTTGACTTCCATACAGGCCTTTCCCCCCCGACAGCTTATACCCGTATGTTTTTGGGCCTGCCAACACAAATTTGGTGATGTGTTGATCTGGCGGAATCTCACTCGCTTCCAGTCACCCTCCTTTTTCACAAATATCACCGAGTCAGTGTCATGGTACAGGTACCGCTCTTGCAACCTGTCTAGGAGGTTATTTAGTTCTAAGCGGGCGTAAGCAGTGGTGAAACAGGCTATGAAAACATTGGTATTTCCAGTGACAGAGTTCCGGTCTTTTGCGTACTTCTAAAACACGCACGCTGTTTCATCATTGATAAGCTAGCAGGATGAAATCTTGTAGTTGGGGGAAAACAGGTACTGAAAGAATTCATCAGGGTCTTTCACACTGCTGGTATTGGGTAGGTTTCTTCTTTGGCTGAAAATACCCCACAGAGAATTTTAAAACAGTTTAACGATTTGGCGTTTAGTGGGGTTAAACCTGATCTTGTGTTGGTGTAAACACATGCCTTCTTTCTAGTAGAAATCAATAATGTACTTATTTTGTTTTTCTTCATCTGTGCACCATCTGGGATATCCTGAAGCCTCTTGTTTCTGGGGGAGGTGTCATTTTACGTACTCTGAAAAGAGTTCATCAGATTTTTCATTAAAATGCCAGATTTCTTAGATTTTAGCCACCACGTACCCCTTCGCTATGGCCATGTTCAATTCCACCGTGCACCAAGTCCCCAGGATGGCCCTCTCCTTGTTAGTATGGGTGCACGTCTCCCGCTGCTCGGTTTCCGCACAGATTTGGCATAGTGGGGACATAAGCTTCCCACCCACTCTGACAGGTAAACCTCATGGGGGGTACACTTTAACTTTCACAATTGCAAAATAATTTGCAAGGGGTCCAGATTTGTCATAAACTCTATTGAGGTGTACGATAGGGTATTCTTGGGTTTTGCTTACGAAAAGGTACAGGCTGGTAAAATCATAATAGTGGATTTCTTCCCCGGGGTTAGGTTTGTAATATTGGCAGATAGCGTTTGTCTTTCCCCCCAGAAGAGCATCCCTAGGCACGAGAGGCAACTGGGCTCCGTTGAAAAAACCTGCAAGCTCCCTGTCTGTTTATTTCAGCACTCCCACTCGTGCTCCCAAAGAGTCCTCACTACAAAACCAATTCGTTTCAGATAGTCGGTCTTGAGCTGCGTCTTGTAATAAAGAACCCCAAAAGCTGTCCCCATCATAGAGTTTTGTGCTTTTTCACAATGACAGGTGACACAACTGGAGAAAAGACACACCCATTAAACTCAAAGGCTGTGTATGTACTCCATCAACTTTGCCATAACCGTCTAAAAAGTAGGGGCCTACCTGTAGTTCCCCACTCTGTAAAGCATGCCGTATTTGTATATTTTCTTTGTGAGAGGTATACGACAGCCACTGAATAGATGGGGTCAAAACTCTCTTTTTCTGTTTGTGATAGCTGTCTGGAGGGAGAAGAGCTACTGTGTTAGGCTCCAAAATCATAAACCTGTACATAGCCATGCAGACAGATGCCAGTGTTATGTACCGGAATGGATCTATACACAGTTTTATCTTGGTGAATTTACCAGGTTCTCTGTCTACCATATTGCCCTTTCCCATCATTTTCATAATCTCTTTTCTGTATAGGATACAAGCCTGTCTCAAAATTTTGACATCCTGCTGACAGTAATACGCGAGCTCTTTCTGCAAGTTAAACATCTCATACCTGTGGTCCCGATACCAGTCGAGAAACTGCTTTTTCTCTGGGCATCATGCTTTCTACACCATAGTGCTCCATGCCGGGCATAGGCCTTTGCACCCTTCAAACCCCATCATCTGTGGGAGCTTGCTAAGCTTCATGGGCAAGAAGTTTAAAGAGTCTATAAAACGAATGCCCAGGACCTTAACTTCCACACACATTAGTTTACTACGCTGAGTGATCAGTTCTAGGCACATCTTTTCCTTCAGTAACTGTCTAATGATGAAGTACGCATCGTAACCTTTGGAATTGTGCGCTAGGAATGTGCCAATAATAAGGCTGACTAAGGCTGTCCATAAAACAGAGGTGACTGTCTATATCACCAGCGATCAAACCCTGACACTGCTTACAGTGCCTCCCTTTACACCCGTGCCGCTTGTCCATGTAAGACCGACAGTTATCACACAAAGTTTTAGACAGGCATTCAACTTGTTTTTTCGATGCACAGTCGACGTGTCTGTCCAAACACTCTTTGGACTGACAATATACTCTACAGCTAGGACACCTCAGCTGCACGCCCACGCCCTCAGAGTATGTTATTCTCAAGCAGAGGCGGCAACGATACCTGCAAAAGTGGGCCTGACTGTACACCGTGTGGCAAAACTCAATAATTTTTCGCTCCGAACAACTTTTTGACAACCAGAACCCCATAGTAATGCTCATCATGCAACAGGATGAAATAAGTCTTGGGGTACATTGGGCCCACTTGTTTTAAAAAAGAGCCCCATCTGCCTTTTGCCGCATACAACATCACTTGTATGTTGACTCCTAAATGCTGTTCAAAAATTGCTACATCATTGAGCATAATCTTTCTCGCCCCTGCTAACAATTCCACGTCCGTAGGTTTACGGTTGGACATGACGGCCAAGATCCCGCCCACAGAACACAGATTGGTATCCGTGTAAGTCAGGTCTACTAAACATTGTCTCTTTTTATGCATGGTTTGACTATTGGGGATAGAATTTAAAACTCTACGAGCGCCTCCACCTCTGGTTTTTACAACTGTCACAATGAGGCGCAATGTCCCATCGACATGCAACTCTCTATTGCTCTCAGGGTCAGCAACTGCCGAAGCGCAAAAAAAAAAACGGCGTCTAGAATGACACCCCTGAAACTGTGCCTCCCCAAGCACATGCTTGGTTTGCTGGTGCCTAGAGCCGGCCCTCATTGCTCTGTAGCAGCTTTGAGGTCTGATTTGAGAAATCCTCAGCAGACAGCTCATCCCTAGTTCTTCTGACCGAAAACAAAGGGCTAGTTAACTTACAGGTCTCTAAACGTAATTGAACATAATCATCAGAGCCTACCCTACCATTAACGTCATCGAGAACTAACTGTATCCCCCTGTGTCTGGCTTCAACCTGCTGAGCTGAATTTATTCGCTCAAGATTGACAAAACGAAATTCCTCACAATATACCAATCCCCCCAAATCTGGTAATTCACGTTGCCAACTTCTCACTCTCTCCACATACATATCTGCATTTTCAGGGTTACTTGGCGTTTCCTCTGTGGGGCCGTCAGTGACATCTTTTACATCAGATGCTATTTGAGAGTCAGACTCCGAGGCGCCTCCGTGAGGGTCATCGGGAGTAGACGGGGACCCATCTAAAGAGCCCTCTGGAGAATTTTCTAAACCAGACTCTGTGTGAGAGTCTGAGTCCACCTCCCCATTTTCAGACAAGCCAGTTTGAGAGCCTCCAGTAGGGGGCATCTCTTTTTTCCCCTCATAAAACTCTTTAGCCCTTTTTAAAATTTTTACAGCAACCCTGGCCTGGAACTTTTTGGCAGCCATTTGTTTGTCCATCAAGCGCTGTTCTCCCTTTTGTTTACACCTGAGCTGATGTGTACCCTTGAGGGTGCCCCTGTTACCCAGGTCTCTTTCCACGACTAGTCACGCCTGCTCAGAGCCACCCTTTGGAAAAATTGAAGTATTTTTCAAAAAGTCACCCACCAAAGCTTTTGCATTCTCGATGTGGTTTCCAGCCCTCCTTTCTTTTAGACCCTCTGAAGATACAGCGTTCACAAGTATTCTGAATGAAGCGTCATATTTTTCCCAAATCGTTTTAGAATACCGTTCTTTTAGAACCACAGAGGATACAGCGTCCATCAGTTTTCTGAATGAAGCATCATACTTTTCCCAAATACTAGAATATGGGGGAGCTGTGATGAGCTTATGATGTTGAGAATGGTTTGCCAGTCCTTGGTTTTTTATTCACAACCCCTAGAACACATGCTCCATGTTTGTGAATGTGTGTGTTTTTGTGCATGTTCATCACCATCAGCTCAGGATTAAACAAAGACTGTGAATGGCTTGCCAATTACAGAACCAGTTTCTCCTCCCTTGGTTTTCACACCTCAACTGCTAGAAACAGGCCTCCTCTCCCTCCTGATTGAAAACTCGTTATCTCTAGCTTGCTTCTTGCTTTTGCATATAATATAACCCTGCCCTGGAAACCACTTGCCACTGAAGAGAAAGTGGTATTTCACCACAGCTCATGCTGCAGAACGTCTGTTAGTCTATAAGGTGCCACAGGATTCTTTGTTGCTTTTACAACCCCTAGAGTGCGTGCTCCAGGTTTGTGAATGTGGGCGTTTTCGCTCAGTTTTCTCAGGGTTGGTGTGGAACTGAGGAACTGGAGTTGTGTTTGCATGGTTCGTTTTAACCAGAGTCTTTTGTTTTGTCCTTGGGTTTGACACATATGAGGTTTGGACTGCCCTGATGCTTCATCTGCACTCTTGTGCTGTTTTGCGTTGTTAAAGGTCTCAACGCAGATTTCTGTTTGGCGGTTCTGGTGGAGGTGTCCCTGTAGCTCTGACTACAGCATTGTCAGGAGAGCTGCACATGCCTGACTAGGGGGGAGGAACATATTCCAAAACTTAACTTTACCATCTTTCTCACCCACACCTATGTATTTACTTAAAATACAAAACCTCATACATTAACCAAACTCATAAACACAATATATTTACTGGGCTTCATCCATCCATTAGTCACTGATACTGGTGAAATTTTCTTTTCAGCTGTCTCTTTTCTTTTTCTTTTAACCTTGTTTACCCTCTGGTCTAAGAGTCTCTCATGTTTTGACTGTACTGTGGAGCAGACAATATTATTATTATTATTATTAATCACACATCACATGACTGTCTTGTAAACTTAAAAATAAAATATTCATTAGGGTGTTTTTCTATTTAAAAAGTCCTAGCTTTAAAATAAAATAATCCATTTCAGGCTGTACAACAAATAGGAGTTTGGAGTTTATTTCTACCACTTTAAAACAAAAAACAACAAACCCACAAACAGTTTTTTTAATACACCTCATTTTGCAAAATAAAAACCAAACTGCTTTTAAAATGAACTTTTAAAATCCAGTTTAAAACACATTTTTCACAGAAAAAAACCCCACTCTTAGTTTGAAATACACCATTACCATCAGTTTGCAGCCATATATTTAAAAAAAACCCGCCTGTTTCTCACTCTCTCTCTCTCTCTCTCTCACACTCACACACACACACAGAATCATAGAATCATAGAATTCAAGATCAGAAGGGACCATTATGATCATATATATACATACAGTTTTAAAATGGAGTTTGCAACAAAATACTTTTCAATAAACCCACATGCATTTAAAAGCCACTTGCAGAAAGTTACATTCTACTAGAGGATAAAGTGTTGCAGGCACATGCTTGTTCTGTTTCCCTCATGTGTGTTTGGGGCTTTGGATTAAAGAACAAGCAAAGATGTTAGTTAGTATTACCCCCAAATCCCTGTACAACCTGTGTAATACCTGAAGTTATTAAGCAAAACTACAGTTAAAATTGTTTTTACCTTGGCCTGGTGATGAAATACAGTTTAAAGTTACTAGTTCCATGCTAAACAGATCACACTGCAATAAACATAGGCACCATTATTTACTAAGATAGCATGGCCAACGAGTGATATTATATAATATATATTTTCAGAGTTAAAAACTGGGAGCATACCTCCTCTTGCAGCCCAGCAGCCATTCAAGAGAGTTTCCGTTGAAAAAGACAGTCTTCAAAATACCTGAAGTTTTTATAGCATCCTAACCCTTTGTTTCAAACAGACTTCCAAATAGTAGCTAGCAGGTTGATTTGATCGCTACAACTCTGAAATAATAGAGACTTAAGGACTTTAGGCCCTCTCCCTAGCATTCCCTTTTGTGAGCTGGGGTGGGGGAATTAAGCTGTCTGCACAACTGAGCTGCTTTTGCTACATTTTTTTTCTTTTAGTTAAAATAGGTTTTTCTGTCAGGCCTTCTTACAGTATTAAACAGTAAATCCCCAATCCTTAATGTAACTGCCCCATTCCCAAGTGGGGACCCTTTGCAGATATCAATAAATGTCTTTGAAGCTTGTTTTTTAAAACATGTTTCTTTCATGGTTAAAGTGTGGGGTGGGGGTTGAAATAAAATGGTTGCATCAGAACCATAATAAGCACCCAGAGCTTTTAAATGTTTGATTGTCTTTAGAGCAAATGCTTGTTCTAAAAGCATGGTGAAGGTTTGTGACCCCTTGAAACATTTCAGTTTTGGGTTAGACTCTTGCGTGTGGGTTTTTTTTTTCAGGTAAATATATTATTTTAAACTTTTAATGGCTTTGAATTGCTCGAAAGAGTGACCCAGAGAATTCAAACAACTCCTGGGGTATATTTGAACTGTCCAATAGAGTTCTTCCAACTCCTGGGTCCTTTAAACTGTCCACTCGAGTTCTGCCAATTCCTGGACATTTTAATTGTCCATTAGCGCTCTACCAACTCCAGGGGTTATATCTGAACTGTCCAATAACATCTGCGAATTCCTGAGGTTCTGTTTAATTTCATATTAATCAGAACTCACCCACCCACCTCCCTTACCATGGGTGCACACCAATCAAATTTATTCCTATGGCAACAAAGGTAAGTAATCACAGTTACCTTTGCTATTCAGTGGGGGTGTGGTTAAAACCATTCAGTTCAACAGGATGAGTCAACTCTGTTGTACTCAAACACATGTCTGAAGGATCCCTATTTGTTTTACTGCTGTAAGCAGAGTCAGGATGAGCTCTGCCCTGACAGCTGGTGGTGAGTTGTGGAAAAGAACTTCAGGGACTGATCTCGTTTACACAGGCACACCCACCCCACCTAGCATGAGCACACAGTAGCCCAAATGGTCACTTTGGCTGCTGCGGGATCCCCACTTTCTCTGTTATTGGGGCAGGAAGAATAAAGTGTTGTTATCCTGATTATGTGAATCAAGGACAGTGGAACTGTACTTGGCCTTTTATGATGGAAGGACTCACCATCAAATAAGTAGCACTCACTAGGCAAGGGACATGGGTTCCAAAACCCAGTGAACTGAGAGAGGTGGGGGGGAGGTATTTGTACCTGGTGGGGGTGGGCCTGCTTCTAAAGGCCTCAAACCCCAATTGCACTCCTGTCTTTCTCCATTGTCTAACATCAGAGGTAGTTTTGATTCTCTTAGGAGTCTAGTTACAGACTGTAGAGCTGAATTTACTTTGTGCCAGTGATGAACCAGCACTGAGGCCCCCCTACTACTTAACACAATAATCAGTGATTTTAGCTTGTAGTAGGAGGGGGCTTGAGCTGGTTTTGCATTGTGTTATTGGAATGGATCCTCTAGACACTGAGCCTGGCCCTTGTTGCTGCCAACTCTGATGGGCAGAAGGGTTACACTGTAAACACATGTTTAGGATTTTTTTCCCCTCCCACAACATACATTTCAGCTTTTTCCTGTAAATGAGTCTCTTTTACACAAAGACAAGAGCTAGGTTCTCACAAACCATTTTTTTTAATGTAAAAGACATACAGCTCCTTGAAAACAAACCAAGACGCTTCGTTAAAACTCTTAGCTCACTTAAGGGCCAGTGACCTTCTAATAGAAACACAGAAAGTCACAAACCCCTTTTCAATAGATTTTTTTTTAATTTACAGCTACCAACTTTTATATTGCCTGTTTCTCCCCCTCATCATTCTCTAACTTAATCCTTTTTGATTTCTTACAAATAGTCTTTTTCTTAAGCAGGGTTCTGTCACTTTTTGTGTGGACCAGATGGTCAATATAACCCTGTAATAGCATCTTCCAGTTTGGTCATTTTCTTTACAACATGGTCAGGGTCTCCACTGAATTGCATAACATTTATCAAGGTCACCCCTTGCGCTAAATGTTCTTGGGTTAGGCACAGACATTGCATAGCATCCCCTATGGCAATAATAGTGTTCAATAAGCTTTCCAAACACAGCTCAGCACACAGGCCCTGGAGCTTGCAGTTTATATTCATTGAAGTCCAAGTCACACAGTCATGGTGCCCTTGGGCTGGCGCATCTATGACACAGTCCTCATAATCGTCAAAAAGCTTTTCCCTAAGACAGTGATTAAGAACAGCATAAAGAGCAATACGTACAATAGTCCGCATAACTTTTTTACACTTATGACGTGGCACTTGCTCAGTGAGTTCCATCCCAAGCCTCCTCCTAAACTCCTCATAGCCAGCATCCTCAGAGACCTCTTCAACAATTTGTAGTGGTGTTGAGCAAAACCAAGGTGGGCCTGGTTCATATTTCCTGCATGATGCAATGCTGTCCAGGGCCTCTGGGTCCTCTAGAAAGGCATCGTCGAGCTGTTGAGAGATTTTCAGACAAGAAACAAGTGTAAGTTTCCACTGCTTGCTTTTAGATTTACACAACCCCAGGTTCCTAACCCTATTACACCCCATCATCGACCGTCACTTCTTAATCATTCATTTACCTGAGCGATATCTTTTCCATTCACCTTGTCCGCCGGTGACTCCCCAAAGCCATGATCGCCTTCCTCCTCCATGGTAGTGGACAGCGAGAGGCCACCATGCTCATCAGGGTGTCTCATGAGCGGTTGGGCTTCAGGTTTGGGTTTTGGCATATCCATCAATGGCTGGGTCAAAGGAATCCCCTTGGCTGCTCCCTCATTCTCTTAGGAATTGTTGCTGCTGTAGTGTATTCTCCACACAAGTCTAAAGGTCCTCGGTGCTAAAACAAAGTCCGAAGTTCTTACGGGGGTGGTAAAGGAATCCATGTTTCCTCTCAGCCTTTCCACAATTTCTAGAACACATCTTCTTGGTAAGAGATGTCCTCCTCTGCCCAGCACTGAGACTTGTGGGGTGATGGTGCTGCACTCTGATTGGCAGAGGGCATTGGGAGGAGTTCTTAGAGGGGTCACACGGCCTTCTTCTGGGTGGTTCACCTTGTCCCAGAACCTGTCCTGTTTTGGTCAAATCTCCTTTTGGGGAAGTCCTCTGCAGCTGAAACCCATTGCGACTGGCAGAGGGTGGTAGGAGGAGTTCTTAGAGTGGTCACACAAACCACTTCCGGACGGGTCACCCCACCCCAGAATTCCCCCCAGTTGGTCAAATCTCCTCTCGAGGTGGTCCCCAATAGCTGAAACCCCTCCTGATTGGTAGAAGGTGGTGGGAGGAGTTCTTAGAGGGGTCACACAAACCACTTCTGGACGGGTCACCTCGCCCCAGAATTCCCCCCAGTTGGTCAAATCTCCTCTCGGGGTGGTCCCCAGTGGCTTAAACCCATCCTGATTGGTAGAGGACAGTGGGAGGAGTTCTTAGAGGGGTCACATGATACACTTTGCTTCCAGTCATGTGTCTGCCTTGACTGTGGAAGTAATACCCCCATGGGGTGGGACTTCCAATGACAGGTGGGCAGGGTTTAGAGGGTCAAGGGGTGGGGTTAATCTTGGATTGACGGCAGGGCCCTTAGACTTCTCGCTCCAGCTATCCTGGTTGTGTTGTAATTAATAGAATTACAGACCTCCCCCCTCCCCGAAAAGTAACCCTAATCAATGATCCTACCCCAAAGTAATGGGCACATTTGGTAACAGCATACAAAAGGCCCTTTTCCTTCCTCATGAAAGTTTGTTCCCAGACATGTTGGTTAATGCTGCTGGGAGATTGCTTTAGGTGAAAAATTGCTGTAATAATTGATTTTAGTCCGTTCATGTAAAATTTAGAAGCATGTTATGTTGTGTTATGTTAAGCATCTAAGAAGCATGTTATGATGTTCATTTTATATGTTACCAGTTCTGTTTCTGTTATCCATTGCTTTAGGTGAAAAACTTCTGTAATAATTGATTTTAGTCTGTTAATGTAAAATTTAGAAGCATGTTATGTTATGTTAAGCATCTAAGAAGCATGTTAGGATTTTCATTTTATATATTACCAGTTCTGTTTCCATTCTCCATTGCTTTAGGTGAAAAACTGCTGTAATAATTGATTTTAGTTTGTTAATGTAAAATTTAGACTGTAAGAAGCATGTTATGATTTTCATTTTATATGTAACCAGTTCTGTTTCCATTATCCTGACTCAGTACCTCTTAAATCTTAATCTTTGATAATAAATTTAGGATTATTCCCCTATACATATGTCTCAGTGCTGTGAGGTTATAAAAGAGCTGATCCTGAGCTGTACCAATCAAGCTGTTTAGATTCTGTTACCCGGTAATTTCTGTGAGTGTCCTGTGACAGTAACCTGATGCTACTGGGGGACACTTTCAGAGGGGTTTGGGGGCTGTGGTGCAACTACTGTTACCGTGCAAGGCAGAGCAAGGGCTGGCAGAGCCCTGTGGAGATTGGTAGGCTGGCTAACAGACTGGTGGTGTTATGCTTGACTAGATATCAGCTCCCTGAGAAAATCTTCCTCTTGCCGGATGGGTAACAAAGTGACTCAGAGCCTGGGCACCCCAAGAAAGCTGCACACATACCCCTATAACCTGCTTTCTCTTCTCCAGGGGCCTCTTTATCTTAGCCAACCCTCAAATATGTTCAAACCATGTTCAAATATGTTAAGGACTGTTATAAAGAGGACCCTGATCAACTGTTCTCCATGTGCACTGGACGTAGGAGAAGTAGGAATCAGCTAAATCTGCAGCAAGGGAGATTCAGGTTAGATATTAGGAAAAACTTTCTAACTATAAAGATAGTTCAGTTCTAGAATAGGCTTCAAGGGGAGGTTGTGGAATCCCCATCATTGGAGGTTTTAAAGAATCCATTGGACAAAGCTGTTGGGGACGGTCTAAGTATAGTGCTGGACGGGATGATATTGCTAGGACCCTTCCAGCCCTTCATTTCTAGGATTCTCTGAACTGTGGAGTTTAACTGGTGAGCCCCTCGGTGAACTGCCCCATCAGCCTTCACCCAGCTCTAGTCCAATGTGAATTATTAACAAAATGAGCTGGTCCCTGATATGGAGAAGTCACAAGACCAGTGAGCACAGCAGGACATACCCTATCAGAGATACCCAATGACAGTTGTTCCCTTGTAGTGCAGTGGGGGAAGCTAGGGAATCCAATGGTTCCTCTTGGATAAAGTCTTGCAGTACACAAACAGGGCCTTGGCTTAGAAAAGCAGAGATGACTTCCCTCACACACTATTACAGGCACCTATCCTAAGTGTGTAAGTAAACAGACACAGTTCACAGATGCAGAAATAAGCTAGACAGGAGGGAGGATAACTCACCAGAACACAGTCCATTCCACTAACAACCCAGAATTCATCAGCAACACTGAATTCTCAGAAAAACAAAGAAGAGAATATGATTAAGAACCAGACCCCAGATCACTAACTACAGGGATAAGAGTATCAGAGGGGAAGCCGTGTTAATCTGGATCTGTAAAAGCAGCAAAGAGTCTTGTAGCACCTTATAGACTAACAGATGTTTTGGAGCATGAGCTTTCGTGGGTGAATACATGCATCTGACGAAGTGGGTATTCAAAAGCTCATGCTCCAAAAGCTCATGCTCCAAAACATCTGTTAGTCTATAAGGTGCCACAGGACTCTTTGCTGCTTTTACAGGGAATAGAGCTACCTCTGTGGGGATCCCAGAAATGTGGTTAGAAACCCCAGAGAGGCGTTGAGCTGAGCTCTTCTTCCATCTCTGCAGAGAAAGGGCAAGAGAGGAAGCCCCCACATCATGGTTACAGTGGACATGCAGGAAGCCCCAATTTCTCTGAAAGAAGAAATCAGGCCTCTGAGCAATTGAAACAGATACTTCAAACAGTTTAGCAGGAAATTCTTGCACAGTAAATACAAAATCTGGGGCTGGGTTATTTACATATGTGAGATACATGGCCAGCACCTGAAAAAGAAATGTGAGAAGTAATCAGTATTTGTCCAGTGCCCCTTAATACACATTAACAGAGTGGAGCATACTATGGAATAACAATATGAGAACATGGACCGGGAATAAGCTGCTGGATATGGTAGAGAAAGCAATCACCAAAACAGGAAACACTACAAGATTAGGGGAACCCATATTACTTAATAGAGTCACTTTTGAATTAGTGGAATGTGTCAATGCAGCAGGGGTCTCTACTGGGTTACCTAGGGAGGTAGTGGATCTCCTTCCTTAGAGGTTTTTAAGGTCAGGCTTGACAAAGCCCTGGCTGGGATGATTTAGTTGGGTTTGGTCCTGCTTTGAGCAGGGGGTTGGACTAGATGACCTCCTGAGGTCCCTTCCAACCCTGAGATTCTATGATTCTATGAAATTCTACAGTCCTTGCTCAGATCCTAAGAGGTACTTAGGCTCCTAGATCCCATTGGTTTCAGCAGAAGTTCGGAGTCTAATTACCTTTGAGGATCTGGGCCTCATACCCTACTCAGACAAAACTTTGACTAACTTTAATTCAACCTAGCACTGAGTTGGGTTAAGCCCAGTATTTTACTGTACATTGTACAGAAGCTTCTTGTTAGCAGGAGTTAATCTGCTGGCTATTTTTGCAGTAATGCATTTTCTGTATTTACCACCCTTGTTTTCTTGCATCCTCAGACATTTTGGGCCTTGTACATAATGTGTATAAATGGAATATTTATCATCCTCTCTGACTGTAATGTGTTGAAGTGATGGTGTCTTGTCAAACTGCAATCAATATGGATTGACCTGTTGATCCTCATTAGTGAGAGAAGTATATGAATTACAAGCCCAAGACCTGCTACGGGCAGTATCCCACTGCTCATTGCTGCAGCTCAACTTGCACTGCTGCAGAACAGTGTGTGTGTGTGTGTGTGTGTGTGTGTGTGTGTGTGCGCACAAGGCTTGTGTTGTTCAAACCTGGCCCCCTGTAAACACACTCAGAGTCAACCTATGATCCAGCTCTTGTAAAATGCAGCCAATTAACACCACAGTGACCATGGGTGTAAAGCTGTGGCCTCCTTTTGAGGGTCTACTGTTGCCCAAGATCTAAGTCAAGCTGAGGCAGTGTTCGGGTGATGATGTGCTAATTTCTGAGCTCCTTGATGCCTCACAGTGTTTGTCATGGCTTTGCCACACATAATGTTGTTCTGTTATTGATCTTAATTTGTTCTGTGGCATTACATGCATGAACACTCTTCCTATCACTGGTCCATGTGTAGTGGATTTATATGTGGATGCCTTGCCCTGATGTTAACAGCTGCAATGAACAAGCGTTATTACAATTACCCATGCTCCTACACAATGCTGCATTCTTGAAAGGCCGAAGTTTATGGAGCCAGGTGTAGATAGTGAGGAGTGCATAACATAAGGACAGAGACAGGCAAATTCTCTGTGCTGACCATGCCCTTAGCTTCTTACAGAATGGCTTCCTGTTTGTGCACTGACTCACCAACCTTATGAGAAGAGCTTAAAACTAAGTTCAGAGGGGGCAGGTCAAAAAGGCACCAGGTAAAAAAGTTGACCTTAATAGAGGACTAGATGTTTGGGGAAAAGCAGATGTGGAAAATTGTAGTAGAATTATAGGAGTAACAAAAGGGAAATCCATGGGGGTATCTGCTTAACATCTTAGCTGTCTATACACAAATGGAAGGAGTAATAATAATGAGGAATAAACAGTAAAATCTGGGAGTTTTAGTACATAAGTCATAACTGAGCTTAACTGGCATCACAGATACTTGATGGGCTAAATCTCATGACTAGAATATTGGTATAGAGGGTAAAGGTAATAATTGGAGATATACCAATCTCCTAGAACTGGAAAGGACCTTGAAAGGTCATGGAGTCCAGCCCCCTGCCTTCACTAGCAGGACCAATTGTTGCCCCAGATCCTTAAGTGGCTCCCTCAAGGATTGAACTCACAACCCTGGGGTTTAGCAGGCCAATGCTCAAACCACTGAGCTATTCCTCCCTCCCATTATAGCTTGGTCAGGAAGGACAGGCAGGAAAAAAAAAGAGAGGACATATTGCATTGTACACTTGTTCTGAGGTCCAGAAGGAGGTGAGAAGCAGACCAGTTGAAAGTCTCTGAGTAAAGATAAGAGGGAAAAAACAGGGGTGATGTCCTGGTAGGGGTCTATTACAGACCACCAAATCAGGAAGAGGAGGGAGATGAAGCATTTCTAGAACAAAACCCAGAAATATTCAAAACACAAATCCTGATGATAATAATGGGGGATTTTACCTACCTAGACAGCTGTTAAGAAAGAAATATGGCAAAAAACAAAATTATCCAGTAAGTTCCTGGAATGTACTGGGGACAATGCTTTGTTTCAGAAAATGGAGGTAGTAACCTGAGGGACAACCATTTTAGACTTGATTCTGACCAACAGGGAGGAGCTGGTTGTGAATGTGAAGGTGGAAGGTGATTTGGGTGAAAGTGATCATGAATGATAGATTTCATGATTCTAAGGAAAGGAAGGAGTGAGAATGACTGAAGAAGGACTACAAAAAGCACATTTCAATATACTCAGAGAATGGGTAGGTAGCCACCCATAAGGAAAATATCTAAGGCATAAAGGAGTTCAGGGAAGCTGGCAGTTTCTCATGGAGACAATATTAAAGGCACAACTGCCAATCCAAAGGAAAGATAGGAAGAATAGTAAGTTTTTTAATGACCTGAAAATCAAAAAGAAATCCTACAAAATGTGAAATGGACGACTTACTAAGGAGGAATAGAAAAGAATAGCATATACGTGTAAGGATAAAATCAGAAACGGTAAGGCACAAAATCAGTTATACATAGCAAGGGACAAATGTAATTGGAATTCTTTTTCCATATGGTTTACTGCAAAGTGTCTCATCACTCTGAATGCTTTAAAGGCAACATAACTTCCAAAATCAAGAGTTGGCTCTACATATGGCCCTACATATGACACCACACTGTATCAAACACAATAAACATTAATGTAGTTGATTTGTTTGGCAGGACATGGAAATTAAGTATACATTTCAATTCATTGTAAAATAATATAAAATCAATATTTGTAATACAGTTCAATAAGGTTTCATCCAAATTAAAAAGCAAAGGAAACCAACCAACCACACTCAAGGGTCACTGTGCATTCTCCAAGGCAGTTTCTTCTCTTTCTTTGTTTGGTGCTTTTATTTTATATAAATTCAACCAGGAGTAGATTTTTCAGGTAAAACCAATATTGGAAAGTGTGGTAAACAGAGAGGGACCAAACCAAAATTCAAAATGATGTTGAGAGAATGAGAAATTCTACACTGGAGCAAATGTAGCCTCCTATTGAACTGCTTACATGTATGGGCCCAGATATTGAAATGTATTTAGGTTCCTAAAAGCTACTGATTTCAGTGTGAGTTAGGAGCCTAAATACCTTTGAGGATCTTGTCCATGTAATTACAGCACATACCTGGTCAGCAGGAGATTATGTGTATGCTACAGTCACATTGATGTCATAATAGTGCTTGCATAATCTGAACTGGCTATCCTGGCCATGACAGACTGAGAGGCCAGCTGCCTATCAGTACAGGAGCTCTTTGGAGAAAGGACTGGAGGAAGTGTTGAAAAGACTAAAACATGAATAAATTTGTGACTGAGCAGGAGGTAACCGAGAGAGGTAAGGGTCAGCATTGTATTTTCTAGATCCAGTCTATATTCACACACACATTCAGAAAGCATAGGCATACAGATAGATTAGTTGTAATGTTCTCCATTTCTATGACCAGAACCTCAGCTGATGTAAACCAGTGTTGCTCTGTTGTCTTCCTTGTAGCTGTGTTGATTTACACCAGTTCAGGACTTGGCCTACAGCCTCTGGAGCTGGAAACTTTCCTGAGAATCTCAGTTTGTATTGAATGTTATGGGGAAGGTCTCCCTACTTTTGACCCAGGTGTTTTATGTTTATAATCATTTTGTGTCTTCTGCATCCATGGAGCCAAGATCTAGCTGTGGAATCCTCAGAGATGGGGGAAATTAGAACAAAAAATGCAGAGGGACTTCTCTTCTGGCTGTCTAAATGAAGCTCTGCTAATATCTTAAATGCAGGATAAGAAAGCATGGGGGTCACACTTCTTAGCAACACTAGTGCTCCTAATCCCACACTATCACTACTGCAGCTAGATGGGCAGTGTAGGTTACAGTTAGGATTCAGTTTGCATCTGGGTGTTAGAACTGAAGGATGCAATTTGCATAAAGGATGGGCAATCACCTAACCTCAAGCAGTCTTTCCAGGGAAGGGGAAATCTTGTCAGTTCCTCCTTCATGCTTTGGAATGCTGTTACCATGGAGACAGATACATATGGCATTTCAGATTTCTTGTTAAATATTAAGGCTCCTGGAGAATTTCTGCCCACAGCTAAGAGATACATGGGAGATAAAATCCTGATTTTTTTAATACATCAGCTATTTCATAGTTTCATAGAGTTTAAGGCCAGAAGGGACCATTAGATCATCTAGTCTGACTTCCTGGATTACACTAATCATTAAATTTCACCTAGTAGCCTTACACTGAACCCAAAAACTTGTTATCTGGGTGCTCAGGATTTTTGAAAATGAGGCCCTGACTAAGCAAAACTCTTAAAGCATGTGCTTAATTTTAGGTCTCTTTGTTGGCTTAGAGTTAAGCATGTGATTAGGATGCTGAATCAGGGTGTAGGTGCCTTAATATGGATTTAGGAGCTTAAGTTTGGGCAACCAGTTTTGAAAATTTGGGCCATAAAGTATTATTCTGTATGCTATCAAACCTCATCAATTGATAGTAAAGAGGGAAAGGAAGATTAGTTTACACGGGGATCTACTCAAAAGGAGCAAATTTTCTTCATTATGATTTCCCCCCAAACACATTGGGTCCTTCAGCACACAAACCTGGTCATCAGAAGGAAGGAAGAGGATTTACATGATTCCCAGGTCATCTTCTCCTCACAGTGTTTGGGCACCTGCAGAATCTTTACTAGATAGTGAATTAAAGAGGCCAGCACCAATTTGTACCATCAATGGTAACCAACTGAATCCTTTTATTTAATTTCAGGTGTTTATAATGAGGTTGTTTCCCTCCTGGCACATATGGCTGACCAAGATAAGAACAAAATTGCCCTCAGGATTGCCTCTATAGCTAAGACCAAGCTGGCTAGTGTTGTGAGAGTTCTGCTGGAGAAACTGCAACAGGATGAGGTAGGGCAGTTTCAGGAAATTAAATCTGCTTTCCATGTGTCCACACCAAATTCTGCCTGACTTCCTGGGGGAATGCATGGGGGTAATTCAGTATAGAACTTGGTCTGGTGCGCCATCAGTATTAATCTTTCTGTCCTCAGGCATGAACTCATCATGCAAAATGCTGTTATTACAGATCAGGATGATATAATGCTCTATAAAGAGAGCATTGTCCTTTTACACACAGTGGAGTACATGGGTTGTATATAGTAAAAGTACACTATAGGACTAGCAATAATCTTTTTCAATAATACTGTGCCCTTCTTTAGCATCTTCATCCAAAAATCTCAAAGCACTTACCTAATACTAGTGAATTAAGACTCACAGCACCCTTGTGAGAATGGTAAGCATGATCCCCATTTACAGATGATTTGTCACAGGGAATTAAGTTACTTGCTCAACACCACTTAGCAAGTTAGTAAAAGAATGTGAATAAAACCCAAGTGAACTGACTCCCTGCTCTTATTCCTAACCAACACTCCTTTCTTATGATGACATATTATTGAGATTATAGCACTGAAGGGACCTTATCTATATATTTTCTACTGGGAGAATTCTGCAACAAAAAAATAAAAATGATGTGCACAGTATTTTAACATTTCTGCAAATATACAATATAATTGCACCAGTTCAAATTATGTATTTCAAAATCCCTGTCAGCAAGTATGTCTGTATCAATACAGACAACAAAAAGGATTGAGGAAATGTTTTTTGACAAATAGATTCCTTACTATGCATATTAATACAGAACTCTGAGTAATAATTCATTTAAACTCACTACAGAACCATATTTCCGTCATCCCTCAGCTGCAGTGCAAAGGCTTGGTAGAGTCAGGGTAATGGAGGAGCTGAGGGAGAGGGAGGTAAATTGCTGGGAAGAAGCCTGGGTGTGAACTTGGAGGGTTGCTGGGTATGGGTGGGAAAAGTATGAAATGGTTTTTTTGGGAGGGGTGGGGAGGAATTGTTAGGGAGCTCCCCCCATGTAGACCCTGGCTGACTCCTAACCTCTCCCATTCAGTAAGGCACATCTGCCCCTGTCTTCATGTGTTCCTGCACCCCCATGGGTGCTTGCACCCACTGTTCATGTGTTCCTCCACCCCTGCTCAGACACCCACTCCTCCCATCCCCATGTGGCTCTGTGCCCCACCCAACCACCCTCTGTCCCTGTGTAGCTCTGCATCTCCTCCCCCATCACTGTGTGGCTCTGAACCTCCCTCCTGCCCTGTAACCCTGGGTCTCCACTCCCATTCAGCCCCTCCCCCAGTCTGTCCTCTCCCACTAGCCCTTATGAGCAGAACCCAACTGCTTGTCTTGGCCTCCTAGTACTTTAATTATTTGAATTACTTGATTAATTATGAATCTCTTTTGGTTTTAAAGAATAAAATTGTTGCCTAATCCAGAGCTACTTGTATTATGTAGTGCTTATGTATTCATAAATTATCAGTGACAATTTTCAATTAAACAAATCCTCCTGACATTTAAAAATTAATGGAAGGAGCTTCTCCCCAGTGGAGCTGTGTGTTCTGGTTGCAGTTTGCAGAAGCCTCCTTTTCAAGCAGCACCCCTGGAATGTTTAGCTAATCGAGAGATCTGATTGGCTCTGAACATTCCAAAGGGCTTTATGACCTTGGCATGCAGGTTACCTAGATTTAGAGACTCCCAGGAGACAGAGATGGTAAAGACCTATTGGATCATCCAGTCCATTTCCCTGCGAATGCAGAACCATTCCAAATGGCCATTTTCCACTGGTTTGGCTAAACTAATTTTAAAAGCCCCTAATGACTGAACTTCCACTATTTTCCTAGGAAGACTATGTCATAACCTTATAGACCTGTCTCACAGGTGAGGCATTTTTCCTGTTGTTAAAGTCTAAACTGTATGTCTTTTTTTTAGTTTAATCCCATTACTCCTACTTTTACCTAAATGTATTATACTAAAAAATTCCTCTCCCTCCTTGATGTTCAAACGCTTCACATAGTTGTATGGTATTATCATGTCTCCCTCATAGCCATCCTTTGGCCGCATCTGCCGTAGACAGTTCTTTCAGTCTGCCTTCAGAAGTAGAGGTCTGCTCGGGCCCAGTTTTGAAGCCCAACCTGAACTGGCCCCAAGCCCACTCACCTCACCTTGAGAGGGTTGAATCATTTTCCATCCTGGTCCCAACCCTTCCCCTCAAACCGGATATTGCCACCGCATCCTGCTCGTGGAGCCGGTGCAGCGGCAACAATGTTCAGCAATGGCTTCATCCTCTGACGCTGCCCTCTGTTGTGCCGATCCCATGGGCTAAAGGAGGAAAGCCGACCTGACCTGAGCCCAAGAGAGTCAGTTGTTTTCTCATCCAACCTGAGCCTGATGCCTGTAGTCAGGTCCCATAGGATTTGGGTCAGGTTGCAGGGCTCTATTCAGAAGTCAATTCTGCCACCCCGTGCATTCTTTTTTGCTCTCCCACGAATTACTTCCAATTTGTTGATCTCTCTGGGAATGTGGTGCTAGAAAATGCAATAATCCAGATACAGTCACACCTTAGATGAACAGAGGAACTGTCGTCTTCCTGCTTTGTGCCATGATCCCTGTGTGGAAAAGACCCAACCCACATGGCTCTTTGTGATAGCCATCACCCCTTGCATAGACACAGTGACTTGCTTTTTCACTGTCACCCCCAGGGCACTTGTTGCTTCCCACTTTTCTCCTCCCATTATGTCAGTTACCTCCTTTCCAGATGTGCTAGTTTGCAGGTTTCTGAAAAGACTCTTGTTCTTCGCTCAGGTTTTTAATTTCTCTGTGTCCCTCTTTATTTTTTTCTGTCCCAGCTGATACTAAACTCCCCCATATTTAGTATCATCTGTGAATTTCTACACTGATGGGCCTCATAAAAGACACCTTTGAGTGTGCGACTGTCAATGAAGATCTAACTGCTGAGCTAATTTCCCCTAGGAGCTGTTGAGGACTTACTGCGGGAGTTGGGTATTTTGTAATTACACATTTACCAATTCTGTCTGGAGTGGCTAGAGCAAGGGCAAGGGGCTCCTTTTTATTGTTTGTTTTCAATAAATAAAACTCAAGAAGGGGGCAGTGAAGGAGGCTTCTTCTGGCTTTTTTTCTCTGCATGAAGATTAAAATATGTCAATTGTTCAGCTGCTTCTGAAGTGCTGCTAATGTGGTGATTGTGGAGGGCATGGCATGTTTGACACCAGTTAAGCCAAGGGATTAGTTGTGTGAGCATGCTGGCTGAGGGTCAGTGTGGCCTAGTGGATAGGACTCTGGATAATGACTCAGGAGACATGGATTCTCTTCCTGGCCATGGACCTGCTCTGTTCTGATAAGACTTGGCCTAATCATTTCATGTTTGGATTGGAAGCTCTTTAGGGCAGGGGCTTATTTGTCAAATTACTGTGTGGTCATCAAGAAAAACTTTTCCCAATTGTTTGTTCTCTTTTCTGGTTTGTCCTCAGCAAAACAAAATAGACATTTACTATATCCTGGAGAATGTGTTAGAGCAGGACACCGGGGGCCTAGAGAGAAGGCTAGTGAACAAAATTATAAGCCTAGCCTCAGAGCAGATGAGAGAGACTCGGGTAAGTTAGTTCTCCTGAGCTACTAATCAAAGGATCCAAAGCTTTAACTAATTAAAACTCTCTTTTTTTGTGGGGGGGGGGGGGCAAAGTAAACTATATACTGAAATGAAAATGTATTCTTCTGTTAGAGGCCCACACCTTCCTCCAGACCAAAGCCCAGGTCCTAGACAGCACTTGTGCACATGCATAAGATGGGAAAACTCACATGTGAAAGTTACACATGTGCTTAAGTGCTTTGCAGGATCATAACCCGAGACACATGATATCAGACACAGAGACAGGCCTATGGTTTCTTAATGAGCACATCTTTTCCAAAGTCTGCTAGGGATTTCATTTTTTATACTGATGTTATGTGGGAGGTACTCTGATAATATAGCGATAAGTGCAGCATAAAGCCCTAAGACAGACAGAATCTGAGCTATCTCCAAAAGCAGCAGCATTGGATTTAGAATCTAGTTTGGCAGCAGGAAAACTCATGGAAAAATCCCTCTCTTGTTCCAAAGGAAGTCAGCCTCCTTTTGGGGGACAGTTTATTCCAGGAAAGCTCTCTGAATATCGTTGAAGCTGCCCAGTCTGTCTCTTACTACCTCCTTAGGGAAGGGCGGGGCAAAATATCATGTGACTATGGTGACCAATCATCCACCACAAGGAGCTACTAGTGAATAGTCTAACCAAGCAGCTTGCAAGCAACTCAAAGGCTGAAGATTGTTTTGATTCAATGAATATTTATAAGTAATGACTCTATCCACAGAAAGTTGGGTGGGTTCATTCACAACTTATGCACAGAAATTAGGACTTGACTCATCTAAACAACTCTGGCTAGTGCAGCCGGCTTCAGTCACCTCAGTCTCTCTCGCTCTCTCTCTTTTTTTTTTTTTTTAGCAAGTAACAAATGAACTTAAAGTGGCAGCTAGTAACACCTTAGTGGCGCTGGCACGCTGCTATTTCAATGATGTGATGTCTGAGCTGCGGTGTCATCTGAACCTGCCGGAAGAGTTTATTTTAGTTACACTGGGCAACCTGCCATCAGCCTATGGTATGGTAACTTCCATCTTTTGTTTCAAAGTTATTGTCTTTCATTTAAGGACAGGGGATTACTCTCTCTACCTAAAAATATTACAGCTAAACAGAGCTCTGCTTGAGTGTGTGCATGGAGAGACACAGGATTCACTGCTCTTGCTAGTTCTGGCTTCCAGATCATGAGCTATCCAGACAGAGGTGCAAGCTGTAACTTCTGCCCCTGACTGAAGTTCCTTAAGGATGGGAATGAGTGGAAGATCAGGTCCAGTGGAGCTCTTCTTCACCCCACTTCCGACCCGGCCCCAGTGCGCTCTCCCCTTATGCTGGGAGTGAGTTGGGCATCAGGCACAGCTGTGCACTGGTGGAGGATTCCCCTCTTCAGGGTGAATCCCCCACTGGCTATCAATGGCTGCTGTAAAGCCATCCTGCTCTGCTTACACAGTGCAAAATGGCCCAGGAGCCCATAGCATCCTGCCCCACAGTGTTTCTAAGTGTGTTCTAAGAAGGCGGAGAGCAGCCGATTATCTGTCTTCCTTCTCTTCTGGCCTTTCTCTGCAGCACTTAAGTGTATCCGTTTTGTGAGAATGACCCTGTATGATATGGACTGCATGCTGGAGTTAGTCAACGACAGCAGGATGAGACAAGCATTTTGTGGTGGTAAGTGCCAGAACTTGCTATAGGTGCCCAAAATGGATACTTAGGGGGTTTGGGTACAATTGAAGTGACTGACCAAGTTTGCAAACAGGCCCTGCACTGTGCTCCCTGCCCTGGGTTGCACCAGGTGCTGTGTTCCTTAGCTCCCATGGCACTCAGTGAAGTTGAGAGTGCTCTGTACTTTGCAGGAGGCACTGAGCATTTGTAAGTTCAGGCCCTTTATGACTCATGGATATAATTTAAAATAAACAGACACAAAGGCTGAAGCTGCCCATCTGCCAGCAGTCTCCTGGGGGAGGAGGTGAAGGGAGCAGATTTCAATACTGTACATTTAAAAATCCCATTTCCAACTTCTTCACCCATTCTCTCCCCTTAGTTTCTTTATCATCATCTCCTTTCACCCTCTTTCTCTGTCTTCTCTTCCTCTCCACTTCTCTCTTCCTTTGCTTTTCAGGTGATGCTCAGTAAGGGGTTAATCCTGTGCCTTTGAGGTAAATGGGAATTTTGCCATCAACTTAATAGAGAACAGGATTGGGCCCTAATTCTTCTTAGAAAGGACACTAGATACACCCACCTTTAGGGCAAAGTGCTCCCCACTACGTTCAAATCCCAGTAAAGCCAATGGCAGTTAGGGGCACTGAACATCTTTCAGACAAACTGTAACTCAGGATGAAATCATACAGTGTTAGGGTTAAATAAACAATAACTGCAGAGGACACGAGTCATTTACAGGAGAGCTTGCTGAAATATTTTGATTTTTAATTATATTTTCCATAATTTTCCCCCCAAATTTGATGAAAAACAAACCTGAAAAATGTCCATGACAATTTTGATCAGGAAGTGTGCGTCCAGTGTTTTGGAGCATCTAAAGAGGTGACTGAATTTTTCAGACATTTGAAAAATAGAAATGATTTTACACTTTGCAATTTTGAAAGAAAAAAACAACTATCCGTAAAGATTTTTAATTTAATTTAAACTGCTTTTTCAACCAGCTCTAATTAAGAGGTAACAAGGAAGGGAGAAAAGATTTGTCTTCAAATGATGGTAATTGAAATAAGATTGAGAGAACTGCAAATTAAAAAGCCTTTTGAGAAACAAGACACGAGCTTTAGCTCACGAAAGCTCATGCTTAAATAAATTTGTTAGTCTTTAAGGTGCCACAAGTACTCCTGTTTTTTTTGCGGATACAGACTAACACGGCTGCTACTCTGAAACAAGACACGGAATGTGGGGGAAGAGGAATAGCTCAAAATTGATGTTGGATTTCAGCGTCTATTCCTGAACTAAGCAGTAGCTGCCATGGAATTGTAGTAAACTTTAGGCCTGGGTGTGTTCACTGATAAAGCAACTTCTCCTTGTTACCAATATGTCCTTTTCACATTGCCTGTCTTCTCTCCTTCCATGCAGTTCTGGAAAAATGGTCAAGAGCAGTAAATTTCTATTTCACTAACTGGGAAAAGTGCTCATTCCGCAGAATGGATGCATCACAATTCTGCGATCCAATTCTTCCTATTTATGCTCATGTGACCAGCAACTGGCTGACCTGTGAGGAGCCGGAGGTGAGAATTGCTGGCTTTCTAAACCTTTAGCAGAAATTGTAACATTAAATTCTATGTGTCTGGCACTCATTGTGATGATGAGGTCCTTTTGGATGGAACAGAGTGTCATGTAAAACATCTAAAATCCAAACATTTATAATGTCACCACAACGTGGAAATTCTGTCTGTACGCAGTGTACATGGATTCTAGTTTTATGCATCTAACGTGCAGATGAACGCGGGATAGTGGGCTAAATTAATTCCTCCATTCAGCCCCAGTGGAGTTCCAGCAGGGATGAGTTGGCCTAGAATGCATACTAATCTGGGGAATATTTTACCTGGTATAGTTGTGAGGTGCATTAGGATATAATCCTGAAAACCAACCCTACGAGTCCTGGTTCTTACCAGGAAATATTGATAGGCCCATTCCTACAGTGGAACAAGGGAAGGTGCACTCATTGGAAGTAGAAAAGGTGTGCTCATTGAATGATATTGAATGAATTAATAGGAACATAAATTCTGTGTCTCATCTATGCAGCTCAAGCAGGCTATCATCAAAGCCCTTGGTCCCATGATGAGCCTCCTGCTACACAAAGAGGAGTATCAAGATCAGCTATTTAAACCGATCTCATGGCTCCTTGAGCAATATAAGGAGAACACTGATGTTTTTCACATCACCAAGGTGAGGTACCGCTCCTTAAGGTAACTGTCTATGTGTCTGCATATATGAACTGCATGAGGAATTTGCTGCCAGTGGGGTTTCCTGGTTGAGACAGTGACTTGTTAGAAAATAAATATCCACACAAGCTCTGGGTTTGTACATGTGGTGAGCCAGGCAACAAGATCTGTAGGTAAATGCCTCTTATGAAAAGCATCCTCTGTTTCCTGGGGAGGATAAGGAGCTAGAAAACAAAACACCTACCCCCCCACTCCAAAAAGATCCTTCCTCCTTGAGATTTCCCAGTACATCCTGTCAACTCTGCGTCTCTGTTTTAGTTCATAAGCTCCTCAGAGCAGGGGCTGCCATATGTTGTCTCTGGTCAGTACCAAGACAACTGTCATTGGTTGAAAATTAATGCTAAGGAGGCTTGAGAGTTATTGCTTTGGATTATGGAACTAGATGGATCTAAAAGCATTGCCTGTCTATTTCATCTCCCATTCTGTGCAGTGCTGTTGTAGCCATGCTGGTCCCAAGATATTAGAGCGCCAAGGTGGGTGAGATAATCTAATTAAAGATATTGTCTCACTCCCCTTGTCTCTCTATTTCATCGACCCTGAGTACCACATGAGCAAGAAGTAAGGGGCCATATTCTGTCTTCAGTGGGGCTACACAGTTATAGCTGTCTCGTGAGTTCATTTACAACTTCTTGGTAGTGATATTTACTCACCATCTCTGTTGGTTGAAGCTTTCTGGTACAGAGTATGTGGTCACTTTTGGGGTTGAAATACCCATGATTTGGAGGGAACCAATGCATCATGGACTTGTTTGATAGCATCAGGGCACTACAGAACTGCTTCAATATAGTAAAATCTGTAGATGGCATCAGAGACATTCTGGAAGCTTGAAGCAGCAAAGGAGAAAAGTGTTTAGATGCCGGAAGGAATTCGATTTTCACCTTTTTTATCAATAACCTGGCAGAGGACATAAAAACATCTCTGATAAAGTTGGCAGATGAGATTAAAAACTGGGAAGTGGTAAAAAATGGAGAGGACAGATTCAGAGAGATCTAGATCACTTGGTAAACTGGGTGCAAACAAAGGTGCATTTAAATATGGCTGAATGTAAATGTGAGCATCTAGGCGCAAAGAATTTAGGCCATACATACATGATGGGGGATGCTGTCCTGGGAAGCAGTGACTCTGAAAAAGATTGTGGGGATCATGATGAATAATCAGCTGAACACGAACTCAAGCTGTGTCCAAAAAAGCTGAAAAGCATAAAAAGGGGAATCTCAAGGAGGAGTTCAGTGGTTGTTTTACTTCTAAATCTGGCACTTGTGTGACTACTGTTGGAATACTGTGTCCAGTTCTAGTGCCCACAACTCAAAAAGGATGTTGATAAATTGGAGAGGAGATTGAGAGAAGAGCCACAGTGATTAAAGGATTAGAAAACATGCCTTACAGTGGTAGAATCAAGGAACTCAATCTATTTAGTTTAACAAACAGAAAGTAAAAGGGTGTGTGATGGGGTTTACCTACCCCACATTGGTTCAGCAGGGGTTAATCCTACTTTGTGGGCCGAGGAGGCCATGGCCCCTCATCTCTGCTGGGCATGCTTCAGCTGGAACCAGGATATAAAAGAGAACCACTCAGCTCAGTCTGGGATGGCTGCCGAAGGGAGCAGAGGTGCATTGCAGGCTCCTGCAGAGAGACTGCCAGTGCTCCAGGATTCAGAGGCCAGCCGTACTGTGGCTGCAACCAACGACCCCCAGCCACCCAATGCCAGAGATGGAGGAGAGACCACAGAATCCCTGAGTGAGAAGAAGCCTAGGTAGACTAAGCACTGATCCAGCCGAGGCACTGGGTTTTGACTTGGCATGTTTTGGAAGGATCCCCGCTGATTTGGTGGCAGATACCTCTGCAGCAAGACAGGGCCCTGTGCTGGGACCTTTGGAATAGGTAGGAGCCAGTGGAGAAGGGCTGGTCACTAGGCAACACTTCCCTGCCACAAAAGGTGGTTCTAATGACTTTGGGCACTAGGCCGCACTGCCATACCTAGAAGGGGAGCGCTAGTGACTCAGGCTGTTGGGCCGTGAACCCTCACCGAAGGGCTGCTGCGCTGATCCCAACCATTAGGCTATGCTGCCCTAGGAGCCAGGACTGCTGCGGTGGCTAGGGAGACTAGGCCAGCTGGGCCGCCCAAGATCTACTTCAGTTTCTCCACAACCTGGTACCACCTGACGGGGTGGTCCTATCCTGTGACAGGGTGACTTCATGACAGTCTATAATATCTTACATGAGGGAATCATGTTTTATAACGGGCTCTTCAGTCTAGCAGAGAAAGGTGTAACTTGATCCAATGGCTAGAAACTGAAGCAAGACACATTCAGACTGGAAATGTGGTGTCCATTTTTAATGGCGAGATAATTAACCATTAGAACCATTTACCAAGGGCCGAGGCAGATTCTCCCTCACTGATAGTTTTTAAATCGAGATTGGGATATTTTTCTAAAAGCTCTGCTCTGGGAATTATTCTGGGCAAGGTCTGTGGCCTGTGTTATACCGGAGGTCAGACAAGATGATGGCAATAATCTGTTCCGGCCTTGGAATCCACGAATCCCCTGAATCTGCTTCAGTCACTACATATTGCTCCTGTGTGTGCCACCATCTGACTTTCACCCTCTCTTGCAGAGTCTGAGCCAGCTCTTGGAGGTCTCGGGTGAATATAAGATCCCTCTCCCTAACGGGAAGTTTCAAGCCATCTGCAGTGCTCTGCACAACCAGGTGAGGGGTGGTTTTGCTTGGATCCCTTGAGCTTAGGCACAGCAGATCTGAAGCATATTAACAATCAAAATATATGGAATGATAGTGCAGAGCCTGGGGACCACCTCATGCCTTATTGATTTCTGCAGGCTCAAGAGTAAGCAGGTAGAGGTCTCATTTTCTTAGCTAATATCCAGCTCAGTTTGTAAAGCAATTTTACCATAAGCCGATTATCAGGGGGAGTCAGAGTTGTACAGTAAACACTGTGGCTGTGTCTTGATTCGATGAGCTCTGCTGCTCAAAACACTTTAGCTTCTCTCATCTAATGTATTGGACATTGTGTTTGATTCTTGCTGTGCGTTCAGTACCATCCACCTGGGGTTCAGACCTCTAGTTGGACAAGTAGGAAGTGGAAGCTTAGAAATTAATTAAACATTTTCTTTTCAATTGCTTCTGATTAGTTTTTCTTTGACCATTTCGCTTCTTCCCACAGCTCTGTTCTCAAGCTAAGCCGCTCAGCATGGAAAATCACACAGAGCTGGTCTATTGTATAGTTCAGCTAGGTAAGGGGAAGAGACTCTGAGTTACACAGTGGTTTCCTTGTAACTTCCTTTGTAAGGTATGGTAAGAATAAGAGTTCTGTCATCAGTGAGGACGTGATTTCTTGCCTTGCAGCCCGTTCTTCTCCTGATGATCTGATAGCCTTTCTGCACTCTCAGCTGAAGATTGAGAATGAGGCTGTTCGTGTGGCATCTCTGAATCTGCTCAGAGCTATTGTTGGTGCTGACTGTAAGTAACACAGGAGCAACTGTGCCAGCTGCCCTCTTGGCCGACATGCTGAGGGTTGAGTTGGGGACGTCCAGGGCAGGGCTGGCTTTAGGAAGTGCGGGGCCTGATTTGTGGGGCTTGTACTCACCGGGCGGTGCCCTGAGACTTTGTCTGCACTTTGGCAGCGGGTCCTTCACTCGCTCAGAGTCTTCAGTGGAACTTCAGCAGCAGGTCCTTCACGTGCCGCCGAAGACCCAAAGCGAGTGAAGGACCCGCCGCTGAAGTGCCACCGAAGACCCAGAGTGCTGCCGGGTGAGTAAAAATTTAAAAGGCCACTGGGCGCGGGGTCCTGTTATGTGTGGGGCCCTCTCAGGCACGGAGCCTGATTCGGGAGAATCAGGGGAATCGGCCTAAAGCCAGCCCTGATCCAGAGCTAAAAGCATGAGCTACTATAGATTGAGCTAAAGAACCAAGGTTTTGTAGGCATGTCAGGGCTGTAACAGACTCATCGCCTCTGCAAATGGGACACAGAATCTCTATAACACACAGTCACCAGTGGTCTGGATATCCACTAAGGGATCAAATGCTGCTCTAAGTTACCCCCCTATGGCCACCTAGAAATCAACAGGTTCAACTAAGTGCTGAATGTAGCCCAAGATATTTTTCAACTTCAGATACAGAAGTTGACTTGGGGCTAATGCACATTAACAATAATCAAAAATAAAATAATACCCCGACTCGATAATCATCAGTATTAGGCACTATAGACTAGATTCTGTGTTGTTATACTGTGTAAACACAGATTGACCTCAGTCTATCTAATTCTTTTATACTATTTCCATCATGGCAGTATGATGGCACTATTTATAGAACTGGAATTACTTTAGATTTACACTAGTGTAACCGAGACCAGAGTCTGGTCCTATGTTTTCCCATTGATTCTGTGTATGAGAGAAGCTTGGGACTATTCTTAAATAGGGCCTTTTGAAATCCAGGATTCATTCCAATGTGGAAAGTGAGTGTGTGGAACAAAGAAGTACTGTACACCTCTCCTTATCTTTCAGTGCCCGAGACAAGACTGAAAAAGTTGCTGATTGTGAAGGCAGTGAAATCCACTTTCAGTGATCAGAATGCTATGGTAAGATTGTGTGTGGAGCAGTGAAATATTTCAATTTTTTTCAATGATATGGGATGAATGGACATCTGGGTGGAGCTTTCATTCAGATCCAGAGGAGAGACTGCAGACTAGAGAAGGCATGTCATTCTCCTGCCTGTGTTAAATGGATCCATGTTTATAAGCCAAGGAGATCAAATCAAAAGCATAAGGACTCTCATATCCTATCTCCTATCTCAGGCAGAAGGGATAACAATAACTCATGTGTGACATCTCTACCCTTTCAGGTGAGGAAGGCAGTTCTTCATTTCATCCGGAGGCTGCTCAGCTCAGAAAGTGTGGAGAACTGTGCAGCATGGGATATGGTAGCACATGTTTTCAGGGAGTTCAGTGTGTCCACCAGCAAACTGGTAAGGATTGGATCCATGATCTGTATTAACATAAACAGTTCAACTTTACAGTAAGTGGTTGAAGATCTTAGCTCTGCCTGGCCCCTTTTCTACAAAGTTGGAGCTTGTGGCAATACTCTCCAAGGGCCTTTTTTTCACACACACGCACCCCCCCCCCCATCTTAAGGAAGGCTGCTTGTTCTCCTCGGGCCAGGTTTGCTCTCCTTTACACTGAAATCAGTAGAGTCAATCAATATTTACTTCGGAGTAAGTAAGAGTAGAATTAGGCCTGTTGATAGAATCACACTCACTACACACGAAATGACCAAGCTGGTTGGGGCATCAAAACAAATAGAGTGGATCCCCCTGGTTCTGCATAGTCTGAATGCTTTTCCTCTGAGATAAAAAGATGAAACAGTTTTTCAAATGTAAAGAAAATTAACCCTGTTGGAAACTCTTTTGTGTTCAGTGAATCATTCCCTTCACTTTAGGGTTTTCCTAAGCCTGGGATCTGACCCACCAGTTAGGAGTTTCCGTTATTCTCTTCCCTTCAGATGTTTGTGCACTTCCAGTGCAATATAAAAGCAGGCATAGGTCAATGTTCAAGATGGCTTTGTAAGAGAAGGACACTGATTCTCTAGCCAGTGTCTTGCTACTAGCTAATAAGTTCTATAGAGCTGTCTCACAGCAGGGTACAACATTTCTCACCCAGGCTATTCCGGAAGAAAACACTATCCAAACCCTGTGCACTGACATCCTGCAATGTCTGGACACCTCAGTCACTGGAATGACCCAAGTAAGTGACCTGCTGCTACTGCTTTTTGAAATAGGGACGTTCTTCCTTACTTTCCTTGTACCTCCCCACAAGGAAGCTTTTTGCACAGTCAGCATAATGGAGGAACAGCATGTCAAATCCATGTCAGGGATGTGACCCCTTCCTCATGGAGTAAGTGGTTCACATTAGAGAAAAGATAGAAAGCAACTGAACTGGAAGGAATCATGTTGCAGAGATCTTCTCTTCATTCTTTCCACTGTCTGAGTGCAACTGCCCCTTAGGTCCCCCATGAATACTTCTGACATTTAGATTTGGTGATCCTGGATTTGAACAAATGCTGGGGCTGGGACTGTGCCTTATATAGGTCTGTAAAGTTCTGGGTGAGTTGATGGTGCCATCTAAATAGCTCCATAATGCTCTAATGCAGGGAAAGAGGATTCATCTCTGGGTGAGAGCCAAATTGCTCACCAAAGAAGGCAGAGTATTTAAAAGACAGAGTGAGGGGGCATTGGACAGGTGGAGTGAGATGATGGGGAGAGAGAGAGATGAGGTGATAGGTAAGGGAAGGGTCAGAGATGAATAAAAGGAGAAGCTACATGAGAGGGAGGGATTCCGACAGCAGGATACTGGAGGTGGGGGGATGGAAATAGCTGCGTACTGAACAGTCTTGCTCTTCTCTGCAGGTGTTATGGCCAAGGCTTCTCGAATATGTGGTGCCAGTTCAGTACACTGGTACTTTGAAGCCTCTCTGCAGATGCCTTAGGGAGCTGGCTGAGAAAAAGCAGCAGGAAGGAGAAGAAGCTGCTTGCCTCAACTACGGTGGACCAGGTTTATAACAGAAACTTTCATTTATTCTCTCCAGGCACACTACGCAATGAACAGGTTCAGTCTGCTCCAGTTCTCTCCTCTGCAATGAGAAGGCTAAAATGAGGAATGGTCTTGTGATTACAACATGGCCATGGGAGGGAGCTAGGAAATGTGGGTTCTGTTCCCAGCTTGCCACCAAAATTCTGATGTGACCTTGGGGAAATCACCTGATCTTTCTCTCTCAGCTTCCCCACTTGTGAAATGAAGGAGTAATTAATGCCAACCTCATAGAGGTGCTGTGAGACGGAATTCATTCATGTCTGTAAAGCATTTTGAGAAGCTCAGACTGAAAGCACTATGGAAATGCAAATTATGATCAGTTGCATTCAACATTGGTGGACATGTTGGAAATGACTAGGTGAATAACTCTGAAAGTCTGGCAGAATTAATGATATTCTCTTTCTTTCCCTAGTGAAACTCCCTACACCCCAGGGGCTGCTGGCACGACTCCTGGTGAGTAGACCATGAGACTAGGTTTTCTGCGGAATGTGAAGTGGGACAGTTAACTATAAAAATGGGTTTTCTAGCTAGATGCTTGTAGACAGGCTGAGGAATGTGTATGATTGGATGTCTCTGTCTCTGCCCTCTCCTGAGACACACTGTTCTGCATCCTCATACTAGCTAGAATGCTTTCTTCTTCAGGAAGGTACTGCAGTAGAATCAACAACTCTATTGTATGGTCTCCACAGTGAGAGAGTCTGAACTATTCCCTCCTTCAGGAACACACTGGTATTGTGCTGACCAAACTTAGCCTGTTCTTTCTCTCTCATTGACAGGTAGTGGCCTCGTCCCCTTATGCAGGAGAAGGACACGGATGTGCTGCCTTGCAGTTACTACAGGCCCTGCACCAAAATATCCATGCAGCAGTGGGTGAGATGTGGGTAGTAAAGATCCCATCTCTGCTGCAGTACATTGAAGGTAAAGTGCTAGTTAGGAGGAGTGCGGTCCATGGAGCATAGAAGGGAAGCCAGAAAATGCAGCTTCGTATTGACACGTGTTGTGCCATTCCTGTTGCAATATGTGGGAACAGTGGGGAATTGAAATTGGGCTTCTAGGCCCTCACTTTTCCTTCATCTGGATAACTGTGAACCACTGGGGTAAATCTAGAGTTAAACCACTGAAGCCAATTCAATCCGGGCAGAATCAGGCCCGGAAGGTTTCAGCTGAATGGAAATTTTACAGCAGTTCCCCCCACACCTTTGCTAGGTTAATGTTTGGGAAGGTGAATTACGCATGAAGCTGGAGGTTAGTGAAATATTTTGGGGTTCCATATATAGTCTGATTTTGCAAACTGAATGTTTCTGAAAATTAAACCCCATGTTTACTTTCAAGGGTGATTCAATTAAAAAACCCAGAGTTTTCCTTTCTTTAAGGTAACCTGAGCCATAAAAGCTAGGTTGGCCAAGTGGGTGCCCTATGTAGAATCTAGGTATTGTGGGCCTAATAATGTCTTTCAGCAATTTTACGGTGGTATGAATCTATTGACCTCCTCAGTCAGTGTAGGCTGCGTCTACACTATGGGGTTATGCCAGCAGAGCTCCAATGACATGGCTGTGCCATTGTAGTCTCTGTGGAGTATGACAGACCCTACGTGGAGCACAAACCCAATAGGTTTCTGATGAAGGTCGGACCCCACAATGTTCAAGTGGGTTTGATAGTCAAAAAAAGATTTAAAAAATGAGCTGTATCTTCCTAGTTGTTGTTGCTGTACAGAGTCCCCAGTACTGCCTTGTGCCGACATTAAAGAAGGGTAGGTTAGAGCTGGACATTCAGAAACAGGGCCAGATTCTCAGCTGATGTAAATCAGTATAATTCCATTGACTTCAGTGAAGCTACACCGATTTACATCAAGTTAGGATCAAGTCCAGACTCTCTTATTATGCAGGAAAAGTTTATATTCACATTAAACCCAGTCTTCTGATGTGCTGAACCGTTTTCTGAGATGCTAAGTACCCTCAGCTCCCATTAAAGTCAAAAGGAATTGGGAGTGCTCAGCATCTCACTCCTGGTGGGTTGACTGACCCTGAATAAAAATGCCAGCAGGGTACATAATATGATACTTTCTGTTGGTCCAGCAAAGAACGTTGGCGTAGGTCCCATTTAGCTTTGAAAGCCCAGGTATGTTACAGCTTGGCAGAGCAGGGGTTTTTGAAGGACTGATTGCAAAGGAGATTCCTGGGACGAGTCTTCTTGCTAACCTAGCTGACATCATGTTTTGCCTCCTGCTTCATAGGAAACACAGAGAATTCCCTGGACCACGCGCGGTGGGAGCACATGCTGCTTCAGGTACAAGATGGCTTTCAGCTGTATTGTCATAGCCCTCCCTCCCCCCTCCAAATGTATCAGCTGGGGAAAATATTAATGATAAACTATTCATTATAAGCAGAGCTGGTCAAACCATTTCATTTTGTTCAGTGAAAACTGGCCTTTTTTATTTTCATGGGACATTTTCTATTTTTTTTTTTTCACAAAACAAAACCCAACCCAACCGGAAAATGTTCAGTTGAAACTGAAGTTGATTTTTTGGGGTTTTTTCATTTGCTTTCCTGTTTGTCTCCTTCCCCCTGCCCCCCTAACCCCCCCTCCGGCTTTTTCAGTCACAAAGTGGAAGAGGGGAGGAAAGGCCTGGGAACGAGGGATAAAGGGAAGGAAAGGGGGAAAACAAAGAACTGAATAATGGTCATTTTTGATTTTGAAAAGCAAAATATTTTTGTTTCTTTCACTTTTCATGTGTGTGTTGAAAAATCAAGAAAACAAAAAAAATTCCACTTGTTTTGTGAAATGGACTTACCATTGTTCAACCAGTTATAAATAACTCTGCGTTACCACTGGGAACAACACACAACTTAACCAGAAAACCAGCATGCTCATGGTGCTAATGCACCACTGGGGGACATCGAAAGGATTCTTTTTTTCTCTTTGCCACTCAAAAGAAAATTTGCTGTGAGAAACCCCAAAAGGAAAAGAGACAAGACAGGGTTTGGTGACTGTATCTCAGGGAGAAGCCTTTCTGCTCAGAAAGAGCTCTTTGCAGCCTCGTGTAAATCCAGACAAGGAACATTTTGGTGGCAAGTGCTGAAAATGAACGCCCCAGAAGGTTTGCAGTTCCATTTGGGGTTGGATTACACTCTAGAGTTCCCCATTCCAGATCCAGCCTCCTTTGAAATTCTTTGGGCTAAAAAATCAACTAAGATTAGGTTTTCTTGTGAGGTTTCTGATATTTCCTGGCTGCTGTTCAAAATTCGGGCCTGAAACAGCAAAGTGCTGAGAGTTACTAACCTCTGGCTGACTTCAATGGGAGTTGAGGGTGTGACCCTGGGTCCTTTGGGTGCCAACTGGCTGAGGCCACAGGATTCCCTGGATCTGATCTCTATATAATCAAAGGGTGTCATGTAAAGCCTTTACTGGATACCCGTGCCACACGGCTCATCATAATCATTGCACAGTGACTGGATGGATAATATATAAGGTGTTATGGTTCCATACTGAAATTGATGCTTTTAAGGTCTGAGTTGGGGCTGGTCACCAGAAAATGATAAACAAGTTTCTTTCAGGCAGCAGATGCTTATCTGCCTGAATGGCTGTATGTAGATTGAGTAATTATTCACAGTGGATGCTAATCAATAGAGGAAAATTCTAATCAAGTGATTGTGAAGTCTCCAGAGGACATTTGATACAAGAAAAACAAACAAACAATAGGGGGTACCCTGCTTACAAATGAAGAGAATGGATGCTTGGAACCCTATCTGGAGGTCCAGAGGTATCTGGCACCAGGTATCCTTCACCTATTGGACGAACTGCCAGCTGGCTTTTCTTATGAATGGAGGATGACCTTTGGTCTGGGTGTTTCATGCTGGGAGAAAGATTTGGGGGAGCTATCCTTTGTGAGACAGGGGAATGTTTGGTTATCTAAGTTTAAGCTCTAGAAGTGTGTTATGATTTTATTTTTACGTAACCATTTGTTTACATTTATTTTACTTGCTGCTTCTCAACTCTCTGATCTTTGTCAATTGAACTCTGCTTGTTTTCACTATAAATGTATCTAAGTGTGTGAAATGGAGCGGTGACGCTGAGGTGAAACTGGTAAGGTGGTGTGTAGCAAACCTATGAATTCTGTGAGTGTCCAGTGGAACAGGGGCTGGACATTGTGGGGCTGCAGAGAGGGCTCGGCGGTTGGACCGTACCGATTGCTTATCTGTAGAAGGATAGTGGAACCTGAATGGCGTGAGAAGGGCGTGCTTGTATTTCCTGTGGCTGGCAGAGCACAGAGAAGTCTTCCTCCATGCTAAGGGCAGGTGGTAGTGAGGTACCTCACAACCCTGGAGACCCTCAGGAGGTGGCATAAAGGGTCCATAGCACTTCAGAGAAGGTGCCTGGTCCTTCGTAGTCCAGGGCCCTTTGTTCAAAGTTTACTAGGCCCATCCTCCATCCACTATAAAATCACTCCTCAATGGTCAGATTTCTTGGCTCCATCTCATTCTCCAATTCACTGTCCATCTGGGTTTGGGGACTGAGAGGAGTCATCAGACAAAGGTTAAAGAACAACAGCAGAAGAAGTCTGGGTTGTCGATGTTTATAGTTCTCAATAGGGAAATAACCTTCCCATGACACCTGAATATTGGAAAGTTTACAAGAGAGAACAAGGAAGGGAAAAAACCACCAAACAAATAAACAAACAACCCCCACAACAACCCCCAAATTCTTGCAATTAACTATCTGCTTTAACTCTTCTTTTACACTCAGTTCCTAAGAACATCTCTGGCGATGATAGACGACAGTGCCTGGAGCAGCCAGATAAGCCTTGAGTTGAACCAGCAGATGGCCAGCTATACCAGCCCCTCCCGTGAGAAGGTTTGTTCTCTGTTAAGGCTTAGTTTCTAGTTAATTTCCCTTGAAATTCTGATTGGGGGGCTGCATAAGGCTTCTCTCAAGGCTTCATTACTTTATATTTTATTCTCCATATAAAATTTGTTTTTACTTGTTCCCTACTCTCTTGCCCCCCTGCCCTTCCAATATTTGCTTGGACAGGCTGCTTGTCTGTGCTGCATTGTTGGTTCTCTGGCTGGGCTAGATGATGGGATGTTTCTGCAGTATGGGTGCTTGGACTTGGCTATCTTGTTCTTTCCTGAGTGTTGCTGAGCTGGGTCTGTACTGACTGGCACGTTCTGTTACTGTATCTCAGTGCCGGTCTCTTTCTTTCAGAGTTTCCTGTATAAGGCGCTAGGAACGTCCTTAGCAGTTTGTCAGGACCTGGGCCACGTTAAATCCCAGCTTCATAAATTTTTGACAGCAACAGATTATATGGAAGCCCCTGAGAGACAGGTGAGGACTCTGTCCTTCTCTCCACTTTACCAAGTAATCTCTGAATGCTCCCTGTGGGGCTCAGCTCTGAGCTGGCCTGGGACAGATGCCATTTCGCTTCATATCCTCTTCATTGCTGTTTCACTCAGCCCCCGCTGCCCATGGGTCTGACGCCTGACTGGCGCTTTACACCACTTCAGCTGAAAGGAAGGGACTCGTGGGTTAGATCCTAACCAGTATTTTTCTTGGGTGACAGAGAGTCATTTCCATCCTCGCATTCTGTGCTGAGAGCCACTTGGACCTCACCCTGAACGCACTTCAGGAGTTTGGGGCTGCAATGAGCAAGGTGAAGATTTCTGGGTTCATCAGCCGCCTGAAGGTAAAGGAGCCAGGGGCTTCTCTCCAACTTCCCCTCCCTCTAAAGCAGGGGCAGCAGCCCCGGGGTAGTGTCTGCTCTGCTCAGTTCGCATTGTTCTACATGATGCCTGCAGTTAAGCAGAGTGGAGCACAATCTGGAGCTGCGGTTCTCTCAAATGATTTTTATCATCTGATGTCTCATGGCTTGAGCGCCCCTCCCATGCACGATGTGTGGGAACTACCTCAGTGGCTTGCATGGAAAAGCATTTAAGGTATTTTTAGCGTTTTTTTTTTAAAATCCCAGTTATTAGCTGGAAATGAAGAGGGGTTGCAAGCAACATGTGCCAACCAACCTGCTTTAGGTAGACCACCAGTGGGCTACGGATTACAATTATGGAACCTGTGATTTAGAGCAGTGGTTCTCAACCTGTCCAGATTAGTGTGCCCCTTTCAGGAGTCTGATTTGTCTTGTGTACCCCAAATTTCACCTCACTTAAAAACTACTTACAAAATCAGGTATAAAATTATTAAAAAGTGTCATAGCACATTATTATTGAAAATTGCTTATTTTCTCATTTTTACCATATAATTATAAAATAAATCAACTGGAATATAAATATTGTACTTGCATTCTTTGTAGTCTGCTGTAAAACTAGGCAAATATCTAGATGAGTTGATAAACCCCCTGGAAGACCTCTGCAGACCCTCAGGGGTACACAAGTAGCCCTGGTTGAAAACCACTGATCTAGAGGCTAGAGCAGGAGACTAGGCCTCTGGGCTTCCACTGCTGGCTCTGCCATTTACTCACTGTGCAGCCTTAGGCAAGACATTTAGCGCCTGATCTTGTACCTACCAGTGTCAATGACTAAGCTCCCGTGTACTTCACTGCTGTAGGTTCAGCATTTTAGGCTCTGTGTGTCAGAGTTACCTAGTGGGAATGATGGAGATACTAATATCTCCACACCTCACAGTTATTATATTGCTTAAATACTTTTTGCAAGTGGTTTGAGATCTTTGGCTGAAAAGAGCTTTGCAAGTGCAAGCTGCTATTGCTGCTGTGAGGAATTCCTCGGTCAGCAGCAGATCAGAATTCCAAAGCAAAAGGAATCAGAAGAACTTTCTGATTGACTAGGACTACTACCATGGGAGAAGAGGCAAGACTCGCAGCACCCTGATGCTGACCTACAGCAGCGTGGCTGTCCATGCTCCAAAAGACCAGCTTCTCTCCCGGGTAGAGGCAGACATCACGGGGAACATCCTTCTCCATTACAGAGCCAGTTGTCAGGTAAGAGCTTTTGCATGATAAGTGTCACATAACTCAAATTTAAGACTGTAATGGACGGAGTGTGAGCTGTCACATGTTGTATCATTTTTGTTGCTCTTCTTTGTATTTTCTCTAGGTTTTTCTATATTCTTCTGAAATTCTGTAGACCCCAGCTACACAGTAATTCAGATGCAGTGACACTCAGGCTATTCAGAATAACACTCTAACTCCCCTCATATGGATGTGTATCTAGCTCTATCTTTTGCTACCCAAGAGAGACTAGTGCTAGCCTGTATGTAGTTGATTTGCTGTCATGCTGTTTCTTGGACTCACTACTTCCCTTACCTCTTATCTGTCTTCTTGTTTGTCTTTGTGCTCCGTTATTTCTGTTCCCCAGGTGCCTGACTGCTGGTCCTGACTCTCATCTCAGTGCCACCTCTTCACGTCACTTTGCCATTCAGTTCTGCCTTGTCTAACTGAGACTCCCACTTAGGCATTGCCAAAAACAGTTGAACCAAACTGAGATCTTCCAGTAGTTCACAAATGCAAATATTACGGAGGATGGCCCCTGATATTGACCTCTGGAAAACACCCCCTCTGGATACCTTTCCTGCCTTTTGGAAGATTTAACAATAGTGATTTCTCTCTGCTCTATAGTCACCAGCCAGGACATTTTGAGGTTGTGTGTTATGTGGGACTATCTACATTGCTAATAGCTGTTTTGCATTTTGTTTTTCAGGTGCTGGGCATCACTGTTGCGAACAAGGTACATTCTAAATAATCTGCCCTCTGCTTTTGCGTTTTCTATACACAAGTTGCTTGTTTAAATTGCACGAAGCTTGGTTTCCTTGCTACATCAAGCAGGAGTCCTGGCTGCTCTGGTGTAAGTGGACCTGGATTTATTTGATGAACCTGGGTTTTCTCTTCTTCTGAGGTGGGTGTAGAGCCAGAGTCCACTACCTTCTGGGGTCTGGGGACACCTCTCTCCTTCCCTGAGGCTAGATTTAATTCCTGATCTTTATCGTCTGGACTCTGGTTCTTTTCTCTCAGTTTCTCATCTACATACTCTTGTTTCTCCTTCTGGATTATGTAGGACATGAACCTAAAATTAACCCTCATCCACAATGTCATGGAGATTAGCTGTGCCATCTTGGAGACCAGAGACTCCCAGGAGTTCAAATTCTCATACAAACTGGAGCTCCTTGGCTACATGCTGGTGAGTGATTAGGAGCTTTGAGGACTGAAGTACAGGAGAGTTTGTTGTAATGTATTGAGACTGGTTTTCCAGGGAGATGATATTTTATCCATTGGCTGTGACTGTACTACTGCAGTCTCATGAGCAACCTGCATGGCACCCAGAATGCTGGGTCCACTCTGAGCTTGGCAGGGATGCTGACATATTGTGGGCTGTAACTGGAAGGAATGGCTTGTGTCTTGTGAGTTCTCTTTCTGTCCTCTGTATAGCCTGCAGATGGCCCTACGGTCCATTGCTGAGGCAGAGAGCCTGCTGGGCACGGCGTCTGTTTATTCCAGGTCTGGCATATGGCCCTGTTTCAGGGTGTGAGAGGAAGGCCTCTCTGCCTTTCAAATCCATTTCCCATTTTTGATGTCCCTCTTCATGCATTTCAGGACTTCATTAAACAGGAACCACTGGATTCCCTGGCATCTCCAGTTCGCTACAAGGCAATTCTTGCCATTGGACATCTGAGGTAGGCTATTTTCTGCCATATTTCCTGGCACTGTGATGCCTTCTTATTTGTTAATTCATGAGTGTCAGCTTGGGAGCAGTTTAATGCCTGCAGGGTTTGGCTCACCAGGAGGGGGCAAGTGGGGCAATTTTCCCTAGGCCCCCACGAGAGTTTTTTTTCAGGGCCCCTAGAGCGGGGTCCTTCACTCCGGGGGCCCTGGAAACTCTCACGGGGCCCAGGCCCCCGGAGCTTCTTCTGCTCCGGGTCTTCGGCAGCAATTCGCCCTGACTCCTCTGGCCGTGGCCGTGTGGCTCCCATGCTGCTCACAGCAGGACTTTAATTCTTAAGGATTTGAATGTGTCCATTTGGGGGTTTGTGCTTGAAAGACACAAGATTGGAGGTTGGTGGGGCATGCAGTACAATGGAGCAGAGGTTCAGATGGGGAGGGAGGTGTCTGGCTAGCTGGCAGGGGGAAGGAAGCTTGTGGGTTTCTCTAAAAAGGAGACTTGATGTTTTAGCTTTACTTCTAGATGAGCCAATACTTAAGAGAGGTGCAAAGTGAAGGGTTGTTCGCATTTGGGGTTCTAGATTGGGACAATCTCTAGTCATTGGACCCATTTCTTTCACTTGGAGGTGGTACTGAGTCTAATGCATGACTTTTCTCTCTATCTTTCTTCTGCCAGCAAACTCAAACCATCTCTGACCATGGAGGAAAACCGTGAACTCCTTGATCAGTGCTTCAAAAGTTTATTTCCCCTTCCTCCCTTGGAGAAGATGAAAGAGGAATGCGAGACAGCAAAGGATGCTCTGCATATACAAGTACGTGACGACAATTCTCCTCTGGCACCATCCACTGTATTTCTGCCCAGCAGACACTGGGTGATGGCAGTCACACATGGCCTCCCTGGCAAGTTTATGGTTAGCTTTCCCCGGCCCCCACACACAAATGATCTGTACTGAGCCTCACTCCTTCTCTTCCGGTTTCAGTCAATCTACGTGAGGTCCTTTGAAGCCCTTTGCAAGCTAATGGAGACATTGCTGGAGGAAGCACCAACCGCAGACTGGTTCCAGGAAATGTTTGAAGTGAGTAGACCATTGAACCATGGTGGAGATTGTTTCTTGTGTTACAGCAGGGAAGAGTCAGAGATTTAGGGGGTCAAGCTTCAGTTGTGGAGGAATTTTCCACAACGGAGTGAATTTTAGGGAGAGAGCACCAAATTCTTCCTGGAATAAGCGGGCATGTGCCCCATTGAAATCCACGGAAGCTGTGCCATTTTATGCCAGGGCTGGATTGGCACCAAGTTCTTATAGTGTTGTTGACACTACTTGGAGTGGCAAGAAAATCACCACTGCAGTAGCCAAATCCAAGAGAACCAGTTGAAACTGATCACTTCTTCTAAGAGGAATTCATGAATATTGAGTTAAGCCCTGTGTATGGAAACTCATTCAGAACAAACTTGCTGTTCCTCAGACATGAACAGAATATCGTGAAGAGCTGAGGGGTGGGGAGTTTGATGCATCTTCAGTATAAAAGTGAAGTTATAAAAGGAGCTCGGCTGGGGGAACTTCTCTGCTCTTATTCAAATTAATAAAAAGAAATGCTCCTCTCTGTCATTTTGCCACTCAATGTGGGAGAAGTTGCCCAGGAAACAGACCACAGCAGCAGACATCAAACAGCATGCAATGTGCTAGACAGCTCCCATCAGACAGTCTACAGCAGACATCACATACACGGGCCCAGATTAATCTCTTGTGTAACTCCTTTGGCTTCAATCGAGCTACAGTACACCAGAGGTGAATCTGGTCCCTGGGACTTGTCTAATGGAAGAGCCCCTTAGATATAGGTGTAATTCCTTTGCTACATGGAGGTCAGATGCTTTGGAGAGGGATTTTAGTGACAATTAAACCTGTTTAAGAGGAACTTTTGGGAGGGATTTTCTGGTACTAACTCTGTCCATTCCCCTGCTCTACCAACAGCTCCTAAGGACATGGTTCAGTTCAGAGAAGGAGTGGGAGAGAGAGAGGGCCTTGCAGGCCAGCACCCAGCTGCTGACTGTCTATCAAGAGACAGTTCATAGCACAGTGAGTATAGCCGTACTCTTCCTTGAGCTGACTTCCCTGCTTACATCAGAACTGACACTCAACGCAAATGCATGAAAAACTCTTCCAGGACAGCAGCTGGGATCTCAAGGTGACGAACATCCCTCTGCTTCCGTAAGAGAGAGGTTTACACAACAGTGCTGTGACCACACTGCGGGCAGACTGCAAGAAGTAGAGGGAGACAACCCCCAAACTGATGGCTTATTCTATCATTAGATTCACCAAGTCAACAACAAAAGAGCTTCCACCCTAGTTAACAAGATGCCAAACATGGTCCCCTTTTGGCATTCCAGACCTTGGCTCCCATCTAAACGTCCACATCTTGGAAGAGGGGGGAGGGGTAGCTCAGTGGTTTGAGCATTGGCCTGCTAAACCCCAGGTTGTGAGTTCAATACTTGAGGGTGCCATTTAGGGAACTGGGGTAAAAATATGTCTGGGGATTGGTCCTACTTTGAGCCAGGGGTTGGATTAGATGACCTCCTGAGGTCCTTTCCAACCCTGACATTCTATGTCTAATAGAGTGAGGGGTTACTGGAAACCTGATTTGCCATATGTGGGGTTCACTGATCATAAAGGAGCAGATGCTTATCCCCAGGTCAATGTGAATCTCAGGTCTTCCCCAAATATCACACTGTCAGCCAATCCTTAATAACTAAATCTAAGATTTATTGTTAAAAGAAAGAAGAGAGTTACAAATGGTTAAAAGATCAATATCCAGACAAGTGACTTTCAATGTTCATAGTTCAGGATCACAACAGTGATGGAATAAACTGCTGGTTTGTAAAAGTCTCTCTGGAATCATCCCAACAGATCAGAATCCAAAGGCAGCTTAGATGTAAAGTCTGTTAGTTTTTCCAGGCATTTTCCAGGTTCTTCCAAATGATTATTTGGAAGATCTCTGTCCTATGGCTTACACTGTCCCTGTTCAACGTTTAAGCAGACTAGAGATGATAGGATCAGGCCCGAGCCTTCTCGTGTAGAGCTATTCTACCAGGCTGACAAGCCTACCTCACAGAAATTGTCACAGAAGGCCCTTCCCCCAATGCAGATGGCCTCTTGTACTTTGCTTTGAAGATAATCTTCTATTTCCTGTGCATACACAGTAAACTAGTTACATTCATTCACATAAGGTAATTAGCCATTCTTCCATTATAACACAGAAAGTTAAGCTGAAGATAATGTAGAAATGATTGGTTTCCTGAAGTGTCTTACATCTTTGATTTTAAGGTTAACTGAACACCTTGCACACATAATTAAGGCAATTAAGCCATGAAAGGAATTAGCATCCACAAGCTAATTTAGTTACATTGTGAAACTTCTAACCAGGTATAGATAATCACAGACAAGTACACTTAGCATCTCTTGTTCATTTTTGAATGAGTTGATGATTGCTAGTCTAATACATCTCTTTGAAATTCACATGCAAGTGAACTGTCTTGATACAGTAGAAGTGCCTCTTGTTAAGTTATTATGGGTCATACACAGGTTGACTGGTCTGCCAGTGTCACAAAAATGCATTCTTGGTTCTTATGCTCCCAGGATGCTAAAGCTGAATTTCTATGCAATCAGCTAAGAACATAAACCATAACAGTGGCTATCCTGGATCCCCCAGAAGAATGGTTCATCTACCCAGTATCCTGTCTTCTGACAGTGGTGGGTGCCAGATGCATCAGAGGGAATGAACAGAACAAGGCAATTGTCAAGTGAACCATCCCCTGTTGGACAGTCCCAGCCCCAGCATCTGGCAGTCAGAGGTTTAGAGACATCCAGATCATGGGGTTGCATCCCTGACCATGTTAGCTAATAGCCAGAGATGGACCTATCCTCCGTGAACTCATCTAATTTTTTTTTGAACCCAGTTATACTTTTGGCCTTCACAACATCTCCCTGGCAATGAGTTCCACAGGTTGACTGCATTGTGTGAAAAAATGCTTCCTTTTTTTGTTTTAAACCTGCTGCCTATTAATTTCATTGGGTGACCCCTTGTTCCTGTGATATGTGAAGGGCTAAATAACACTTCCTTATTGACTTTCTCTACACCAGTCATGATTTGATAGATCTCTACCATAGTCCCTCTTAGTCGTCTCTTTTCCTAGCTGAAAAGTCCCTGTCTTTTTAATCTCTCCTTGTACGAGAAGTTGTCCCATACGCCTAATAATTTTTGTTACTCTTCTCTGTATTTCTTCCCGTTCTAACATATCTTTTGTGAGATGAGATGAGCAAAACTGCACTCAGTATTCAAGGTGTGGGGGTCCTGTAGATTTCTATAGTGGCATAATCATATTTACTGCCTTATTATCGATCCCCTTCCTAATGGTTCCTAACATGTTGTTAGCGTTTTTGACGGCAGGTGGAGCAGATGCTTTCAGAGAACTGTACACAATGACTCTGAGGTCTCTTCTTTGAGTGATAACAGCTAATTTAGACCCCATCTGTTTGTATGTACAATTGGGATTATATTTTCCAATGTGCGTTACCCAGGTCAGAACAGGAATCAGGGGCACAATGTTACCAGACGTGCCCGTTACTTTGGGGAGGCTCATTAATTAGGGTTACTCTTCTGTGCGGGGGAGGGGCGGTTCTGTAATTCTATTACTGTGTTGCTTATGTCACTTGTGTGTTCTACTCCTTCCTTCTACAAGACCCCTCCCAATGGAGCTCTCCTGCAGGACTAGGTTCCCCAGGGCTAATAACTAGAACTAGATGAACATGCGCACACACTAGCACAGCAAGTCAATCAGCTGATCCCCTCATAGGTCCCTGTGTTCAGTGGGCTGGGTTAAGCAGCACTGTCAAGCTGGTACCCTTATGCGCCCCTGGTCTCAACAGGCTGGGTTCAGCAGCACTTTCAGCTGCTCCCTGCCCCCACTTATGTGCCGCAAGTTTAACACATTCCTATCACACTTTCACATTACAATTGTACTGGTAGTAACCCACTTGATGAGCAAACCCCACAGTATTTTGGGGCACTACAGGGATCTTTAGCTTAGGTACAAGAAGCGTCACTGCAGAGTAAATGGGGGAAGCTAAAAACACAAAAGAGTAAAATTCAGAGAGAGAGAGAGAGAGAGAAGCAACCAGCTGACCCATAACAGTTATTGATTGAATCATAGTGATAACCACACCAGGAGGGCTAAACAAACATAACAGCTACATTTTAAAGGTTAATACCTGAGGTAGGAAAGAAAACAGAGAGAGAGAGAGATGGATCTCACCCACTCCATGAGGCTTGAACTGGTCGGGGTTCCCAGGTGATGGTGGTAGCTCAGGGTCCTGAGTGCTGGAGACAGGCAGAGCCCCCAGCACGATCAGTCAGGAGATGGAATCCCAGTGGAAATGATGCAGAGTTTGGGTCTATACATCAGAACCCTTACCTGGGCATACGTAGGGGTTTTGTAGAGAAAATACAATGGTTCAAGGGAGAACACTAGATTTGTTTATGGGTAAACTGATGGCTCAAGGGTTTTCTTTAGGCTAGACAATAGGAGCTGATCACTCTTGGCTATGGGTGTTGTTTTCTTCCAGGGAGCTCACAAGGCAACTAGGCTGCTTCAGTATTTTGGGATATGAGTCAAAGATTTATTACTTGAATTGGTCTGATAATTGCTGAGCTGGGTGTGTGCACGCATAGGTTCATTAGCATCTGGAGCAGGGATTCCCATGATTCAGTGCGTCCCTGCTTTCTGGTCCCAGAGTTCAGTGCAGTTCTCTGTTCTTCATTCTTTATGCTATACCCTATACCTTCTTTAATGCAGTTGAAGCTAGGGGAGTTGTCTCTGATCTTCATTCTGTATGCAAATGGAGATGTCTTAATCTTGTCACCCTTGTCAGGAGGCCTCTAGGTGTGTCTCCCCAAACCCTTCATTGTTCTCTGCAAGCCTTTTCTCTGATCGGTTTTGGTTCAAACAGAGATGGGGGTTGGGGGTGTCCTTCATGAGTCACACAAGCTAGATACTGTGCCCTGGTCCGCCCAAAACACAGAGCTGACTGGTATCAACAATAAAGATGGCAAGTGAAGTCTAGTACTGCTGGAGAACGTTCATTCTTCATTCTTTTTTAATTAGACTCAGGAAACTTTTCATCAGTTTGGATCTCTGATTGGAGCAATAGCACCATACAGCTGTGATTCACTGGCCACATCTCGTCAGTGGGTGGTTGACTGTATCAGCTGCCTTCTCTGTATACAAGGTGAGGAGACCATTAGCAGGTATAAGTAATTCTTCACCTTCTTTCACTGTTGTATTGTCCATTTTCTGCCTGTCTAGTTCTTTCTGTCCTGTCTGTTGGCACTTAGATAACAGAGTTGTGGGCATCTTGTAAATAGCTCATTAGAAGAGAAGATTATGATGTGTAAAGAGTCTAGCACACTTCTGGGAACTGTACAAATAATAAATGGTCTGCACCAGGTAGATAACTGCTCAGTTCCTTAGGGCTTCTCTACACAGGGACACTGAGGAGAGTTAATCCAAATGAACTAAAGGTGTAAATTTTAAGGTGGCATTAAACACGTGTGGATGCTCTGATTCTGAATTAAAATGGCCCTTCTTAATTTTAGTGAATTACATGAATTAAACTAACCTGAAATAAGGCCCCTTTAATTCTAAATAAGTGTATCCCCAGAGGTGTTTAATGAAGTTTAACTAATGCAGTTTGAAAATGAATTTGGATTAGCTTTCTTGACTATCTCCATGTAGACAAGCCCTTGGTACTAACCATTTTCCTTCTCTTTACCCTGCCACTGGCTGTATTGGAGGGGTTTCCTGGAATAATTCTTTAAACAAAAAGTTCTTGCAGCAGCCCTCTGTCATGAGCAGTCAAAGCTATTGGAGTAAGTGTAGGCCATTTTCCCCTTTGTGAAAGAGTGGGACGGGGTAGGCAACCTATGGCACGGGGGCCGAAGGCGGCACTCAAGCTGATTTTCAGTGGCACTCACACTGCCCAGGTCCCAGTCTGGAGGGCTCTGCATTTTAATTTAATTTTAAATGAAGCTTCTTAAACATTTTAAAAGCCTTATTTACTTTACATACAACAAGAGTTTAGTTATATATTATAGACTTATTGAAAGAGACCTTCTCAAAACGTTAAAATGTCTTACTGGCACGCGAAACCTTAAATTAGAGTGAATAACTGAAGACTCGGCACAGCACTTCTGAAAGGTTGCCGACCCCTGGAGTAGGATGTTCTTTTCACCTAATGGTTAGATGTAAAGGGATAAAGCTTGGTTGTCATTTAAGGCCATTTCCAATTAGGGCGACCAGAGAGCAAATGTGAAACACTGGAACAGGGGGTGGGGGGTAATATGAGTCTATATAAGAAAAAGACCCCAAAATTGGGACTGTCCCTATAAAATCGGGACATCTGGTCACCCTATTTCTAATTATTATTAATCAGTCCTAAAAACCAGTGTTGGTGATTCAGAAACAGAATAAGGGACTCCAGTCTTTGACTGTACAACATAGAAATCCCAGCATTGTTTAGAAGTGACGGATGAGCCTGGGTTTCGTGCCGAAGGTTTTGTCCAGCCCCATCTCTTTTACAATGAGAGTTTGGTGGAGGGATTCACCTCTACATTGGAACCTCACAGCTACCTGCATGAGTTGTACTTGAATATGAGATTAGATGTAAATAGTGAGAGCAGAGATGCTACTGAAACTAGACATACCCAGAAAGCTGCTCCAAGCTGAATACGGTGCTTGTTCAATCCTGTATCAGTCACAAGAACATACCACTACTGTTAACTTTCAGACATTTAGGGTGTAATCCCAACTCCATTATAGTCAACAGGAGTTTTGCCATTGACTTTGATGGGGCCAGGATTTTACACTATGCTGATAACAGCCTAGCACATGGATCCTTCTGTATGAATGTCCATGCAGTAGAGGTTCAGTTTCATTAGTCATTACAGTACTTTTTCTCCTTTTCTCCACTCCAGGCCAGCCCATGAACCTGGGGTCAGCGGAGGAGGAGCTGAGATGTCTCTGTGACGAACTAACAACAGCTCCAGACCCTGAGGCTTTGTTTCAGGCATCTTCCAAAATGGCCAGGGTAACTGACTCAAAAAACTTGTGCGGATGTTCTAGTGACCAGGCACCCTTCATCTTACATTTACGCTTTCATGATGCCTTTCCGTACTTGGAGCAAGCGTTGGGCGCGGGGCATTCATTGCTAGTAACCAGCAAGATGCTTTTCATAATGTGTTCTATGAATGCCATGTAAATCCAGATTCCACAGAATGTTGCACGCCCATGAAAATGCACACGCAGATGCACACACATGTACCTATCCAGCCATCCATGAGAAAAAACTGTTAGTGGAACATCAAGCTGAGAACCCATCCAGTCTTCATTCTGTCACCTTGTGGGTTTGCCTTAGCCTATATTTGTGTGCATGCCTCTCTTGACTTAATTGTATATGTTGTAAAAAGATGCAGTGTATCTAAGAGAATACAAACTGGAAACTTACCTCCTGCATCTCCAGTACAATGTTGTGCTAACTGTGCAACAGAGGCTTTGCCTCAAACCTGATATCATTAGTGTAGAATACAAAAATGTAGTATATAGACTATGGAGAGAATTTTAATCCCAAATGGCTAGCTGGACATGAGGCTAATTAACAAATTGTTAATTAATCAGAGGGGTAGCCGTGTTAGTCTGGATCTGTAAAAGCAGCAGAGTGTCCTGTGGCACCTTATAGACTAACAGACATATTGGAGCATGAGCTTTTGTGAGTGAATACCCACTTCGTCGGATGCAATTTGCTGATGAATAGATCTTTTTCCATAGAGAGATTAGGCCTCCATTTTTACAAGTGCTGGAGCCAAACATCATTGCAGTCTCTCCTGTTTTTGCTTTGTTCCCAGGTTGTTAGTGAGTACTTTTCCCCAGAACAGGCCACAGACTTTATTGAGGCCACAGTGGAAGGTATGCTGTCTGCCAGCCCCACCTGTGCCACGGTAGCTGGACTGTGGATAAAGATCATCCTAAAGGAGTGTGGAGATGCCATGCTGGACCAGGTAAAACAGGAAACTGGAGAGGTTTTCTGCCTAAACTCTAGGCTTTTAGTTCTTTGCCCTCATGTGTAATGAACAAAAATCTTGCTGTTTCTCCCCCTTGGACATAGAGTCGATTCCATCTCTGTTCCCACCCTAAACTAGGCAATGGCAGAATCAATAGCAATAGACAGAGAGAATCCAAGGGAAAAGGAAGATGGTAGGTTATTTATTTGTCTGGCTTGTTGCCACAGTATTCAGCCAAGAAAGGCTTGAAAAAACAGACTCTGGGGAAAAGACAAGAAGACAGAATGACTGGCACTTGCAGGCATCCAGTTCTTAGGAGGCCTATGGCTAAGGACTACCTGGAGAAAAATAGCCCTGTAGTCATTCCCTGTGAGTCTGGAGCCTGGGCTCTGAGACCCACCCTCTTGCCAGGTTTCAGAGCCTGGGCTGCAGCCCGAGCAGGAACAGCTACACTTTTAGCCACATAGTGCAAGCCCCTCAGGCCCAGGTTGACCTGAGCTCTGAAACTCACTGCTGTGGGATTTTTTTGGTGTGTAGACGTACCCTTTAAGAATAGAAGAAGGGAGGGAGAAAACTATAGTGTCTTTGGGATCCACTATTTATATGCCTTATTCTGGAGCCCAGTGTGTTAGGGCTAGATGAAAGGAGCACTCCACAAATCGTCTATCAAGGCTGGTGAAAGGCCTCAGGACAGGGAACCCTCGAAGCAGAACTGCCACGTTTGCACAGTGTTTTGAAGATGTGAAGGGCTAGGAATGAATATGAGAGGTCGTCACCTGTTCATAGTCCCAGGCATTTGCACACTGTGTTTAAAGCACTTGCATATTTTGTGCTTGTGGTTGTTTATGAACTGTGCATCCTTCGAGGTAAATGGTCGCATTTGGCTGCTTAAATCACACCTGCAAAATCTGGGCAAGCAAAGCCTTCTTTTGTGCATGTCAGCTGGTTTATTTAATGCATAGCTGGGCACCACCACATTAAATTACCTGGTATGTACAGGGAAACCCCGCTTAGGGGCGGCTCCAGGCCCCAGCACGCCAAGCACTTGATTGGGGCGGCATACCACAGGGGGCGCTCTGCCAGTCGCCTGCGGGAGGTCCACCGGAGCCACGGGACCGGCAACTGGCAGAGCGCCCCCCGCTGCGTGCCACCGTGCTTGGGGCGGCGAAATGGCTAGAGCCGCCCCTGACCCTGCTATAATGCACCCCGCAATAACGCGAATTCGGGTATAACACGATTGTAAGGTGGCTCCGGCCGCCCCAGGCCAAAAAAAAAAAAAAAGTGGCTGGAGCGCCATGGAAGCACAAACTAAATAAATAAATAAAGCGGCTGGAGTGCTGCGGAAGCGCAAAAGAGAAAAAAAAACAAAGAGAGAGAGAGGCTTTGTGAAGGGAGAGAGGCTGGAGTGCCCCAGAAGGACAAATAAAAAGCAAAAAATGGAATGTGCCTTCCCCCACTGCCTCTTCCCACCTGCCCCCACTTACCCTTTTGGTGAGAAGAGCCACTCTCTCCCCGGCTGCTCCTCTCTCTTCCTCTGCCCCTTGCACATCTCCCCTGCTCTCCCCAAGTGTTTCCCTCTCTCACTGCATGGCTGAGAGCCCCTGCTGTTGGAGCTCCACCCTTTCAGTTACTGCTGTGGGCAGTTCACAAATGAAAGCAGTTTTCTGCCCAAGAGAAATCGACCGGCTTGAAACTGACCAGCTTGAAATGGTAGACCCCGCTATACTGTGACCCCGCATTTAGCACGATCCAATTTTTTGGACCCCGATCATCGTGTTATAGCGGGGTTTCGCTGTATGTGTGTGTGTCAGTGTTAATTTTTACAGCCAAGTGTGGGCAATTGTTGTGGGTTAAAGTTACACAGACATATTTGAACATTTGTTTCTTGAGGAGTTTCTAAAAAAGCAGCAAATGTCTAAATAAAGGTTTTGATTCTGTAGAATGAATGGAGAGAAAGAAAAAGGGACATTTCTTTCTGGTTTTGTTCCTTCCAGGTGCCAGCTATTCTGGATATAATATATAGCCACATGGCTACTATCCAGGAGGGCAGCTTGAGGCAATTCCTGCTGGAGGCAGTGTCTATTCTAGCTCACCATCACCTAGAGGCAGTGATCTCCAGCCTACTCAGCAACCTGCCGATGGACAGGTATATACCGCTACCTATTGCATTCATCTTGGTAAAACATGGATCCCACCGCTTTACTGGGAGATGTAGGGCTTTATTTAAGCAGCAGACATTTTGGGATAATTCCTGATGGTTAATAGCCTGGGTCTTTCTCCAGGAAGGTCCAAGAGCATATTAAGGTGGGGTGTGGAGAGAAATTAAGTGTCATTCTGTTTCCATTAATTCATAACTGCTTTGACATCCTAAAGACCTAACTTTACTGGTATAACTGGAGTGTATTGTTGGAAACATCTACTTCTCTAGCAGGGCTGGCTCCAGGGCTTTTGCTGCCCCAAGCAGCTGCTTGCTGGGCTGGTGCCTGGAACCGGCCTGACACCTGAATTGACCTCACTTTGGAAATTAGTAGTGGCTGTTGGTTTCCTGGTAGCATGACAGCTTCAAGTCCAATCCCTGGCTGATTACAAAGAATAGGGCCAATATTGTCATCAGACCGCCGCTTGGTATCGGTGAGGGTGTGGCTGCTAGAATAGAGTTGCCGTCCTTGGGACTTAAAACTGGACTGGAAGCAGATCCATCATTTCATTTAAAGATCCCTAACTGAGTTATCAGTTATCAGTGTTGGAATCTAAGACCATAAGAACGGCCATAGTGGGTCAGTCCAAAGGTCCATCTAGCCCAGTATCCTGTCTTCCGACAGTGGCCAGTGCCACATGCCCCAGAGGGAATGAACAGAGCAGGTAACTGTCAAGTGACCCATCCCCTGTTGCCCAGTCCCAGCTTCTGGCAAACAGAGTGTAGGGACACCATTTGTGAAGGGAACCTAGGATGGCCATGAATATTCGTTCTCATAATTGTATGTCCAGTTAGTAGGAATGTGGCTTTTCTTTCATCAACTTGCCTTCCAAACCCTGGATCTTTGGGAGCCACATGCTCATGAGTCCATATTTACTGGGAAGTGGGAAAACAGGAACTGAGGTTGGCGCTCTGTGTCCTGTCGTTCTGAAGTCTAGTATTAATGGTTAGGCTGCAGTAAGACTAGGTCACTTAACCTAGTTCTGTAACTGGAAACTCAATATTTAAACACGGGTGGCGTTAAAGGAGGACAGTACTCCTAACTTTCTCATCATAGGCAAGGAGAACATTTGGTCTTTACTTAAATAGGACGCATTCAATCTGAGCCACAAAAGAGTCCAGGGGTCACATGTAACTTCTATTAAATTGCAGTGACACCACTGAGCTGTGGAGATCTCTGGGGGGAGACCCCTTGCTTGCCACTCAAGTCCTACAGGTCCTAATAGAAAAAATAAAGACTTCAACAAGCCAAGAAGGAAGCGTCACCTCAGAGACTGAAACTGACAGGCATTTGGCAGCTGCTGAACCTCTCTCAGTAAGTTAGATGACAGACACGCCTTTCAGGCTTTCCTCTGCCCTGTGACAATCCTGCTGCTGGAAAGCTAGAAGTGTGGTAGAATATTGCTGTGTGGGCACTTCTCCTCTGATGTACTGTTTCCCTGAGGCCAGCTCTGCTGTCTGTGGAACAAATACGGCAGGTTTAGAGTACGTGGCTGATTTACTTCATAATATCTGGCAATTAGAAAGTCTTTGAACCAGATTTCTCACAGTGCTTTGCAAATATTCCTTAGGACTCACAACATGCCTTGGTAGGTCATACACATTTTTATAGATGTGGGAAACTGAGCCACGAGTTAAGGGAGTTGCTCGCAGTCATTCAAGTTACTGGCAGAAGTGAGAATTCAGTACAGCAGATATCAGAAGGGGAGAGAGGGTGGGAGGAGATCTCATTTTTTACCATGCTCTCCTTTCAGGCAACATGTGCCATCTTTGAGGTGGTGTCATCACTGCAGTCAAGCGAAGCTGTGCAGGAGCTGCTCCCAGAGCTGTTTCCTGTTCTCCTGCAGCAGGTCAGCCGAACCTTAGGACAAAAGATGCCTTTGCCAGTGATAAGAAGCCGGAGCCTATTCCGAAAAGACCGACAACATACTGAGGGCAACCCTTGCTGGTAATTAGAAGGAAGGCAGAGAAACAAAGAGAATTCCAATAGAGTTGTGTGACACTCCCCAGGAATTTCCAGGGTTATGAGGCACCTGACCATCGCCTGCCCTTAGAGTGAGGAAGTCTTGTCTGTGTCTGCTGTGGGTCAGTTCCCTAAAATGACCAGGCTCTGGCAAAACAAGCACTGCCATCCAGGCCTCCTCAGACCCCAGTCTCTTTGTACAGGTTAATGATAGGCACACACCAACCCCCGAGTCTTCTGACCATTCCGTATAGTGTCCAGACCTTTATCCACTGAACACTCACAGAATTACCAGGCCTGCTGTTCCCAATGGAACAGTACACACCAGTTTATTACTTCTACTTTAGACTCTATACTTTATTACTTAGGGATGGTGTGAAGGCCAAAACAAGAGCAGAGATGATCAAAGAACAGAGATTCCAGTGATAGTGAGTAAGAATGCAAGCCAAAAATGGTTACATGTATAATGAAATCATAACATGCTCCTAGAGACTAAACTTAACCAACAGGTTAACCTCCTGTCTAAAGATGTTTCTCACTCAACGTTCTCAACCAAGCCTGATAGCGACCCCGCTGTCTGTCTCGCTGTCCATCTACTTCCTAAGTGAAAGATGCCAGGGTGTCTTCTTTGTCGCCCAAATATACTAGAGCAAACCTTTGAGGTGTACCCCAAAATTGGGTCCCCACCCCCTGCCTACTTCCTGTTACTTTTCTTTCTTTGAAGTTCTCACAGTCCTTCTGAACTGAATGTGAACCCTACATGCTTAATTTACATGTAAACAAACAGATGGAGAAACATTTCTTGCCTGAAAGAAAACCATTTTTTCACCTTTCCTGATGACTAGTCCCTAGACAGATCATAAGAATGTAATTTTCAATGCATAGACATGGCTCTTTACACTGCATCTGTAGATGTGTTTCACAATGATATTGGTGACATGAGCATTTATTTGAGACTCATATGGCAATCTTTTAGTGAACTAGAATGTACATACCACACCCCTCGGCACCCACTCTGTGCCCCTCACCAGTTAACACTAAGAGATTCCTGAGTCATCAGTGGACTTCAGATCTGGTAGCCCATTAATGTACATTTCCCACCAATCTCACAACAGTTTCTATTATTGTTGTGTTTCTTTACTCCATGCCAACAAGGTGCTCAAATTACAGACTTCCTGGTTTTATAATGTCTCTGACTTTTCCTAGGAAACCAGGATCTAAACTCTGTTCACGGATGGGCAGCGAGTATAAAATAAACATAAGGAAGTACAACTTCACACAACACATGGTCAACCTGTGGAACTCATTGCCAAGGGATGGTGTGAAGGCCAAAAGTATAACTGGGTTTAAAAAAAGAATTAGATAAGTTCATGGAGGACAGGTCCATCAGCGGCTATTAGGCAAGATGGTCAGGGATGCAACCCCACGCTCTGGGTGTCCTTAGGCCTCTGACCACCAGAAGCTGAGACTGGACAACAGAGATTGGATCACTTCATGATTGCCCTGTTCTGTTAATTTCTTCTGAAGAAGCTGGCATTGACCACTGTTGGAAGACAGTATACTGGACTAGATGAACCATTGGACTGACTCAGTAAGGCTGATCTTATGCGGTGGCCACAGTGAGTCAGGTTTTCAAGCATGGGTGCCTAAGTTTTGTCCACAAAACTTGAATTTGTTCCGATGGATGGGTACCTAGCTATGTGAATTCTGGTGCTGCAGACACAAGTGTATATTCTGCTCATGCTGTTGGCCTATGCGCAGGCCCATTTTAGATACCTCTATGTGACGGGGTGGTATGCTGTGCCCCAGCCTCTTCCATGAACACAGACTGCTCTGAGTCTCTCCAAAGTGTTCTAGGGATGCCTGCTCCTGAGATCCTGGTGGTAAGGGCTCTGACTGTTTGACCCTAATGGATGGTCTTAAGTCACCTTTACTCTTGACTTTTGTTTCTTTCTCCTCCCTCTTGTCTCTCAGGGGACTTCTCCATCCTCACCTTCTCTGTGGCTTGTACTTTTGTGTCTAGGTTCCTCCAGCCCCTTTACATATATTTCCTCTTTACCTGGCCCTGCAGGTTTTACTTCCACCCTCCTGGGCCTCCACACATGCCTTGGTGTCCCTGTCAGAAAGGGATCCCAGTCCATGCCCAGGAGAAGGCAGTGGGGCAATCCATCCACTACCCCTACATGTTTCTGCCTAAACTTCCCCTTGATTTCCAGAGTCACCTCTGCCATTGGGCAAAATGTATTGTCCCCATGTACATATTCAGTTTTGATCCTACCTCTGGGATAACCTATACTCAGGTATGCTCAGGGAAACTCTGAAGAAACTTCCAGAATCATGCAGTCTATGATCTCCCCCCCCACCCAGTTTGAGTGCCTGGCCTTACCAGTGAGTGGCGCAATCTTTCAATTTCTATCCAAATGCACAGAGGCATAATCCCTCAATCCATCTTTCAACTCTCCATTTCTGGCAGTACTTTTCTGTGCACAGGCCCCACCTCGTCCAGCATGGCTGCCTTAATCATGTCTTAATCTCTTGCCCGCTAATCACTAAGAGCCATATATGTGCTTCCCCAGTTAAATGGGGTGTCAGTCGAAAGGCCCACATTGTTCTGTCCCTATGAGGTCTCACTGCTGCTCCTTTAAGAGTAACCAAAACCAGATCAGGGTTGTTCGCAGGTCCCATTTTACAGAGTCTGATCTCCTGTGCCTGGTTTCCATTTCCTGTCACAGGACTCGCCAGACTTTGGGGGAGTTGTTGCCAGACCTGGGCTTGCTCCCGTATAAATTCCTGAAGGCTCTTTTGCTGTTAAACCTACCAGGCAAGCAAAGGCTGTTTTTTCTGCCTGGTGGGATTGTTGGAAGGTCTGTGGGGTCTTCTACACCAGCAGTTCTCAACCGGGCCAGTTTTAGGGGGTCTGCCAAGCAGGGCTGGCAGTAGACTAGCTGGGGCTTAGGGCAGAAAGCTGAAGCTCTGAGCCCAGCACCTGCACTAAAGCCCTGAGCCGCTGCACCCTGTGGAGTTAAAATCCAGAGCCAGGAGCCCCAAACTGATGCCTGGCAGTGCAGAGGGCTGGGACTGGGCCATGGAGTATTTATAGCTTGTTGAGGTGAGAGGCGGCTCAGAAACAGAAAGGTTGAGAACCCCTGTTCTATACTTCTCTTTGCTGCTTCACCACTCATTTCAGTGTGTTCCCTCCATCACCCAGACTGCCAAACCTCTACCCCGGCTTCTCCAGCAGGCTCTCCATTTGCATAGATAACAGGGAAATCCCTGATGAGCCCCCTGCTGTGACAGAGAGGGGTGTTGCAACCCCACATCTTCTACAAACGCAGACCACATTGGGACTTTCTTGCTTGTAAACACCAACGTGTAGTCTATCTAATCCCCCTACCAATACATAGCACCTTTTTATCTTGTATCTCAACTTTCTAAACTCTTCTCCAAAATGGGGGGTAAGCTGTTTCCACTCAGAGAGCTCACTTTGTCAGGCTCTCCCAGCTTTTTGTCTTGCTGTCTGGTCACCCAAAGAGAAACAGAAAGTGTGAAAAATCAGGACAGGGAGTTGGGAGTAATAGGCACCTGTATAAGATGAAGCCCCAAATATCGGGATATCTGGTCACCCAAGTTTCTTTCTCTGTCTGTTCCCCTCAAAGGGCTCCTGCCCATGTCCTTTTATACAGTTTCCCTGTTAATGGAATGATTGGTTCCTTGACTCACTAGCCCCAATCTGACCTCGTAATCAGCTACACCTCTGTCCAATTAGGCTTTCTGTAAGGAACTGAATTAGTACTAATAGTGACCAGAGTGCTGACTCAAGTGCAAACCCTCAGCACTCTGTCACATCATATCTGGAGATACGACCCCAAAATATCCACTAGTGATCACCACACTCTATGCCCCCAGTTTTTGGGTCCTGATCATGTATCTTTTCTATATCCTTGTACTCTGCTAGTGCCCATACTCCTTGCAGAAAGTGAAAAATGACTGCAAAATTTTCTCCCTAGCAAAACTAGTTATATGAGATGTATGAGATAGAAACTTACCTCCTGGCATCAAGTCCTTCCAGGGACACTGGTATCCAGGATATTGCCAATGGATGAACTGTCAATGAACAGCAGACCTGACAAGTAACCTGGGCTTCCTGACTCTGTTCAGGCTGCACCTTCCTACCGATTGCTGCAGTTCTGTGCCTCTCTTTCCCCAGGTTTTCTGTCCAAGCGTTAGAATCTGTGCTTTTCAAAGTTGGGAATGAGAAACTGGTGAGACTGCTTGGGAAGCAGAAAGCATGGATTCTGCTTGAAAACCCCCAGACTCACCATGAGGGAGTGTGTCTGCTGGTGAGGTAAGAGATCTTGGAGGCATCATTTTATCCTTGGGAATCAGTAGCAAATAGAGAGGCTGAGAGGGAACCTCCAGTTTATAGCTTTGTGGGGGGCGCCCTGGGTGGAAACACACATCTCTCACCCATAGATATCAGAGCTGTCTGCTCAGAGCAGCTGAGTTTTTGAAGTGTGCAATCGACCCCATAAGCGGTTTCTTTTGCCTTCCAGTGTTCTGCTAAGATCTGGACTAATAACACCTGAGATCATACAGCGCCTCCTCCCCTGGGTGAATTCCCCAATGGAAAACTTCCGAGTCACCAGCACAGCTTTCCTTGCCCAGGTAAGACACAGGGCTCCGAAGAGCAGTTTCACCATTAGACAATTGTCTGTTTGCCTTTCTTTTAGGGAGTTGTACAGTTCAGTTCATAGGAGTAACTGTCATTTTAGATAGTAGACTGGGTCCCCCTTTATATGGAAACCTGACAAGGAGCTTCATTCTACCTTTCGGAGTCATTCTCTCTCTGATATTTGTATTGCTGCCATTGCCTATACTAGCTACACAACCACAGGCGCTGGATGAGAGAGATACAGACAGAGTTTGAAGTACTGGACCTCTTCTGCCAAGTCCTAGTGCTGATACTAACCAACAGCTCCTGATTTTGGTTTCGCTCAGCAGATCTTCGGAATGAACCTAGTGTCCTAATACTATAAAACAAGCAACATACAAATACATTCACAACTATCGTAGGTTCTCATGACTGTAGTATCTGAGTACCTCAAAACTCATTAATGTATGTATGTGTCCCCACAACACTCCTGGGAGGTAGGGAAGCACTTTTATTCCTATTTTACAGGCAGGGAGCTGATGCAGAAGGGCTAAGTGATTTGCCCAAGGTCACCCAGGAAGTCTTTGAGGGAGCAGGAAATTGAAGCTGGGTCTCCCAAGTCCTAGGCTAGTGTGATAACTGCTGGACCATCCTCCCTTTCTACAGCCCTCCTCTAACATCTGCATCATATTTCCCACTTACGCTAAGTAACTATCTTAGGGGCTCATCTGGTTCTAAGAAAAACAATCGATCTGTGCCTGGGATGGGCTGTTCCTGGGCTTTGAGGCTCCTTACAAGAGGCCTCATGGTCCTACTGCCCCCTGCCCCAGGAAAAGAGCCACAAATCTGGGGCTGTCTATAGAGGCCTCATGAAGCAGCCAATCAGAGCCCATCAAGCTCAGCTAAAAGATGCTGCAGGGCCTTAGCAGGTCAGTTCCTGCCAGGAACTGGAGGGGCAAGAAAGGGTGCTGCTCTCTGGCTGCAGAAATTCAGGGGATTGCCAGAGTTTGATTCTGGCAGCATTTGCTTAAGTTGGGTTTGCAGGAAGAGAGTCCTTAAGAACTTGAACCTTGAGGTGAGGGTGAAGCTAAAAGTGGCCGGTAGGAAGAAGCAACAATGAACTGAAATCAAGCGGTACCTAGCTACTGTTTACAGGGTCCATGGTTTGGAAGCCAGAGTTATGGGCAGGCCCTGGTTCCCCTACCACTTACAGTGGCATAAGCCCCAGGAAGGGGACAATGCTTACGGAGAGTTGAACAAAGGGCAGAATTTCAAGGATCCAGAGTTGGGGCTGGAGACCCTAGTGAGAGCAATGGGACTGTTCTTGACTAGCCCAGAAGGGGTTTATTTGGCCTTTGGGACTTAGCCAGAGGCCTGAACCACAGAAGACTCACTGAGGTCGGCTAGCAGCGTGTACCAGGGGTGAGAAAGGACTGTGGTTCCAGACCTAGCCACTAAGAGGCTCTCAAAAGGTGAGTGGATCCCTATTATAGTGCCCAAAAGGAAAGCTCCATGTTTTTAAGACATTTCTCATTTGTGTGGAATGATAAAATTACCTGTTATGTGCCAAGTATCAGAGGGGTAGCCATATCAGTCTGTATCTACAAGATTGTGGCTGTAGGAGGACTCCTTGTTTTTCGTGTATTCCATGTCTGCTCAAATTCTATTCCCAATCTTAATGATCATATTGGGTCTAATGGACATGTTGATTTTATTTCAGCTAATGAGTGATCCCATGCTCAGGGAGAAGAAGTTGCTTAAGATTGTCTTACGCATCTTGGAACAAAGGTCACAGGATAGAAACAGCATTGTCCGTCAGATGGCTGTAAGAGGCCTGGGAAATATAGTCGATGGGGCGCCTCAGAAGGTATGAGAGATTACTGAATAGGATGCAACATAAGTAGAGAAACCAAGGGAAATAATTGTTCTGAGTTTACAGAGGCTGCACACAGTGCACTAGGCCAAATTCTGCTCTCTCCCATACCCTAGTAACCTCTTTGCAGTCAATACAGAGCAAGCTGGATCCTTTGGTAAACTGGGCATAAGCAAACAATGTGCACTTTAATATGACCATATGTAAATGTATACATCTAGGAACAAAAAATGCAGGCCATACTTACAGGATGGGAAACTTTATACCAGGAAGCAATGACGCTGAAAAAAACACTTGAGTCATGGCAGATAATCGGTTGAACGTAAGCTCCCAATGCGAAGTTGTGGCCAAATGGGCTGAAATGATCATTGAAGGCATAAACAGAGGAATCTTGAAGAAAAGTAAAGAAGTTATTTTCCCTCTGAATATGGCACTCATGTGAGCGCTGCTGGAATACTGTGTCCAGATCAGGTGTCCACAATTCAAGAAGGATGCTGATAAATTAGAGAGGATTCAGAGAAGAGTCACAAGAATTATCAAAGGATTGGAAAATATACCTTTAGTGATAGACTCAAGGAGCTCAATCTATTTAGCTTTACGAAGAGAAGGTTAAGGAGTGACTTGAGGGCAGTCTATAACTACTCACATGGGGAATAAATTTTGATAATGGGTTCTTCACATTAGCAAACAATGGTATAACAAGATTCAATGGGGAAAAAGGAAGCTAGATTAATTCAGACTGGGAATAAGACATTTTTAATGGTAATTTTAATTAACCATTGGAACAATTTACCAAAGGTTGTGGTGGATTTTTGGTCACTAGCAATTTTAAAATCAAGATTGGATGTTTTTCTAAAAGAGATACTCTAGTTCAGAGACTATTTCGGAGAAGTTCTATGTTATGCAGGAGGTCGGACCGGATAATCACAATGGTCCCTTTTGGCCTCGGAATCTAAGTAACAAGAAATCTAATAATAGGATTACACAGGTGTATTATGGCACCAAGTTTGGCTCATTGTAGCTAGCACCTGGTCTGAAATATAGCTATAGGTCTCTGGGGTGAGAGGGTTGATGAAATTCCAACAGCTTCATAACTGCTAAAGAAAACTTTTATTATGAGTGTGATCAGCGATAAGTGTTCTTTAATGTAATATATTTGTACAGGTGAAAAAGCACAAGAAGTTTCTTCTGGACATACTGATCAAGGCCTTAAATGACACTTCCAGTTCTGAAGTGATTGGCGAGAGCATGAAAGCACTGGCCAAAGTCCTGAAGGAGCTGAAAGAGAAGGACATTGGTTCTTCCTTCAAAGACCTCACCCAACAGATCCGGACCTACTTTGACAATGTATGTGAACAGAAATCTCCAAATCCAGTTCAACCGATCTTGATTAGACTCGATTTACGATGTGTGATGTGGACTCCCTGGGCATTGCTCATGTCAGAGTGCAGAGATGTTAGGCCCCAGGGAAGGGAGGTGTTTTACGGAGGAGGAGAACATTAGGAGGATGGGGATGACATCCTTGCTCCAACAGTCTCACCCTTCTGTTCTTCTTGATTGCCACTGAGAACCTCAAAGAAAGTCTGAATACTAGATTAGGTAGCTAGATAACCATGAAAAGGGGGTTACAGAGTGCAATAGAGAGTGTTGTGCCTGCTCTATACCATTTTTATGTGAGAGGGTTGGAATGATAATTCTGTATTGCAGAGAATTTTGAGATTTCAAATTTTGGGTTTGTTCCTATTTGTGGGAACCCCTCTCCCCAAACTACAAAACTCCTTGTCAAACAGAATTACTATTCTCAACCTAGCTCTGTTGGAAGCCTTAGCCCAGGGCAGTCTTCACTCAGACTATCCTGGGAACCCAGGAAACTCTGGGAGCTAGAGGTGCCAGGGAGTTGCAAATTTGAAAGCCCGGACTCCCAGGGTCATAGAATCATAGGGTTGGAAGGTCATCTAGTTCAACCCCCTGCTCAAAGCAGGACCAATCTCCAGATTTTTACCCCAGTTCCCCAAATGGCCCCCTCAGGGATTGAACTCACAGGGGGAATAAATTTTGATAATGGGTTCTTCACATTAGCAAACAATGGTATAACTAGCAGGCCAATGCTCAAGCCACTGAGCTATCCCTCCCCCCGAAGCTGGGGGCATGGAAGCCTATGATCCCAGTCAGCCTGCTAGATTGGCTGCCAAGGAGCTGGATGGGTGCACTGGCAAGACACCAGGCAGGTTTCTAAGGACCCCTGCCTGGCTTCCGGAGTAATTTCATCAAAATTGAACTGTCTCTAAAATATTTTCATGAATCAGCAAATTCGAACAAAGAATTGGTTAATTAAAGTTTTTCCGACTAGCTGTAGTTGGAATTACTCTACTTTAGCGTAGAAGAGACGGCTGTATGAGGTGCGTGATGGGATTGTCCCTTACTTACCAACTTGTGGGGCTTTCTTGGCTGTAGGAGGATGATGCTCTTCGCTCAATGGCCTTTGTCCTATTTGGCATCTTGGCTCAGTTAACAAAGAAAAAATGGAAGGCCTATTTTGCCGAGCAGGTTCGAAAGAGCTGGGTCACACTTCTGCTGCATCTGCAAGACCCAAGCCCCAAGGTTTCAATGGTAAGACCAACAGTAACTTATTTACTAAGCCAAAGGAATCTTCCTCCCAATGCCAGGGGAGCTCTGCTATTCCTGCCTGTTATGGAGGCCCAAATTCTCCCCTCAGTTCATTGCCCTCCTGCTGAGTCACTTCCAGCCAGGTTGGTCCATGGCTGCCTCACCAGAATCCAGGATAGGTCATGGGTCTGACCCCTACAGGTCTCTGTTCCTGTCTGTCTCTGCACCCCAGGCCCCTGCCTCCCCAGAACAGAGGAGAGACCACAGCTGTGCCCGGTGAAGCAGCTTTCATCGGTATATCTGTTCCCAAAAGACATTGATGCTACCTCCAGGTTTCAGTGGAACCTCTCCCCTCTATTCCTGCATGTTTCTGCCAATTACATCCAGATGAATCCCTTTTTGTCCTGGAATAGATGAGCAGTCACACAGATGATTTCCCTTTGATTGAACATAGCACTCGGTAGGGAACAATTCAATGGTGTGACGCTCTTTTTCAGGAATGCAGAGCTACATTTCACCTCTGTTTCCCATTTTTGGGACTGAAGAGACTCCAACATGTGATCAATAAGCACCTTGGTGGCACAGATGAGCTGAAGCCTGAAGAGCTCCAGGTGGACATTTGCAGACACCTTGTGAGTGAGCTGTTGAACCGTATGAGATTATTGACTGGAGTGGCTTGTGGTGGTGTAGAGGGGGGACGTTTGATGGATAATGTAAATAACTGTAAGGGTGGGATATATGAGGGAGAGTGATGGGAAATGTAAATCTGCCCCAGATTCCCATTTTTCCCACTTCTACCCAGCCACCTGTTCTTTCCCTTATTTACCTGTGGTTCATAAAAGCATGTGCTGGCAGTCAAAGGGCACTTCTAGCCAGAGAGAGCTCATGTGTCCCTGATTTCCTCTAGGCCAAAGAGAATGCAGAGCTGCTGGAGAACTTGTACAGCACCACCATCACGTACTTCAGTTGCAGCTGGGAAGAGATCCGGGCAGTTGCCGCCAACTTAGCTGGTGAGAGATGATGCCCAGTGTCCCTTTTGATATTCCCATTGAGGGAGTCAGAAAAAATTCCCACTGTGCAGCACTGAGCTGCCATTAATCTCTCTGTGCCGCAGCTTCCCAGCCATAGATAGAGATGTTAATGTCCCTACCTCTCCAGGATGGTGGTCGGAGGAATTCATTAGTTGCTATAAAGGGCTTCGGGATTGTTGCAGGGGAAGCACGGTGCAGTCATTTCGCAGCAGCGGCTGGGACACCGTCACGTAGGGCATGGTGACACTTTGAGCTGGGGGTATAATTTCCAGCTTGATGAGACACACCCGCACTAGCCCTGTGTGCTAAAAATAGAGAGTAGCTGCGATGGCAGGAGCAGCAGGAGGTTTAACCACCCCAAGTATGATCCCATCCAAACCCCAAAGTCCATTCTCACAGTGGCTGCTCCTCCCACTGCTTGTGCTGCCTTAGCTACATTCTAATGCCAGCACTGTCGGAGCTAGTGTGGGCCCGTCCCATTGAACTGGGAGTGATACCCCTAGCTCAAAGTGCAGACCTACCCAGTGCTGTTCAGTGCTCCTCACTGTGACTTCATCACTGGGAGGCAAGCAGCCCACCTCCCCATGGCGCCTGCTGTTTCACCTTCCTGGCCACAGCACCTTGTCAAGGAAGCATTAGGGTCCTCCTCTTTGACCCAGTGCCCTCTTCTCCCTAGCACACCCATGTGAGACAGGCAGGCATTGTGGCTCACCTATCAGTCACCTTGTGAGATCCCTGCTTAGAACTCACTTATTCCTGGCCTCAGTCCTTTGCTCAGACCACTAGACCAAGACACTATCTTAGTATGTCTCCAATAACTGACTGCAGTGGCAAGAGGAGCACAGACTGTTTCAAGCAAATGGGTTTTATGTAAACATTCTTTTTAAAAAATGTCTCTCTCATTCTCTTCAGTGTGGACTCTAAACTGCTCTAGCATCCTCTTGCCCACAGCTCACCCTTAGGCCCACAGTAGGAGACCCCAAAGACCTGTCTAGGGGCTGCTAATATCACTTTGCACTCAACAAGGGAAGGTGGTGGTGGTGGTGGTGGTGGTGTTGTTGTTTATTTGACATTGTGTATTTAGGCATCATCCTGGAACACACAGACACTCAGCGTATGAAATGGCTGGACCTGAAACATCTGCTGATGTGTAAGTAATAAATACAGCTGAAGTCCTGCTCATTAGTGAGTTGTTAAAAAGGAATTTAGCTGACAAGCAGCAGTAACCGATACCACTGGTGCAAAGTGCATCAGCCAGACATCAAAGGACAAATTCACTCTTGCCCCGTAGAAAGTCAACCTTAATTTCCCCTGAAGGAGGAAGCTGCAGAAGGTGTGATATGAGTCAGTGCATCTCCTGGTTGTCCTGGCAATGCCCCCTCCCCAGCCAGTGCTATCCACACTTTGGGCTTTATTGGCTCTCTGTGGACTCCCCAAGTGAGAAGTAGCCACTTTCTGCTACCCCAAATTTCCCACCAGCAATTTTCCTTCCAGTAGGTGCCCTCTATCATGTGCAAACCAGCTTGGACCTGGCCTGTGTTAAATTCCAGGTTTAGTTGAGCTCAGGCAGTGGCTCCTGAATAGAGCTGGAAAATAACTGAAAAGTGGAAGCTATTGAAACAATGGACCTTTTTCCATTTGCAGCAGAGTGGATGACTTTCTGGTAGAGTCAGGGTCTCCCCACAGTTGGGAGCATGGAAGGGACCCAATGGGGGACCCTAAAGCTTTGTTTGTATTGGAGAGCTGCTGTAGTGTGGTATTCAGAAGTAATAAGTCTCGAGCTAGTTCAGGCACAGGTGACTATATGAAAAGTGCAGCCTATTCATCTCTCATGTATTTTCCACCCCAATAGAAGGACTGAGCCCAGTTTCACATTTTTCCATGGGATCATTCTGCTCAGGTACTTCAAGGTTCTGTGATCACGCTTAGCTGTGATTTGACAGTCTGTTCACTAACGTGATGCCCTCTGTAATTTCAGCTCTCCAGGTCCTAGAGAAAGACCCAAGTCCCACTGTCCAGCTGGTGGCAACTGAAATCCTAAGTGACATCTATTCTGGTGGAGTGCTTGAGGAATGAAGCAGAACGAAGACAAACAGAACAAGGCGCTCCAGTGGTATAAGGGCCCTACCATCAATCAAATGTTAACCCCACCTCTTGACCCCGGCAGCAAGATGTGTTATGTGACCCCTCTAAGAACTCCTCCCACTTTCCTCTACCAATCAGGATGGGTTTCGCCCCAATAGGAATGCCCCGAGAGAAGACTTGACCAATCAGGGGGAGTTCCGGGGCAGGTGACCTGTCTTTTGTGTGACCCCTCTAAGAACTCCTCCTGCCGCCATCTACCGATCAGGGTGGGTTTCAGCCACTGGGGATCACTCCAAGAGGAGATTTGTCCAACTGGGGGGAATTCTGGGGTGGGGTGACCCATCCGGAAGTGCTTCATGTGACCCCTCTAGGAACTCTTCTCACCACCCTTTACCAATTGCGATGGGTTTCAGCTGCAGAGGACTGCCCCAAGAGGAGAGTTGACCAAAACAGGGTAGGTTCTCGGAAGGGGTGAACCTCCCAGAAGAGGGTCGTGTGACCCCTCTAAGAACTCCTTCCAATGCCCTCTGCCAATCAGAGTGCAGCACATCACCTCATAAGTCCCAGCGCTGGGCAGAGGAGGCCATCTCTTACCAAGAAGATGTGTTTTATGAATTGTGGAAAGGCTGAGAGGAGACATGGACTCCTTTACCACCCCCCAGAGAACTTCAGACTTTGTTTTAGCCCCGAGGACCTTTGGGCTTGTATGGATAAAGCGCTATAGCAGTTACAGTTCCGAGGAGGGCCCTTTGACTCGACCAATAATAGATACCTCAGGACCCAACCCCAAACCCTTGTGAAGAACCCCGATGAGTGTGACGACCCCCCCCCCCAAAGTTGGAAGATGATCATGGCTTGGGGGAGTCACTGGTGGACAAGGTGAAAGGGAAAGACGTTGCTCAGGTAAATGAATGATTAAGAAGCGATGGTCAATCATGGGGGTATAATGGGGTTAGGAATCGACTTGGTATTTCATAAATCTAAGAACAAGCAGGGGGTTGCTTACACTGTTTTTTGTCTGAAAATCTCTCAACAGCTTGACGATGCCTTTCAAGAGGCCTTTGAGAACTTACACATCGGTAGCCCTGTCGTGCATCAGCTGTTTTTGCTCCTGTCTGAGATGCAGCTCTCAAGAGGAAAATCCAGAAAAGAACAAAATAGAAGAATGAACCAGCTCAGAGTCCTTCGTTTTAGGGGTCATGGCGTCCATTTTTACAGGTGGCTGTCAAAGGTTGTGTTAAACCAGGCAATTAATTAAACTTATTTAAATGTGTCCCTATGACTGTATCCCCCTCCATATTTGTGTTAGTAAAAGACGGTACCAAGAACAGTCCTGTCTCCACAGACAGCTCTGTTAATGAAAATATATTACATCCCCAGGGAAGTTGGGAGCTTTGGTGGGGGAATCCTCTTTTTCGAGTGGCCAAAAAGCATAATAAAACTTGAAATAGAAGACAGGTAACAGCTTGGCTTTCAGATCGGATGCTTTCACTTTACACAAACTGGTTCAAATACGTTTTAAAAGAAACAGGAGCCTTTGAAAAAGGTTATGAACAGACGTTTACTGATGAGCTATTTATAGTGGATGAAGCCTTAACCAGGAGCCAGAGACCTGTATACTGATTAAAAGATTACGAGGGTGAGACAGTTACTGGATCTTTTTACCCTGAAGAATTACAAAAAGTAAACCCCAAACAAGACAGGATTTACAGGATTGAAAAAGTTCTAGCGGATAAAGGAAAAGGGAGAAAAAAGCAGCTACTGGTGAAATGGTTCGGGGGAGCGATAAGTTTAACAGCTGGGTGGAAGCTTCTCAACTCTGTGACATTTAGACAGGAACAAAACAAACAAACAAACAAAAAGATTGCTCCTGCAAAGACAGAGAGAGAGAAAAATGAGCGACAGCAGGTTTTACATTACTTTGCCCAGCAATGCCAGCACTGCAGTTTTTCCTCAGAACACCAGCTTGAACTTTACAATACTGCTAATTAAGCCCTAGGATCTCCGGAGTGCCTTGGAGGTAGGTTTGTGGAAATACAATACCCGCACAGCCAGAACACTATCAACGAAGACACCCCTTTTGAAATCACCTTTGGAGATATGGCATGGAGTTTTATCCTACGACAAGGTTATTACTCGTCCATACCCGAATTATTGGATCATATGAACAGTACTGTGGCTCGTCATCCCACACCGCCTGAGGTGGTCATGAACTACGACCCTAGGGGTAGAAAAGTTAGTCTTAAATCCGCCGATTTTACTTGTATGATTTCTATCAGCGGGGAGCTAGCTAACATTCTAGGTTTGGGCCTGAAGCACAGCATCCAAAAATTCCCCTTCTCAGCAGACATCACAGGGCTTTTAATTTCTTGTGTCTGTTCACAGATATTGTAGAACACGAATTTGTGGGGGACTTTTCTGTTCCCCTGTTACACTGTGTCCCTGTCCAAGGAAGGAACAAGTTTGTCACCATCACCTACGATAAACCTCATTACGTTCCTGTCAGAAAACACCACATCAATACCATTACCATTGAAATAAAGACAGATCAGAACAGACACGTCTTATTTTGCGTTGGCGAGGTGATCATCAAGGTGCACCTGTTTCCCTGGAAAGAGCGAGGTTTCTAAACAGCAAAACATTATGGTGATCCTAAAAAACTACAGCGACCCCACCATCTACAGGAACTATTACAAAGCCCAAGTGGGATATGCCCTTCCTGGATGTACGGGGCTGGCGTGGGTGGAATATTCCGTAACCAAGCCTCTGCAACCAGACTTCGAGGCAGAACACTGCGTGAGAGAATACATGAATCTGGTACAGACAGCTGGTAAACACGTGAAAGATCGTTCTCTGTTAATCAACCATGAGGAGTTTGCATGGGGTTACACCTTGTTTGCCTTGTTTCCTCCCGACCAGGAATGCGCCAATCACTGTTCCCTGTTTAAAACCGGGAACCTGAGAGCAGAAATACATTTTGGGACGGCTTTAACCGTCACCATCAATATGATCGTGTATGGGGTTTTTGACAACATCATAGAGATAAATCAGAGGAGAAATGTTCTGCTTGACTCTATGTGAACATGGACACCGTGCAGCTTTCAAGTGTCTCATCAACGACCCCTTACACAAAAAAGAATTCCCTTATGATTGGCTCCCTGGCAGCAAGCTGTCTCAGAGACCCTTAGGTTTGGTGGTCAATATGCATCCACTTAACCAACCTGGTGAACACTGGCTCACCTTGTATCTGGCGAAGTGTAACCATGGAGAGTTTTTTGACTCACATGGGCACCCCTCCCCCGAATAGCGTGTTGTTTCCTAAAAGCATTATGAAATTTTTAAACAAAAATGCCACACACAATGTGTTCCACAATAGACAATTACAAGACCCCCAGTCTGTCGCCTGCAGCTATCACTGTGTGTTTTTCTTACATCATCGTAGCAAGGGTTTAATCTTTTGACTTAGTGCAAAACGACCGGATGGTGATGAATTTTGTAAAAACTAAATTTAAATTTTTGGGCATATCTAGGCTTGCTTAAAACATGTTTCAACAAGCCCAGACATGTTTATCTTGCAATGATTTTTATAGCCATGTTATCCAATACTCTCAGGCATAACAGACAATGTTCGTTTGGCATTCTCCAACACATTTTTTATAAAGTAACTTTTCCCACAGTTGCTAGGCCCCGCAAGAATTGCAGAAAAGGGGTGTTTCCACCTCGGATCCATTTTTAAAGCCATAGGGCAGGGTTTTAAACCCTTCTCCTAGGACCTTCTTGGTGGAAATGACTTCTCTTAAGGGTTTTTGTCTTTATTTGCCACTGATTTTTGTTCCTTATGATAGAGGGCTGCTGCACCTCTATCTTTTTGGACGTGTTTTCTCACAGGCCCGTGCAATAGTCCAGAACTAGATCTTTCAAACTGTCCAAGTTGATCTTTTCACAATTTGCTACGTTCAGGGTAATACCTTTGACTTTCATGCAGGCCTTTCTTTCCGGCAGCTTATACCCGTATGTTTTCGGGCCTGACGACACAAACTCGGTGATGTGTTGCTCTGGCGGGATCTTGCCTAAATAATCCCGCAGAGGAGGATTCCAGTCACCCTCCCTTTTCACAAATTTCACCAAGTCAGTGTCATGGTACAGGCACCGCTCTTGCAACCTGTCTAGCAGGTTGTTTAGTTCTATGTGGGCATAAGTAGTGGTGAAACAGGCTATGAAAACACTGGTATTTCCAGAGAAAGAGTACTGGTCTTTTGGGTCTTTCCAAGACACTCATGCTGTTTCACCGTCGATAATCTTGCAGGATGAAACCTTATAGTTGGGGGAAAACAGGTACTGAAAGAGTTTGTCAGGGTCTGTCACACTGCTGGTATTGGGTAGGTTTGTGGAGCAGATGCTGCTATTATTATTATTATTATTATAAATCACATGAAACTGTCTTGTAAACTTAAAAATAAAATATTCATTAGGGTATTTTTCTACTTAAAAAGTCATAGCTTTAAAACAAAATAATCCACTTCAGGCTGTATAACAAACAGGAGTTTTGAGTTTGTTTCTACCATTTTAAAACAACAAACAACAAACCCACAAACTTTTTAAAATACACCTCATTTTGCAAAATAAAAACCAAACTGCTTTTAAAATCAACTTTTAAAATCCAGTTTAAAACACATTTTGCACACTAAAAAATGTCTTTTAAACTTTTAGTTTAAACTGTTAGTTTGAAACACACCATTACCATCAGTTTGCAGCCATATAGTTAAAAAAAATAATCCCACCTATGTTTTACAGAGAGAGAGTTTAAAATACAGTTTGCAACAAAATAGTTTTCAATAAACCCACACACATTTAAAAGCCAATTGCAGAAAGTTACCTTCTACTACAGGATAAAGTGTTGCAGGCACATGCTTGTTCTGTCCCCCTCAATGTGTGTTTGGGCCTTTGGATTAAAGAACAAGCAAAACTTTTAGTTAGTATTAGCCCCAAATCCCTATACAACCTGTGTAGTACCTGAAGTTATTAAGCAAAACTACAGTTAAAATGTTTTTTACCTTGGCCTGGTGATGAAATGCAATTTAAAGTTACTAGTTCCATGCTAAACAGATCACACTGCAATAAACATAGGCACCATTTGTCATAAACAGTTAGTTAAGGGTTAAGGTTTTGTTTTCGACCTGTAAAGGGTTAACAAGCAGTACCTGTGGACACCTGACCAGAGGACCAATCAGGGACAAGATACTTTCAAATCCCTGTGGAGGGAAGTTTTTTTTCCTGTTCTTTGTTTTTTTGGAGAGTCTCTCTTGGGAGTTGAGGGAGTCCAGACATCTTAATCAAGTCCTCCCAGGTTTCTGCAATAAATTCTTCTATTCAAGCTAGTGAGTATTAGCAAGGAACTAGTATTCTTATACTTTTATTTCTGTATTTGCAATTCTGTGTTTTGCTATAGAATTTCTTTAATTCTTTACTGTTATTGCTTTTGCTGAGAAAGAAAGGAGGGGGAATTCTCTCCAGAGATTGATAAGTTTAGACCCTGTGTATTGTTCCATCTTGGTTACAGAGACAGTTACTTTCTTTTTAGTCTTTAATAAATTCTTTTCTTTGGACTTGGTTAATTCCTTCTCTTGTGGAGATTCAAGGGAAGGGGAGGGAGGGAAGAGTGAGTTCCTCCTGAGGTTGATTCACAGAATTGAATCAGTGTGAATCTCTCCAGAGTGGCTAGGAGAGAGGGAGGGGGGAAGTGGGCTGCTTCCCTGTGTGTAGAGATTCAGGGAGATTGAATCTGTGTTCCCCAGGGGAAGTTTGGGGAAGGACTGTGTCCCAATAAACGTACCTTATTGGGTGGTGGCAGCTTTTACCAGATCTAAACTAGGATTTTAGTTTAGGAAAGTCCATGCAGGTCCCCATATTGGAACCCAACAGTTCCAAGTGGGGGTGAGACCTATGACACCATTATTTACTAAGACAGCATGGCCAACGAGTGATATTATATAATATATATTTTCAGAGTTTAAAACAGGGAGCATACCTCCTCTTGCAGCCTAGCAGCCATTCAAGAGTTTCTGTTGAAAAAAAGTCTCCAAAATACTTGAGGTTTTCATACCATCATAACCCTTTGTTTCAAAAGGACTTCAAAATAGTAGCTAGCAGGTTGATTTGATCGTTACAGCTCTGAAATACTAGAGACTTAAGGACTTTAGGCCCCTTCCTAACATTCCCTTTTGTGAGCGGGGGTGGGGGAATTAAGCTGGCTGCACAACTGAGCTGCTTTTTGGCTCCATTTTTTATTTTAGTTAAAATCCATTTTTCTGTAGGGCCTTCTTACAGTATTAAACAGTAGATCCCCAATCCTTAATGTAACTGTCCCATTCCCAAGTGGGGACTTTTGGCAGATATCAATACATCTCTTTGGGGCTTGTTTTTTTAAACATGTTTCTTTCATGCATAAAGTTTGGGGTGGGGGTTGAAATAAAATGGTTGTATCACAGCCATAATAAGCCCCCCAGAGCTTTTAAATGTTTGATTGTCTTTAGAGCAAATGCTTGTTCTAAAGCATGGTGCAGGTTTGTGACCCCTTGAAACATTTCAGTTTTGGATTAGACCCTTGTGTGTGTGTGGGGGGGGGGGGGGTTGGTTGTTTGTTGTAAATATATTAATGTAAACTTTTAATGGCTTTGAATTGCTAGAAAGAGTGACCCATAGCATTCAAACAACTCCCGGGTCATATTTAAACTGTCCAATAGAGTTCTGCTAACTCCAGGATCCTTTATACTGTCCAATAGCACTCTATCAACTCCAGGGGTTATAATTAAACTGTCCAATAGCATCTGCGAATTCCTGAGGTTTTATTTCATTTCATATTAATCAGAACTCACCCACCCACTTCCCTTACTGTCGGTGCACACCAATCAAATTTATCCCTATGGCAACAAGGATAAGTAATCACAGTTACCTTCACTATTCAGTGGGGGTGTGGTTAAAACCATTCAGTTCAACAGGATGAGTCAATTCTATTGTACTCAAACACATGTCTGAACCATCTCTGTTTGTTTTACTGTTGTAAGCAGAGTCAGGATGAGATCTATCCTGACATTTAGTGGTGAGTTGTGCAAAAGAACATCGGGGTTGATCTCGTTTGCACAGGCACACCCACCCCGCCTAGCATGAGCCCACAGTAGCCCAAATGGTCACTTTGGCTGCTGTGAGATCCCCAGTTTCTCTGTTATTGAGGCAGGAAGAATAAAGTGTTGTTATCCTGATTATGTGAATCAAGGACAGTGGAACTGTACTTGGCCTTTTATGACGGAGGGACTCGCCATCAACTAAGTAGCACTCGCTAGGCAAGGGACATGGGTTCCAAAACTCAGCAAATTGAGAGAGGCTGGGGACAGGTATTTGTACCTGGTGGGCCCTAGACACTAATTCTATCTCTTCTTCCTGTCTCCACTGTGAAATGTTAGTGCTAATTTTGATTCCATGAAGTCTGATTACAGCCTGCAAAGCTGAATTCACTTTGGGCTAATGGTGAACCAGCACTGAGTCCTCCCTACTACTTAACACAGTAAGTGGTGATTTTAGCTTGTAGTAGGGGAGCCTCAGTGCCCCACTGGCTGAGGGCTTGAGCCAGTTTTGCATTGTGTGATTGGAATGGAGTTCCTAGCAACTGAACGCAGCTCTTGTTGCTGCCAACTCTGATGGGCAGAATGGTTACACTGTAAACACATTTTTAGGATTTTTCTCCTCCCACAACATACATTTCAGCTTTTTGCTGTAAATGGGTCTTTTTTACACAAAAACACAAAAGGTAGATTCTCACAAACCATTTTTTTAAATTTAAAAGACATACAGCTTCTTGAAACCAAACCAAGAAGCTCCATTAAAACTTTTAGCTCGCTTAAGGGCCAGAGACCTTCTAACAGAAATGCAGATAGTCACAAAGCCCTTTTCAATAGTTGTTTTTAAATTTACATATTTAAATTTACAAATTTACATATAAAGTTGAAGTCTAAATCACACAGTCATGGTGCCGTTGGGCTGGGGCATCTATGACATAGCCCTCACAATCTTCAAAAAGCTTTTCCCTAAGGGCAGGTCTACACTAAGGGCGGGGGTCGAACTAGGGTACGCAAGTTCAGCTACGTGAATAGCGTAGCTGAATTCGAAGTACCCTAGTTCGAACTACTCACCCGTCCAGACGCCGCGGAATCAAAGTCCGCGGCTCCAAGGTCGACTCCGCCACCGCCTTTTGCAGTGGTGGAGTACCGGAGTCGACCGCGGCGCTTTCGGAGTTTGAACTATCGCGTCCAGATTAGACGCGATAGTTCGAACTCCGAGAAGTCGAACTCACTGCGTCGACCCGGCTGGTAAGTGTAGACTAGCCCTAAGAGTGATTAAGAACAGCATAAATAGCAATGCATACAATAGTCCACATAAATTTTTACGCTCACAATGTGGCACGGGCTCAGCGAGTTCCATGCAAAACCTTCTCCTAAACTCCTTATAACCTTCATCCTCGAAGTCCTCTTCAACAATTTTTAGCGGCGTTCAGAAAAATCAAGGCGGGCCCAGTTCATCTTTGCTGCTTGATGCAACGTTGTCCAGGGCCTCCAGGTCCTCTACAAAGACATCATCGAGTTGTCGTCTCAGATAAGAAACAAGTGTAAGTTCTCACTGCTTGTTTTTTAGATTTACACAACCCCAGGTTCCTAACCTCATTACACCTCATCATCAACTGTCACTTCTTAATCATTCATTTATCTGAGTGACATCTTTTCCGTTCAGCTTGTCCGCCGGTAACTCCCCCAAGCAATGATCGCCTTCCTCCTCCAGGGTGGTGGACGACGAGAGGCCACCATGCTCATTGGTGTGTCTCATGAATGGTTGGGCTTTGGGTTCAGGTTCTGGTGTATCCATCAATGGCTGGGCCAAAGGAATCCCCTCGGCTGTTCCCTCATCCTCTTCGGAACTGTTGCTGCTGTATCACTTTCTCCACACAAATCCAAAGGTCCGCGGGGCTAAAACAAAGTCTGAAGTTCTCAGCGGGGTGGTAAAGGAGTCCACGTTTCCTCTCAGCCTTTCCACAATTTCTGAAATATGTCTTCTGGTAAGAGATCGCCTCCTCTGTCCAGCTCTGGGACTTGTGGGGTGATGGTGCTGCACTCTGATTGGCAGAGGGCATTGGGAGGAGTTCTTAGAGGGGTCACCCAACCCTCTTCTGGGTGGTCACCCCATCCCGGAACCTGCCCTGTTTTGGTCAAATCTCCTTTCAGGGCAGTCCTCTGCAGCCGAAACCCATCGCGACTGGTAGAGGGTGGTGGGACGAGTTCCTAGAGGGGTCACATGAACCACTTCTGGATGGTCACCCAGCCCCAGAATTCCCCCCAATAGGTCTAATCTCCTCTCAGGGTGGTCTCTAGTGGCTGAAGCCCCTCCCGATTGGTAGAAGGCAGTGGGAGGAGTTCTTAGAGGGGTCACACAAACCCCAGAACTCCCCCTGGTTGGTTAAATCTTCTCTCGGGGTGTTCCTATCGGGGCAAAACTTATCCTGATTGGTATAGTGGAAGGAGTCACATGACACACTTTGCTTCCGGTCATGTGTCCGCCTTGACCCCAGAAGTAATACCCCCATGGGGTGGGGCTTCTGATGACTGGTGGACAGGGCTTATTCGGTCAAAGGGTGGGGTTATGTTTTGATTGACAGTAGGGCCCTTATACTCCTCGCTCCCGCTACCCAAAAATGGAACAAGACAGAGGCAACTATAATACTGGGCAGTAATCGCCGTTGTTCTACTGCTCAGATGCTGTAAGTGAGAGAAGGATCAGGCCCTGTAAAGTAGCCTGGGTTGATTTTTATTACTCAAGCGTTTTTATTACACATCAGGACATCTAGTCATTCTGATGGACATGCAGCCTCTGGACAAGCTCAGTGATAAGCATGTACATTATACTGCTTGTTCAGGGGTCATTACTATAGTAACAGCCAGGTACTGGCCCAGATCCTCAAATACACCTAAGCTCCAGACTCTGGGTTGTTCTAAATTACGCTGTCTTGTAACAGCCATTGCTGCACTGGAGATAGCTGTAGCACAACGCACACTGTGTGTGCCATCTTCTGTTCCCAGCTCACACCCCATATACTTGGGTGGGAAGCTAGGAGTTGGTGACATACAGCCAGCTACACTGGCTGTGAACTCTCTATGCTGGTTCTCTGGGTGTTAGGGATTTGCACATGCTGGGGAATTCCTAGCTGCCTCTTAGGGCAGCTTTATGGCTACTTTGCCCTGCTCCACTGCAACATAGGGCAGCAAAAGGGTGACTTTACAACTAACCCCACCCCTATTGATGCACCTACCTGTGGTTGTTAGGAGTCTGAGTTCAGGTATCCGGGTTTGGAAAACCCACTCACCTGGCATAAAGTTGTCTAATGGCAACCAAAGGCCAAATATGCCTTTAAACATCAGTCCCCTTGTTTTTCAAATATCTATTTGAAACACCACAAAGCTGACAGAGATTTAAGTGCCCTAATCAGCACCTCTGCAGGTGGCTATTTAGGCATCTACCTGCAGATTTTAGTGCTTAACTTTAGTCACCCAAGGCCTTTGTATTTGTCTTGCCCAAGCCTGTGAGTTGCTTAGTGTTCTCAAACTCCCACTGATGTTATTGGGAGATAAGGATGCTCTGCCCTTCAGAGAAGGTGCTCAGCACATATAACTCATCCTCCAAAGTTAGCTACTATGATCCTTCACCTCATATCAGAAGGTCACTGAATGGTCAGGTTTCTAGGCTCCATCACCACCTCATTCTCCAGTTTACTGTCCCCTTGGGTGCAGGGCTTGTGAGGATTCACCAGGCAGCAGTTAGCAGAGGAGGGCGAAACTCAGCGGGAGTCTGAGATGTTATTGCTTATAGTTCTCAATGGGGAGACAATGTTCCTGTAACAATTAACTATTGTAAGAAAATCAATAGAGACCCCTGTTGAATTAACACATTCTGCTAATTCAGAAGCGACTATATTAAGTAATATTAGTAACACTAATCTTGTAGTGTTTCCTCTTTTGGTGATTGTTTTCTATACCGTATCCAGCAGCTTATTCCCAGTCCATGTTATCATGTTGTTATTCCCTAGTAATCTCCACTCTGTTTATGTGTATTAAGGAGCACTGGACAAATACTGATGACTCTTCACACTTCTTTTTCAGGTGCTGGCCATGTATCTCACCAACAAGGTCATATGTAAATAACCCAGCTCCAGATTTTGTATATACGGTGCACACATTTCCTATTAAACTGTTTGAAGTATCTGTTTCAATTGCTCAGAGGCCTGATTTCGTCTTTCAGAGAAATTGGGGCTTCTTCAATGTCCACTGTAACAGTGATGTGGGGGCTTCCTCCCTTGCCCTTTCTCTGCAGAGATGGAAGAAGACCTCAGCTCAGCGCCTCTCTGGGGTCTCTAACCACACTTCCGGGATCCCCACTAAAGCTAGCTCTAATCCCTGTAATTAGTGACCTGGTGTCTGGTTCTTAATCATATTCTTGTCTTTGAATTCCCAGAAAAACAGTGTTGCTGATGAATTCTGGCTTGTAAGTGGAATGGACTGTGTTCTGGTGAGCTATCCTCCCTCCCGTCTAGCTTATTTCTGCATCTGTTTACTTACAGGCTTAGGATAGGTGCCTGTAATAGTGTGTGAGGGAAGTCATCTCTGCTTTTCTAAGCCAAGGCCCTGTTTGTGTACTTCAAGACTTTATCCAAGAGGAACCATTGGATTCCCTAGCTTCCCCCACTGCACTACAAGGGAACAACTGTCATTGGGTATCTCTGACAATTGGAGAGATATACCAATCTCCTAGAGCAGGAAGGGACCTTGAAAGGTCATTGAGTCCAGCCCCCTGCCTTCACTAGCAGGACCAATTTTTGCCCTAGATCCCTAAGTAGCCCCCTCAAGGATTGAATTCACAATCCTGGGTTTAGCAGGCCAATGCTCAAACCACTGAGCTATCCCTTCTGAGTATGTCTTGGTCTGCTCACTGGTCTTGTGATGTCTCCATATCGGGGACCAGCTCATTTTGTTAATAATTCACATTGGACTAGAGCTGGGTGAAGGCTGATGGGGCAGTTCACTGAGGGGCTCACCAGTTAAACTCCACAGTTCAGAGAATCCTAGAAACGTAGGGCTGGGAGGGTCCTAGAAATATCATCCCGTCCAGCACTATACTTAGACCGTCCCTGACAGCTCTTTGTCCAATAGGTTCTTTAAAACCTCCAATGATGAGATTCCACAACCTCCCTTTGAAGCCTATTCCAGAATTTAACTATCTTTATAGTTAGAAAGTTTTTCCTAATATCTAACCTAAATCTCCCTTGCTGCAGATTTAGCTGATTCCTACTTCTCCTACGTCCAGTGCACATGGAGAACAGTTGATCAGGGTCCTCTTTATAACAGTCCTTAACATATTTGAACATGGTTTGAACATATTTGAGGGTTGGCTAAGATAAAGAGGCCCTTGGAGGAGGGAAAGCAGGTTATAGGGGTATGTGTGCAGCTTTCTTGGGTTGCCCAGGACTCTGAGTCACCTTGTTACTCATCCGGCGAGATGAAGATTTTCTCAGGGAGCTGATATCTAGTCAAGCATAACACCACCAGTCTGTTAGCCAGCCTACCAATCTCCACAGGGCTCTGCCAGCCCTTGCTCCGCCTTGTACGGTAACAGTAGTTGCACCGCAGCCCCCAAACCCCTCTGAAAGTGTCCCCCAGTAGCATCAGGTTACTGTCACAGGACACTCACAGAAATTACCAGGGAACAGAATCTAAACAGCTTGATTGGTACAGCTCAGGATCAGATCTTTATAACCTCGCAGCACTGAGACATATGTATAGTGGAATAATCCTAAATTCATTATCAAAGATTAAGATTTAAGAGGTACTGAGTCAAGATCATGGAAACAGAACTGGTTACATATAAAATGAAAATCATAACATGCTCCTTAGAATCTAAAATCAATTATTACAGCAGTTTTTCACCTAAAGCAATCTCCCAGCAGCATTAACCAACATGCCTGGGATCCAACTTTCCTGAAGAAGGAAAAGGGCTTTTTGCCTGCTGTGCCCAGACGTGCCCGTTACTTTGGGGGTAGCTCATTTATCAGGGTTACTCTTCTGGGGGAGGGGCTTCTGTAATTCTATTAACGTGCTGTGAAAGTCACTTGTGTGTTCACATGGAGCTCTGCTCCTTCCTTGTGCAAGTCCCCTCCCAATGGAGCTCTCCTGCAGGACCTCGATTCCCCAGGGCTGGGTTCCTCCAGCCCTAGAACTAGATGAACATGTGCACACACACACACACTAGCAGAGCAAGTCTGAGAGGACCGGGTCAATCAGCACTCTCCAGCTGATCCCTGTGTTCCTGTACTCAATGGGCTGGGTTGAGCAGCACTTTCAGCTGCCCCACACACCCACCCATGTTCCCCAAGTTTAACACATCCCTATCACACATTCACATCACAGTTGTACTGGTTGTAACCCACTTGATGAACAAACCCCACAGTATTTTGGGGCACTACAGGGATCTTTAGCTTAGGTACAAGAAGCATCGCTGCAGAGTAAATGGGGGAAGCTAAAACACAAAAGAGTAAAATTGAGAGAGAGAGAGAGAGAGAGAAGCAACCAGCTGAACCATAAAAGTCATTTATTGAATCATAGTGATAACCACACCAGGAGGGCTAAACAAACATAACAGCTACATTTTAAAGGTTAATACCTGAGTTAGAAAAGAAAACAGAGAGAGAGAGATGGATCTCACCCACTCCATGAGGCTTGAACTGGTCGGGGTTCCCAGGTGATGGTGGTAGCTCAGGGTCCTGAGTGCTGGAGACAGGCAGAGCCCCCAGCACGATCAGTCAGGAGATGGAATCCCAGTGGAACTGATGCAGATTTTGGGTCTACGCATCAGAACCCTTACCTGGGCATAGGTAGGGGAGTTTGTAGAGAAAATACAATGGCTGAAGGGAGAACACTAGATTTGTTTATGGGTAAACTGATGGCTCAAGGGTTTTCTTCTTTGCCTTTGTTCCTGTCTTTCCTGAACAGCACCTACCCTTCAATCCCTGGACTCCAGCCATGCCTATTTCACCAGGTTTCTGTTATCCCTACAATGTCTGGTTTCACTTCCTGCAGCAGCAGCTCTAGTTCCTCCATTTTGTTGCCCAGCCTCCTTGCCTTGGTATACAGGCATCTTAATTGCTGCTGCTTGGCTTCACCCACATTCCTCGCCCAGTTGGGTACTGTCATTCAGCTTCCAGAATCGCCTTCCTGAATGGAGGGAGGGGAGAATCCCTCCGCTCCCCAAGCCAGACATGGGCACGCTGGTGCCTGTGGCTCTGAGACAACCGGAAACACCCCAGTGGACGGACAGGCTGGGCTGGGGGAGGGGAGAGCCTGGAGACTGAGCTCTCCCCGGCCAGGGCTGAGACCCAGAGGGACCCCGTCCATGGGGGGAGGGGGGCTGGTGCAACATCCCAGACCAGTTCTCAGCTCCCTGCCCCCTCGGGCAAGACCTCTGCCTGTGCAGCCTCAGACTCTGCTCAGCCCCCCCCCAGCTGCCCCCTCCATGTCCCCCGCGGCAGGACCCACCTTGGCACAGGGTCGTGTTCCTGTTGGAGGGGATGTAGCCAGCCCGGCATTCACACCGGTAGCTCCCGATGGTGTTGATACATGTGGCCTTGGGGCTGCAGATATCTGGGGTCTTGCGGCACTTGTCGATGTCTGGGAAGGGATAGCGGGGTGGGAGGGGTCACACACAGCAGGGCAGGGGGCTCACTGGGGGTGAATGACCCACGGAGACACCCCCCACCCATTGCAGGGGGCGTGGTCTGTCAGTCAGTCTATCTGCTCCATGTAACGCCCCCCCCATGCCAGGTAATTTGCATTCACACAGACAGGATCCTGTTTACCAGTATTCAGATCCTTAACTGTTACCAATTTCAAGGCTGGACTCTGTCTTAAAGAGATACCACACAAATCCAAAGAGTGTGAGGGTGAATGTTTGCTTGCTCTTCCCTGCACCCTTAAGCATTCATCCATAAAACTGTTCTGCTCTGAAACATCAGTAACCAAATCTGTCCTCAGACCCTGAAGTGCAGACTGCTCACTTAAAGAATCATCATGGAGACATTCCTGTCCCAACACCATTGTCTTCCCAACAAGCTGGCCAAACACAGCCACTTGGTCATAGGGTTGCTCAAATTCCCTGACAATTTTCATTTCATCTGAGACCTTCTCTACGGGTTTGGCTACACTTGCAAGTTAGAGCACATTAAAGCAGCCCCAGGCACCCTAACTCCCGATCCATCCACACTGGCAAGGCACTTACAGCAGCCGGACTCTGCAGCTGGAGCGCTCCTGGTAATCTGCCTCCACAAGAAGCATAAAGCTTGCTGCACCTCAGCTGAAACGCCCAGGCATCAGTGTGAACATTACTGCGCTGTGATTGGCCTCCAGAAACGTCCCATAATCCCCTGAAGTCAAGTGGCCACTCTTGTCACTGTTTTGAACTTGGCTGTAGGAATGCGGATATCCCCTTTCAAAGCTCCTTTCTGACAGCCAGCTGCTCCAGGACAAAGCAACCATTACTGTGGAATGCTGCTTGCTGTGTGTGTGAGAGAGAGAGTCAGGGGGGTGGGGTCTGAACTTACAAGACAGCATTCTGACATGCTCTCGGCACCCCAAAAACCAACTCTCTCTCCTCCCACATACACACAACACACTCCCATTTGAAAAGCACATTGCAGCCACTTGAATTGCAAGAGCTGCTAATGTGGTCACACCAGTGCACTTGAATCTCACAGTGTAACACGGCAGTGTTTTTCCTGCTGTGGTCTCTAAAGGCTGGTTTAATGCCCAGCGCTCTACATCTGCAAGTGTAGCCAAGCCCTAAGCAATCCACTCTGGATCTTTCCAAAGTAAAGTCAGTGGATCCATTCACAACAGAAAACTTCTGGCTGTTAGGAGCTGAAAGGTCCTCGATTAAATCACTTCCACACCCTTCTATTGCAGCAAACTGCTTGCAAAGACTAGCCTGAAAATGTTTCTCTTCTGGAATCTTTCAAAGCCCCAGTTCATCTTTACCTTGCTCCACAGAAGCATTGCTCTCCTGAGCCTTTACCGACACCTGAGTTTCACTTAGATCCAAAATCACCTTTGGCTTATCAGGCGGATTCCTACACAATCCCCTTTCAGGCAAACTGCTAGATTTCATAGTTAAAAGGTTAGAAGCATTCTCCTTCCCTTTGCCACACACAAGCTCAGGAATCTTTTCCTTCTTCCTACAAGTTTCTAAATTGTCAGTAAGTAACACAATGAAATTACCTTCATGCTTTCCTTGTGCCCTGGCTAGGATATCACCCTGATTAGACAGCGTTTCTACACTCATTTCCAGCAACACATTAGCAACAGGCAAAAAAAAGCACCAGAATTGTCTGATCTCTAGGATTTTGCTAGGACACTAACAGGATGCAACCTAGTTACAGTGCCATTCTTCCCAGCAGACACAGATTTAGGACTATTCCCTTCCTGGACTTAAGTTGAATTCAGAACCAACTCTGAGACAACTGCACTATTCTCAACCATCACAGGCTGAAAGGCACCTTCTGTCTGCTTCACAAACAAAGAAGAGCTGGAGAAACCTTCCCCTCTACCAGACACACAGCTTGGGATCTCATTTCCCCTGTCCCAGCACACAGGGCTGTTCACAGACAACTGCTTGGATACTGAGGTAGCTCCCTCCATGGACCAGTGTGCTTAAAAGCTCTCCTTTTCAGTTCCCTTGAGAGAAGCCCAGGTGAAAGGAGCCAGAGGAGAGGAAGCATTGCTGAATCATGAGGAAAGGGTGAAGCTTGGAAAACGGAACTATGGGGCAGTGGCCCAGGGAATAAGCAGTGTCAGTGGTGAAGGGAAAGCCACCAACAGCTGCTACCATTAGGGTCTCTGGGCTGGAACCCAGAGTACAGGGCGGGCCCGGGTTCCTCCCTTCCCCGCATGCTCTACAGACACAGGCTGGGCCAGTGGACCTGCCTCTACAGAGATCCCTTTGAGAGGGGAAGAAGACCTTGGTCCAGGCAGGAGGTCAAACTGCACCTACTGAGCTCTAAGGAGCAACAGAGACAGTGGGTATTCCACCTTCCCACCTCCCATACTGGCTTGTGATGAAAATAGCTCAATGAGCCGTGATCTTTGCTGCTAAACTGGGAAAGGGAGGTCATGTTGAGGGCCTTAGCAAGCTTCTGAGGCCACTGAATCCACCTGGAAGCGCAGGACCCACCAATACAGGCTTGGAGCTTTGTCACAGCAACTGGAAACATTAAACAGACTCTTACGGCACAATCCTTCATATAACTCCAAGGGAATAGCGCCCCCTAGGATCGCGCTGGGGGATTGCAGTCAGCACTGACTGTGAGGGAAGAGTGCCCCCTACAGGCCCCCCCACTCCCTATGGCTTCAATGAATATGGAGGCCCTCAATGTTCGTGAAAGGAGGAGAGTCATTCAGTTATTATCTGTATTACCGTAGCCCCCCTGATCAGGCCCCGTTGTGCCAGGCGCTGTACAGAAGCAGAACAGAAAATGGTCCCCCTGCCGCAAAGAGCGAGCCAAGGCTGGCGTGTATCTCACCGTTCCCTTTCTGCGCGGCATCCAGGATCTTGTAAGTCTCGGCCCTGATGTCATCTCTGTCATATTTCACTTTGGCCAGATCCCTGGACACTGGAAACAAAACTCTCCGTCGTGATTGGGATTGGGGTCACATCCCTTTAAATCAGGGGTGGGCAAACTACTGCCCATTTAAAGCCGGCCTGTTTTAAGCTGGCCCATGAGCTCCTGCTGGGGAGCAGGGTTGGAGTCTGCACCACACAGCTCAGCCCCGCTCTGGCCGGGGCGCTGGGTCGTGGGCCGCACCACATGGCTCCCGGAAGCCACAGCATGGCCCCACTCTGGCTCCTATGTGCTCCAGTGGCCCCCTCCAGTGCTCCAATGGGAGCTTCAGTGGCGGTACCTGCGGATGGGGCAACACGCAGAGCCACCTGGCTGCACCTCTGCATAAGAGCCGGTGAAGGGATAAGCCACTGTTTGCAGGAGTCACTTGAGGTAAGCGCTGCTTGGTGCCTGCACCCCTCAGCCTCTCCCCACACTCCAACCCCCTGCCCCAGCCCTGATCCATATCCCGCTCACCAAATCCCTCGATCCCAGCCTGGAGCACCCTCCTGAAACCCAAGCCTCTCATCCCCAGCCCTACCCCAGAGTCCTCACCCTCAGCCAGAACCTGCACCCCATCCTGCACCCTTGCCACAGTCCTGATCCTCTGAAACCCTATGTCTCAGTCCAGAGCATCCTCCTACACCCCGAACTCTTCATCACCAGCCCCACCCGAGAGCCTGCAGCCCCAACCAGAGCCCTCACATATTCCCACACCCCAACCCCAATTTTGTGATCACTCATGGCCCGCCATACAATTTCTGTTCCATGATGTGGCCCTTGGGCCAAAACGTTTGCCCACCCCTGCTTTAGTTTGGGAGCCTTGAGTGGCGCTCACCATGTTCTGGGTGTCCGAAGCTGCCAGAAGCTAGCCAGAGCTGCAGATGTGTGCAGCTCAGCCTGACATGTCTGTGTACGGTCTGTAAACACCAGGATTTGGGTGACACTGAAACAGGGCCCCTTTCTCAGCAGCGGGAGGCACTGAGCTTGTTACAGTCAGTCCGATACAGTCATTAGGAACTGGAGACCCGGCTGAACACTCCAGCAGGACCCCAACCTTTCACCAGGGTCAAATTTATTCAGCTCAACCCAGCCCAGCCCAGCCTCAGAGGAACAAAGGACACTGGCCTAGGCAACCTCAAAGAATCTGTTGGACTCTTGAGTGAGTCACCCCCCTTCCTTTGGTCAGTTTGGGACTGCGATGAGGTAATGCTCACCTGACTCGGAGGGTGGGTGGGAGGGAGGCAAAGCCAAGAGGAAAGAAAGAACATGAGACAAGGGAGATACTTTGTCATGCTCTTCCCCTCTCTTCCACCTCCATCTACAGACATTGCCACCAAGTGACTGAAGCGCTGATCGAAGGGGAGAGCCTGGCCGAAGGGCAACCAGCCAGCCTGTGGTGAGAAGCATCTAAGTTTGTAAGGGCACCGGAAGTGTTAAGATCAGCTTAGAATGTGTTTTGCTTTTGTTTCATTTGACCAAATCCGACTTGTTATGCTTTGACTTATAATCACTTAAAATCTATCGGTGTAGTTAATAAATTTGTTCATTTATTTGACCTGAAGCAGTGCGTTTGGTTTGAAGCCTGTCAGAGACTCCCCTTGGGATAACAAGCCTGGTACAGATCAATTTCTTTATTAAATTGACAAACTCATATAAGCTTGCAGCATTCAGCAGGCATAACTGGACGCTGCAAGAGGGAGGTTCCTAGGGCTGTGTCTGGGACTGGAGATATTGGCTAGTGTCATTTGGTTGTGAAATCCAAGCAGCTTACATGCTGGAGGCTGTGCATGAACAGCCCAGGAATGGGGATTCTTACAGCAGAGCAGGGTAAGGCTGGCTCCCAGAGTCAAGGATAGGAGTGACCTAGCAGATCACTGAACCAGATAACACCAGGGGAATGTCACAGGGGGCCCGACCCAGGCACCGGGAAATGCAGGGGGAAGGTGTTTTCACTGGGAGCAGCAAATGGGCAGAGGAGCCAGGATACCTCAGGCAGAGCTAGGATTCAACCCTGGGCAACAGGTCAGCACAAGAGCACAACGGGCTGATGCATAGGCCATGAGCTGTGCCCAGGCCTCCTGGCGGAGGGATGAATTTCAGCCTGTGTTCAGAGCCGAGGGGAGAGGGGGCTGTTTACACAGTGGCGGCTCTTTCACAGATCCACCTGTAAGCGAAACTACAGGGTCCATCATTCCACAGGCCGTTGTCCAACAGGTGGGCGCAGTTCTCATCACCATTTTTGCTCGTGAACAGGTTATTGGGCTCCCCTTCATTCCAGTTCCTGAACGAGAAGAGAGAGAGGAGCTCTTAACCCGCGGACTCCCCGTCCCAGAGGAGATACACCCCCAGTAAGCTGGGCCCCACCTTCAGTGTAACTAGAGCAGCCTTGGGGTTCATTTAACTTATGCTCAGGCCCTGGTAGGGGTTCTGGGAAGCTTAGAACAGCCAGAGCCCAGCAGGGCTCCAGCCCCTGCCCCAGGGGCTGTTGTGCCAGCTCTTCTCCAGCCTCTTTATGAAGGTTATAGCCTGGGCGAGGGTCAGGGAGGAGATTAAGGCTCCTTCAAAATCCCTTGATGCTGCCAGAGCAGTGTAAATGGCCCTAAAGCAAGGGAATATTGGGCCCATTGTGACATTGCACCCATATGATTTAATGAAAATATGCTAATGAGCGTGAATATAATGTAACTGGAATATGCTTCATGCAAAATGTCTCTTGTAAGGTATCATTACAAAGCTTATAACCTACTGAGTGTGGTCATCCTATTTGTATAAATGTATCATTCTTGTACCTGAAACTAGAAATATGAAATATAACTCTGAGGTCCTATTGTAATTATGCAAAGTGTGGGCCATTAATGGTGGTTTGGAATCTTGATGGCTTCCATTGACTAGGACAATTGGCTCTGTTTACTTCCAAGCCTTCCTGTGAGTCAGGCCAGGCAGAATGAAGGCTTGGGGTCTCACAGGACATGTGTCCATGTCACCTGGTACTGGCATCCATCTTAACCCTGGGGCTTTTCCATTTGGAAGGAGGTCTAGGGTCCCAGAGGGTACGTCCAGACCACCCGCCGTATCGGCGGGTAGCGATCGATTTTTCAGGGATCGATATATTGCGTCTTATCTAGACACGATATATCGATCCCTGAACGCACTCCCGTCGACTCCGGAACTCCACCGGAGCGAGCGGCGGTAGCGGAGTCAACATGGGGAGCCGCGGACGTCGATCCCGCGCTGTGAGGACCCGAGGTAAATTGATCTAAGATACTTCGACTTCAGCTACGCTATTCACATAGCTGAAGTTGCGTATCTTAGATCGATACCCCCCCTAGTGTAGACCAGCCCACAGAGACAAAAGATTCCTGCCATGTGCCAAAGCTATATAAGGGAGTGGAACAGAACAAAGGAGTTTCCAGTCATGAGAAATCGCCTAGTTACCACCTGAGCTGGAGCTAACAAGAACTGTACCAGGGGAAAGGATTAGCCCAGACTAGGAAGGAGTCCAGTCTGTGAAAGAAACTTATTGGAACATCTCTGAGGGTGACATTTTATCTGTACTCGGTTTCTTTTTGTCTTAGGCTTAGACTTGCGTGTTTTGTTTTATTTTGTTTGGTAACTTCCTTTGTTCTGTCGGTTATTACTTGGAACCACTTAAATCCTACTTTTTATACTTAAGAAAATCACTTTTGCTTATTAATTCATACCTGAGGGAGCAAACAGCTGTGCATATCTCACTATCAGAGTTATAAAGGTGGACAATTTATGAGTTTACCCTGTATACACTTTATACAGAGTAAAACGGATTCATCTGGGGTTTGGATCTCATTGGGAGCTGGATGTCTGGGTGCTGGAGACAGGGGCTCTTCTTAAACTGTTTTCAGTTAAGTCTGCATTTTTGTGGCGTGTGTTTCAGACCCTGGGCCTGTGTTGGAGCAGACTGGCATGTCTGTCTGAACAATGCAGGGTTCTGGAGGCCCAGCCTTACAGAGAAAATGGGCTCAGAGGTAGTCTCAGCATATCAGGTGACCGTCCCAAGGGGGTTTCTGTGACCAAACCTGTCACACCCATTCCATTACTTTAATCCAGTGCTAGCGGGGATTAAAGCAAGTAGAGGGACCAATATGGCTGCCCATGGTGGTCCTTTGACTACTAGCGGTAAATATGCCCAATGGCCAGTGATGGGATGTTAGATGGGGTGGGATCTGAGTTACTACAGAGAATTCTTTCCTGGGTGTCTGGCTGGTGAGTCTTGCCCACATGCTCAGGGTTTAACTAATTGCCATATTTGGGGTTGGGAAGGAATTTTCCTCCAGGGCAGATTGGCAGAGGCCCTAGAGGTTTTTCGCCTTCCTCTGCAGCGTGGGGCACGGGTCACTTGCTGGAAGGTTCTCTGCACCTTGATGTCTTTAGACCATGATTTGAGGACTTCAATAGCTCAGACATAGGTTAGGGGTTTGTTACAGGAGTGGGGGGTGAGATTCTGTGGCTTGCGTTGTGCAGGAGGTCAGACTAGATGATCATAATGGTCCCTTCTGATCTTAAAGTCTATGATTCTATGATGCCAGGCTGAATACTCTCTGTATGGAGAGTGGGGGGGGGGGTTTGAAAAATTTGCATCCCAGTCTCAAGGGTTTGTGACATTCCCCCTAGAGGAGACAGATCTTTTATTCTGAAGTATCCAAATGAATGTGGGGCCAGAGACAGCATTACCTGCTCACAGGACAGGCATCATGATTGGACCACTAGAGGATAACAACTGTCGAAGAAAAACTCAGTTCTCGCTTTTTGTTTGGGTGCAGCAAAATCAAAATACTTTATTAAATACTCTAGTGAACACAAGAGGGAGAGAGTGTCAGGAACTGGGTTACCCCTTGTCCCGGACGGATCTCTCTCAATTAGTAAACAATTCATAACAATCTTTATACCTTTCTAGCAGACAATGGTTAGTAATCTTGGAGACATTGAAAATAAACATTTGCATTTGTTTATACATAAGCCTATTCGCTATCTTATTTGTCTGCAATACTAGAACAGAAAACAAGACTGCAATTCACAAGGTCGTAATGACTCTTCACACAATTCTCTTTGTACCACATACCTTACAGCATGCAGGGTCACGTTAACTTCTAACATACATTAAGATCCCTTCAAACCTATATTAATTAATTCTTGGCCTCCACACAACCTACTACTAGTTAATGGCATAAGTGGGGGAGGGCTGCGCTGTTGAAGGCCCTGCTGCAGGGGTAGAGGCTGCTACTCACACACGCCGTGGCAGCACAAGCTTCCCCTCACCACAATGTCTCAGACCAGACCAGCCTTGGAGAGACCCCTCTGTAGGCTGAGAGGGGCGCTCTGTCCCTGTGACCCATTCCGTCCTCGGTACATTGGCTGTGATGGCCAACAAGCACCCAAGCTCATTTCATACAGAGGGCACCCAGCAGCAATGCCATTTGGTCACTAGAGACCTGGGCCAGATTGCAAACAGTGACCTGCGGGGACCGATAAAGCCTCGAGTCGTTCAGTCCTCAGGGCATGAAATCAAACCTGAGTGGCTTCATCCCTGGCCTCAGTCTTGGAGCTACTGAGGTAGAAAGCACCTGCAGGGGCAGCTGGGGAAGGCCAGGGCAGGAATGGGAGAGCAGAGGATCGCCCCATGCTTACGTAAATACCGCAGAAGTGTTGTCCACCCAGCGCCAGATGCCTTCAGTCCCTTGGTCGGTGAAGCCAATCCAGTGCCGAATGGAACGAGCTTTAATAGCCAAGTAATTCTGGAGAGGATGACACAGAGAATTGGGTGCTTAGAACTGAGGCCAGATCCTGAGGCGTCTCCCATGGCAGGAACTTACCCCAAGGGATGACCTGGGCACTCAGTGCTGCATATGCCAGAGGAGGAGGCAAGGAGCCCGATTCTCCTCTCCCTCCAGGGAAGGGTGTGGGGGATGGAGAGACGTCAGTGGAGGAGCAGGGGTTGGTGATGGTCTCAGCCTGGGATGGGGAGAGGAGGCCCCGAGCCTGGGGGATGGATGGTGTTGGAACCAGGGGGGAGGGTATTGGGTCCTGCAGTGGGACAGAGGGGGCTGTGGCATAGATCACCCACACACCGCACCAAACAGATCCCAACCCTGCAGTCAAACTCGGGCACAACCCAGCAGGGGAGGGTAATGCACAGGGAGTCCAGGAGGGCCTGTTGTATTCATTTAGCTGGAATATATGGGCCTAAGGTGTTAGCAGAACTCAGCCGTTGGCCGACATTAAACAGCGCTAACCCGGCCTGCTCGCTTCCCTTAAAAACCTTTTTAACCTTTGATCAAAGACAAAGGGAAGAGGGAAAAACCAGGGAAACCCTTTGAACGGTAAAGCACCGAGCCAGGCTTTCAGTCCGCCAGCCTCCCTTGGGCCCATCCCCTTGAGCTGCAGATTTTTTAGAAGGAACCCGCCCCCCTTGTGTGACAGGCTCTTAGCAGGGCCAGATTAATCATTTGTGAGCCCTGGCTCCCGGACTGTGGCCCTGCCCCCTGCTCCGCTCACGCTTGGCTGCAAGGCCCCACCCCTGCTCAGCCTCTTCCCCTCCAAGGCCCCCCACACCGCTCGCACGGTTGGGAGGGAGCAGAGTCAGCGGCAGGCAGGGCCTCGGTGAGAGGCCGGGTGGGGATGGGGCGTTGGCGCAAAGCGTGGGCGGAACAGAGGGGGCAGGTGTGATGAAGTGGGAGGTTTCTTGTTTTTTCCATGGTTTGCATGCAGAGCGAGTGGGACTCAGTTTCCCTGGGTGTTACTGGTTTAACGAGGTGAGGGGAGAGGGAGTTTGTTGTTACAGAGGACCGGCGACTGAACTTGGGACCCCGGCCAATGGCCTGGAGAATGGACATCCCAGCGACTGGTGACCTGGGGTTGTGGTCACCAGGAGGCCCAGCTCAGAAGTCGCAGCCAGTTCTGGCCAGTGGGAGGACAACGGGCTATGAAGAGAGGACCCTGTGACCTGACCAGCTGGTTCCAGCCAGAGGACAGGAGATGAGAGGAGGCCCAGGCAACCCTGCTTACCTGGAGAGAAGACAATGGACAGAGCCGAGGCTTGGGGCCGGGGATATCGGATGCCCAGCTGGGAAGCAGGGGAGCTCTGGGCTGGAGAGAGAGAGCAGGCAGAGCCCACCTGGATGCAGGGGAGACTGGGATGTGCTGTGCTGAGGGAGGCCAGGCCCGAGGGCCCTGAGTGTTTCCTATGCCGTGTTCAGACACTCAATAAACCCTCCTGTTTTACGCTGGCTGAGAGTCGCTCCAGTCTAGAGAACAGGGTTGCATTATTCCCTCTGGGAGTGGAGGCCCTGGGGGTCCAGAGCACGTGGACTCCTTGAGGGGGCCCACGGTGAGAAACAAGTGTGCTAAGGCTCAGAGATGTGCAGTTCCAGGAGCTGGAGAGGTTTAATCCCTGAGAGAGACTGGACCCCCGAGAAGGGCTGTCACACTGAAGGGGATTCCCCCCAGGGACTCCACGGGACCAAGAGAGGGCACAACCTGTGAGTCCGTGATAGCAGGGCCACAGTCCGGGTGCCATGGCCCCTTCTAAGTGTGGGCCCGGCGCGATTGTAAACCCGGCACTGTCTCTTAGATGGTTTCAGAGCTGGTAACAACCATCCTGCTGCTGAGACAGGCTGGAGTGGCTGTTGTTACAGTCCGACCTGTTTCATCCCAGCTGGTGGTTGGGATTAGCTGGAGCCGGTAGAGGCGACATCATCTGGGTCCTTTTCTCCAGTCCCATCTGGTCAGGATGTCTCAGGCTCAGGATGACAAAGGTCTCAGGTCCCAAAAGATGTGGGGGAGGGGAGAACCATGATGGTGAAGCTCGTTCTAGAAGCCTAATTTTCTCCCCAAAGTCTCTTTCAGGTCCCCAAAAGGGAGCAATGGGTGGAACAATCCATCCCCTCATTCCTTTGACCACCAAGTAGGTTTAATCTCCAGCACTGGATTCACTCCTTTCTGGTTCCACACATTTCTTGTTTGCCAGTCGTGATCTGAACCCAGTCGGTGAGTTACAGCAGGAGGCTCTTTCGTTTGGACTAACTCCATCTGTCTCTCGTTTGGGACCTTTTCCCATCAACCCTGGTTACTCTCGGTCATTGTACCATCTCAGGAACACTCACAAACTTTTACAGCTGCGTTCACAGTGAGGGTAAATTTGTCAGGCCAGTTATTCCGACCGGGTGCAGCAGGAGATAAGGATGAGCATTACGAATGCACCGTCCAAGTTCCCCTTTCCAAAGGGCCGTTACACTTTGAAAGTGACTGTAAAAAACCTGCTCCCAGATGGGCTCCCTCATCCCTATGGGTATCAGAGCCAGAGCTGCTGGCTGCAGGGACTAACCTAAGCCATTCCTGCTTTTCCCTCTCATACGCCCAGCAGAGCCAGCCAGGGCCTGTTCTGGTTCAAGCCTCAGCAGAATTGTCACCCAAGTTCCTGTTGCAGGATCTTTGGGCTGGATCCCCAGCTGATGTCAACCGGGATCATATGGATAACAGCTGCTGTGCACCAGCCAAGGTGCTGGCCCATTCCTGGCGCTGGAAATCACTGACCAAAGAAATACATTCACTACTACAGGTGCCGACTCTGTGGGTGCTCTGGGGCTGAAGCATCCATGGGGAAAAAACAGTGGGTGCTAAGCACCCACCAGCCACCCATCCATCAGTTGTTTGGCCACCCTGCTGCTGATCAACTGTTTGGCAGCCAGTGGGAGGTGGTTAGGGGAGGGGGCAGAGCAGGGGTGGGATGAGGCGGGGCAAGGGCGGGGTCTTGGGGGAAGGGGTGGGGCAGGGATGAGAATAGGCGGGGAGAAAGGCAGGGCCTTGGGGGAAGGGGTGGAGTTGAAGCAGGATCGAGGTGGGGCACCCACCTGGAAAAATTAAAATCATTACCTGTGGCACTACAGTCAAGTCCTGGCTCTTCTCTCCCAGCAGACACCCCTGGGCTCTGCAGTCTGGTGGGAATCCACCTCTGGCAAGATAGTTTCGTGTTCCCAGCACCCCAGGGAGTCTGACTACCCTGCCCGGAAACCTCCTCTCTTATCTGCCAAGCAGCTCTGCTTTCTGAGCCCTCCTCAAACCTCCCCACCATTTGCTCCTCACCGTCCCTTCTCTGTGCTGCTGCCCCAAGTCCCTCCTGCCCCCGTTGGGCAAAATTCACCCCGGGGGTGGGGCAGGGCTAGCCCTTGTCACTGTTGGAGACCTGGAGTCCTGCTCCAGCCCTGCACCAGGAACTCCCACTGTTCCTTTTTTCCCGTCAGGCCCAAACAGCGCCAAAGCCTCATGCCAGCTCTCTGCCCAGGGGTCATTACACCCCAGGGAGAGGATGGGCTGAGTGTTCGTACCTGCTCCCTTTGGTCGTTGATCACCACCAGATCAGCATTCTGGGCTAAGCAGGAGTTTCTCGCTGCCTCCCAGGTCTGGTTAGCCTGGGAGAGAAGGTAGCACCTCCCTTGGTCCTGGTCCCAGCCCGACTGGCACCAGGGAACACCTGCCGCAGAGAACACAGCTGTGAGCCCCTCCCCCGTTACTCGCCAATGAGGGGCCAATCCCCTCTCTCACATGCCGATGAGGGGCTGATCCCTCTACCCCATGTGCCGCCGATCCCTCCCTCACACGCGCCGATCAGGAGCCTATCCACCTCATCTCACGTGCCAACAAGGGGCCGATCCCCCGACCCCATGTACTGACAAAGGGCAGATCCCTCCCCCTCACGTGCTGATGGGGGGGCCGAACCCTGCCACGCCAGGTGCCGACGAGGGGCTCATCCCTCCCCACCACATGGCGATGACGGGCCAATCCCCCCACCCAACGTGCCAATGAGGGACTAACCCCCCACCATGCGCCGACGAGAGCCCGATCTCACCCTCCCCACGTGCCGGACAGCAACCGATCCCTCCCCACACGCACTGCTGAGGGGCCAATCCTTCCCCCCGCAGACACAGAGCACAGGCCAGACCACAGCAGGTGTGGGTATTCCACAGGAAACCTAAGCCACAAGTGAAAGCAGAAGCTACAGGCGGAGACGTGGGGCACAGGCAGCCCCTCCATCCATCCTTATGGGCTCTGCTCTCACAGGGCGAGTGGCAGGGCCCCATTCCCAGGTTCCAGCCCCCACCCCTGGCACTAATGGGGGATTCTGCAGCCCCACACCCCAACTAGGGGGGACCCCCCACCCCAGCTAGAATGTGACACTGCATTTGGATTCTCCCCACTCTGCTCTCACCTGCTGTGCTCCTCTGGGTTGTGGGGCCAGGGTCTCCTGGCTTGGTGGGAGAAGGGGTGGCCTGTGAAACTGAGCATGGCCTGACTTGCATCCGACCAAGTGGGTATTCACCCACGAAAGCTCATGCTCCAAAACGTCTGTTAGTCTATAAGGTGCCACAGGATTCTTTGCTGCTTGAGCACGGCCTGTGTTAGTCTCAGGGCCATTGATAGGATACACCCCCCCACCTCCGCAGGGTGCTGATCACCGCACCTCCCTGCACTCCAGAGGGTGATGCTGCAGCACCCCAACCCTGCCTAGTGCCTGATCCCCACCTCCCTGCAACCCTAAACCAGATCAAGACTTTCCAGCATCTTTCTCCCCCACCTCATCTGCAGGCTGAACCACCCCTGATCCCTACATTCCTAAACTGGAAGGAGACACTGCAGCACCCCTGACCCCTGTCCCTGCTGGGTGCTCATCCCCCTCCCTACGCCCCATGTGGTGCCATCCCTGTTCTCAGGCTGCGGGCTGGGACATTAAGGAAAGGAAAACTAAGAACATTCAAGAGGAGCCCAGCGAGCTCCTCCCATTTACCCCTGACCTTACCTGCCGAGCCCCTCTTGGTTGTGGGGCTGGGGTCCCTGGCCATGTCTGAAGATGGGACCATCTAAGAAACTGAGCAGAGCCCCAGCGTGAGCCTCAGGGACATCACCCGCCTCTCCCAGTGGGTGGGTTGGCAGCTTCTCAGTCCGGTCTGTCAACTCTGTCAAATCCCAGCGAGGTGCTCCCCCAGCCCATTGGGGCTCTCATCTCCTTGGGGCAGGGATGAGCAGGATTTGGGGAGGGGAGAATCTCAAACCTTAATAATAATGCCTCCCCCTTCTCATCAGTACAGCATACAAAGCACTTTGTGAAGGGGGTCAGGCTCATGAGCACCATTTTATAGATGGGGAAACTGAGGCACAGGGCATTGCTGTGACTTGCCTAAGGTCACAGAGGTGGAATAGAACCCTGGTCTCCTAGGGCTTAGTCCCAGCCTGTCTCTACTAGTCCATGCTGTCTCAGAAGGTGCCTAGCTCTCACCAGACCAGCTCTGGTGGGGGTAGGGGGTCTAGGTCATGGTGGCTACTCACGGTCGAGGAGGACCAGGGTCATCAGGAGCAGTTTGATGGCCACGATGATCAGGGTAGGAATCACCAGCTGCCGGTTTGTGAGAGGGGGGATCTGGAAGGGGGGGAAATGGCTCTGATAATCCTGTCCTGGCCACACCCTAGATTTTACCCCACCCCCAGCACTGAATGGGACACACTTTCAATCAAGCCTGACAATAATTAAAGGGGCAGGGATCGGTGTGTAGCATCTTTAGCTAAAAGAGCTTTTCTCCCCACTGTGTCTCAGGCATTTGAGTTAAATGTGCACCCACAAAAATGAAAAGGATGAAGCCAAAGGGACAAACTCTGCTCCCAGTTACACCATTGTAAATCTAGCCTGAAGGCAACAGTGTGACTCAGGATTTACACTGGTGTAAATGGGAGCAGTTGTTGGGTCAAATAGTTTCCAAACCTTTGGAGGAAAATAATCACGTCACTTGCCAGGCAGTGAAGTTTCCCCAGTTGTGACCCTGTCAGTCCTGCCAGCTCCCCACTAACCCTTGGGGCTTCTAGGGATGGCAGGGTAGGTGAGACCCCCATTTCTGATCTGGTTTTGAAAAGAGGAAAAAAACAAACTGCTTTTTGAACTTTCTTCCAGCACCACAAAGGAGCAAAAAGGGAAGGAACCCAACTGCCATCCCCAGGAAATGAGCAACACACGGAGCAGCAGGTTCCTCATCAGCCAGCAAAGGAGCTGGTTTGTCTCACCACAGAGAGGGGACAGACCCCAGCCTATGTTCCTGGGTCCTCCTGGTCCCACTGAGGTTCTCCAGGTGCGTTGGGCATCTGCTCTGGGTCCCCTCGGATCTCTCAGTCATGCAGGCGTCTTCCCCTCTGGGGCCAAGGGTAGAGGACTGGGTGGGTGCCCCGTGTGCTCTGCTGTTATCTCCCGCTGGGCTTCCTGCCCCATAAGGCAGTGGCTTATACACGCATGACTCTAGTAGTCCCATGGTGCGGCCTGCGTGGGCAATGTCAGAGCACCGCCCATCACCCTACCTCCTGCGCGGGGCGGTGGTGACCCTGAGTGAGTCACACCTTCAAAAGGGGAAGAGCCCTGCTAGGTCCCATCTGGTCCATCATCCCAGAGCAGGACTGTTCTCCCCAGGCTAATTTTAAAGATATCATAACCAGGAGGGTTGTCGGGATCAAACCCTCAACCTGTAGCAGTGATATTCAAACCTCAGGAGCCAAATTAGCACTTAGCATTACCCAAGAGAGCCACAGTAGGGTGAATTCACAGTTTCATTTGCTAGAGGACTCTATAATCATATTTAAACAGTATGTCAGTTTTATATATACTTGTCACAGCACAATGATTGACCAAGTATCACCATTTTCATAGAATCTCAGAATCATAGAATCTCAGGGTTGGAAGGGACCTCAGGAGGTCATCTAGTCCAACCCCCAACTACAATTGGTTAATTACATAGTAAAAGCATCCTGGTAAGTTAATAACTTAGACTGGTTAATAATTATGGAAGCAAGGTCTGAAGCAGCTAGTGATGAGCTGCAGGGGGTGGGGAGGAGGTTTCAGGGCCAGACGGTCTTTACATAGACACACTTTCGGCCTGGGTATCAGGTAGACAGAGCTCCATTGCCCACATCATCCGTTTTGGCTGGTGCTGGGTTACAAATGACTTTAGAACACAGGGGACTGAAATATTTTTATCCTGATTGTAAGAGGAACGGGCAGCAGAACTGTGCTTAGCCGGCCCTGGCTGACGGGGTCCCCCTCCGCCGAACTGAGCTCACAAAGCAGAGGGTCGGATGCCAGAGCCAAGTGTTGAGGGAGAAGGGACAGGGCTGGGCCAGGCCTGTTTAAAGATAGAGGTACCTAGACTCCATCAGGTCCACGGGCTGCTTAGATCTGTTGTGGGGCAGCATTTCTGCGGAAGAGGCGGCTCGGCCTGCACTAGCGGTGAGGTTCCCCTGCTGAGGTCACAGTAGAGAGGCAGGAGGCAGCAGAAGGGGACGGCACAGGGCCGGCGGCGACGGAGCAGATGGCACAGTGTGGTGAACGGTGACACGAACAACAGCAGCAGAGTGAACGACACGCAGCAGCAGCAGCAGCAGCGGGCAGTGAAGGCATTGCTCAATTCCCTCCCCCCCCGTGTGAACGCATGTGAAGGCACCACTGGGCTCTGGGTCTCCACAGACCAAGGACAGCAGCTGTGAGTGGGGTGTGGCAGAGGGAGAGGGGAGTGCGTGTTAAAGGGACATTTTTTTGTTGGATTTTCACACCATGGTGAAAAACGGAGGCAAAGGACACGGCCCAATGTCCTCTGGGGTGGGAGTTTTGCTCATGGTCAGATGTGTTTGAATCATGGCTGTGGTGTTTCCCCCAATTAATGCCGGGTTCCTTCCCCCTTTTTATTAAATGTTCTCTGCCACGCACAGACTCAGTGCTCATGAAAGGGGAAGTGTTGCCTCTTACAGGCGCCCCGTAGAGTTTGATTTTCCCAGATTACTGGGTGGGGGCTGTGGATATTAAACCCGGCCCTGGTGGCTGCCGACTCCAGCTGGCAGAAGGGCACAGTTCAATCACACCGTGTTTTTCTGAGTAAGGGTTGCCAGGTGTCTGGTTTTCAACCGGAAAGTCCGGTCGAAAAGGGAACCTGGCAGTGTCTGGCCAGCAGTGCTGACTAGCCCCTGACACTCCAGTTAATCGCAATAAGCAGCCTCCGCCACCGGGGGCAGGACGAGCAGAAGCTGCTGGAACCTGGAGGAGCACATGGGAACGGGGGAGCGGGGTACTGGCTGCTCCCCTGTCCTGCCCCATTCACTCCCTGACCACAACTTCCCCGCCCCCATCCTGCCCTACTCACCCCCAACCCCAGAATGCAGCTCCCCCTCCCCCACCTTACTCCACTCAGCCCCCAACCCACAGAGCGTGGCTCCCACTTCCCCATCCTGCCCCACTCACACCCGACCATGGGAGCTCGGGTTCCCCTCCCTCATCCTGCCCCATCCTGCCCCACTCACCCCAACCCCAGAACGCAGATTCCCCTCCCCTGCCCCACCCCACTCAGCCCCCAATCCCCAGAGCGTGGCTCCCCCTCCCTCATCCTGCCCCATCCTGCCCCACTCCCCCCAACCCCAGAGTGCAGATCCCCTCCCTTCCCCACCCCACTCAGCCCCCAATCCCCAGAGCATGGCTCCCCCTCCTTCATCCTGCCCCACTCACCCCCAACCCCAGCGCGCAGATCCCCTCCCTTCCCCACCCCACTCAGCCCCAATCCCCAGAGCGTGGCTCCCTCTCCCTCATCCTGCCCCACCCACTCACCCCAACCCCAGAGTGCAACTCCCCTCCCGGCCCTACCCCACTCAGCCCCCAACCCCAGAGCATGGCTCCCCTCCCTCATCCTGCCCCACTCACCTCCCAATCCCCGAAGCATGGATTCCCCTGCCCTGTCCTTCCCACTCACCCCCCAACCCCAGAGCGCCGGTCCACGTTTCCCATCCTGTCCCTCTCTCCCCCAACCATGGGGCAAGGCTCCCCCTCCCCATCTTGCCCAACTCACCTCTTGACCCCTGGAGCGTGGCTCCTCCTCCCCATCCTGTCCCAATCACCCCCACCCCTGGAGCAGCACTCCCTCTGCCCCGTGCTGCCCCACTGACCCCCACCCCGTGGCCCTAGAGCATGGCTCTTCCTGCCCTGTCCTGCCCACTACACCCCCAACCACCGGAGCATGGTTCCCCCTCCCCGCTCCCCTCCTCCACTCACCTCCCCACTCCCAGAGTGCAGCTCCCCTCCCTGTACTGCCCCACTCACCCCCACCCCTGGAGCATGGTTGCCCCTCCTGTACTGCCTCACTCACCCCCAGGTCCCCAGAGCATGGCTCCCCCTCCCCCACTCACTCCCTACCCATGGAGTGCAGCTCCCCCTCCCCCCAACAGCCCCATTCACCCCACACCCCCGGAGCACAGCTTGAACGATGGGTTGCCAGGTGTACAGTGCAGGGTTGGAAGGCAGCAAAGTCTTTTAAGTGGGTGGATCCGTTTGGAGGCGGGTCCACCCTTGCCCGAGGGCTGGGCGAGAGGAAGTCACCCACGTGCAGATGGTGAGCGCTGCCGCTCGAGGAAAGGGCCACCCACTGGGACTGCTCTGAGGGGAATCCAAGCCTCAGCACCTGAATCTCCGAAGGGTTTCAAGCTCCGGAAATCTGAACAGACACCAGCCACTGCCCCAAACCTGGGGTGCCCAGGCTCACTCTCAGGGCACAGATGTTCCCTGTAGCTCCCCCTGCCGAGCGTTGGACCCAGCTGTCCAACTGTCTGCTCCCCTCTGGCCACAGCGCTGACCCTTCAGACTCCCCTGTACTTAAACCAGCCTCCCCCAGAACTCCGCCCAAAAGGTGCCACGCTTCTGACCTACAGTTTAACCCTCTCAGGGACCCGCCTCTGTTGAGAAGCAGTTACACACGCACACACACACTCACAGACACACACACACGCTCACAGACACACACACACACACACACACACACACATGCTCTTTGTTCAGTCTATCAGCTTATGTTCGTTATATTTAATCATGTAAAGCCCAGGAGAGCACAACTCACACAAAGCAACGAGAAACCGGGGTGGGGGGGGGGGGCGAAGTTAATATCTTTGACTGGACCAACTTCTGGTACAAGCTTTTGTGCAACTCAGAGCCCTTCTTCAGCTCTGGGGAAGGAAGCAGAGCGAGCAAAATCCAAGCTGGCACAGATCGTTAAGCAGAAGGGGTCATACGCGGTGGGGGCGGTCACTGGAAATGAAGGGGGCAATTGAGGGGAAGAGTGTTATGCATAAAGGGTTTGAGGTGGGCAGCACGGTGTGTTACAAAACTGTTGTAATGAGCCATAAAACCAGCGTCCCTGGTAAGTGCATGGCTTTTGGTGTCTAGCAGCCTCGCCGTTTGAAAGCGTTGTGCCGTTTGCCTTTGAGGACAAGTATGGGAAGGTCAGCTAGGGAGCAATCGCTTTGAGAAAAGCGTTCCCGCACGGGCGAGACGGTGGTTTTGCCTTTGATCATTTGTCTGTGTGAGTTCATTGGCGAAAATGAACAATACACGTATAAAACAGCCTAAAAGCAGATGCTAAATAGTATAGTCAATGGCTTGCCCACGCTTTGGCTCGTTATGAAATATATTCAAGAGACCAAACAATCAATACCAGTCAAGTTTATTGCTAAAAGCCAATAATCAATCACGGGTTTCAGAGTAGCAGCCGTGTTAGTCTGTATCCGCGAAAAGAACAGGAGTCCTTGTGGCACCTTAGAGACTTAGAGCTTGGCTACACTCGAAACGTCAAAGCGCTGCTGCGGGAGGGCTGCCGCAGCAGCGCTTCGAAGTGTGAGTGTGGTCGCAGCGCCGGCGCAGGGAGAGAGCTCTCCCAGCGCTGCACGTACTCCACCTCCCCGTGGGGATTAGCTTGCGGCGCTGGGAGCCGCGCTCTCAGTGCCGCAGCACTGTTTACACTGGCGCTTTACAGCGCTGTATCTTGCAGTGCTCAGGGGGGTGTTTTTTTCACACCCCTGAGAGAGGAAGTTGCAGCTCTGTAAAGCGCCAGTGTAGCCAAGGCCTAACATTTATTTGAGCATAAGCTTTCGTGGGCTACAGCCCACTTCATGGGATGCACAGAATGGAACATCTAGTGAGGAGATATATACGCATACAGAGAGCATGAAAAGGTGGGAGTTAATTGGCCTCTCAGAGTTGGTAAGACAACTCCCACCTTTTCATGCTCTCCGTATGCGTATATATCTCCTCACTAGATGTTCCATTCTATGCATCCCATGAAGTGGGCTGTAGCCCACGAAAGCTTATGCTCAAATAAATTTGTTAGTCTCTAAGGTGCCACAAGGACTCCTGTTCTTTTTGAGTAATCATATACTACAGGAAGAAAGGTTGAACAGTATTATCAGTTTCTGGACAGCCATATAATACAGCACCGGGAGGGGTTATCCCATCACTAGAGGAAATCCACCTCCCCGAGACGGGTAGCGCTAAATCAATGGAAGAATTATTCCACCGACTGAGCCCTCCACACTGGGTGTTAGGTTAGCTTAACTACATTGCTCGGGGGGGGGGGGGATTATTCACCCACATAGGTGGGTCAGTCTGATTTTCTAGTGTAGCCCAGCCCTTAATCTGGTGCAAGGTGGCTCTGTCCCCGAGAAAGCTCCCCACTGGGTGTCCCTTTCCAAACTCCTGCTTCTTTTGTTCTGCCTTGTGGTAACTTTCCATTACTTCCAAGCCTCCCTCACCTTGGACAAGAGCAGAAAGCAGCATCTCCCAGGCAGAGGAAACACATAGTCCCATGGTGTTTAACGTAATGTTGCATGCTGGTCCGTCCCCATTGTGTCTGGCCTGGCAGAGACATGCCGACCCTGCTACCTCCTGGGGCATCCACACAAACATAGGCATTCCATGACCCAGTCATTTCATGGTACAATGTCATACAATCATCCAAAATTCAGAAGTGATACAGCCTGAGCCCTTACAAGAGGAAACTGAGGCATGGGGAAGGGAGTTGTCCAAGGTCCCAGGATGAAGCAGGGAAGAGAACCCATGTGTGCTGTGTTCCAGCCTGATGCCCTACCCACTAGGACACACTGCAGAAATACCATCCCCTTAGGGATACAGAACAACCCCTAGCTCCCAGCAAGAGTTGTGCGATGGGGCGCATCACCAAGAGAACACAGCTTGGGGAGACTATTGATCTGGAGGAGGCAGGGCCTGGTCCCACCAGTCAGCCCGTGGCTCAGGAAGGACGTGGGCTGGCGGCCGAGCCAGGCTCTAGCAGAGCCAGGCCTTTTCGCAGATCCAGTAGTCTGTCCAGTAGCAGTTTATGTCGTTCCAGCGCCCGTCGATTGCCATGGTGCCACAGTCCTCGTCGCTGGAGTCATTGAGCTCCCCAGTGCTCCAGAAGCTGTGAAGAAGAGCAAAGCCCCATGGAGACCACGGCGGGGAGCAAGGGATGGGGCAGGGGGGGCATGGAGCCTTTCACCCCACGTACCTGAGTTTGAGAGGGGAGCCATCCACCCAGAGCCATTGATTTTCCACTTTCTTGTCACTCAGCCCCAGCCAGTATACCCGGGACTTTGTGCGGTTCTTCACCAAGAATGCCTGCAATAGACAAGAACAGACTAAGGGGGTGAATGGGTGGGGGACAGGCCACGCACTCTGCCAATGCCAGGAAGGATGGCCTGGTGAGCAGGGTGCTGACCTGGGACTCAGGAAACCCAGGGTCAAGTCCCAGCTCTGCTACTGACTCCCTGTGTGGCCCTGGCCAAGTCCCTGCATCTCTCTATGCCTCAGTTTCCCCCAACTGAACAATAACCCTGCCCCTGAGGGTGCTAGCAGGATAACAAGATTGAAGTGTGACATGCTGGGGGACAGGGGGAAGGAGCTTAAATGTCATAGATGTGTCACCACCTCAAATCCAGCTGGGACTGAGGGCTGTTCCTGGGTGGTGGGTGAAAGGAGTGGGTGTGGTCTCAGTCTAGATCTCAGCCTGAGCTTGTGGGGGGATGGCTGCATGCAGGAAACATAACCTGGTGTGGGGGAAAGGTTCAGGATGGAGCCAGTTAAAGTTTGTCTGGGTGATTGCTTGAAAATACCCCTGGAATTCCCTTCCCCACAGAACTGGGGAGCTGCTGCAGGGGGGGCGCCTCAGGGTGGGGGAGGCAGGGAGCTGCCGCAGGGCTTGGGGACAGGGGAGGGCGAAAGGTGGAAGTTTCGCCTACGGCTTGAAACATCCTTGCACCGGCCCTGCTCTCACTGAGAACAACAGAGAATCCCGCAAGGGGAGCTGCCGTGTGCCGAGAGCTTTCTTGAGCATCTGGCCCTGCGGGCCCGTGTCTGCTGCCACCTCCCTCTGATTGCTGCCCTAGCATGGGCACGGCAGCTGGCACTGTGCTCCTCACCCACTCTTTCCTGTAATGCCGTGATGTCCTCTTGCATTTTACTGTGAAGCTCCTTCACAACGGCCAGCTCCCCAGACACCGAAAGATGGACAGCCTCTGGATTGGTGGAGGAAAGGAGGTTAGCAGCCAAAGTGCAGCATTGTCATCTTAGAGCTTCTTGCTCAGCCCCCAACATTGGGCCGCTTACAGATGCCACGGGCCCTGCTCGAAGTCTCCTCTGTGATGGTTGGAACCTGGGCCCCTGGCAACAGTCAGAGCAGCCTCTGGGCTGCTCTAACTCACGCTCTGCCTCCTCTGGGAAGCAGGGAATAACCATGGTGCAGCACACTTCAGCCAAGCCCCTGATCCATCCCTTACACCAGGGGCTGGGAGCCGGACGGGTGCAGGGCTCTGACACCAGCTCCACACCAATCTGTGATTCCCCCCTGCCCAGGGCACAGGCAATTTCCATCCCCTTCACACCACCTGTGGCCCAGTGTGACACAGGATTGGTCCCTTTAGGCGACTGCAGAGGGACAGTCCCAGGCTGCTTAAGTCCTACTTAAAGACCCCAAATAGGGCTTTGGCAGCCCTTGAGCCAGGTGCTGGCTCCTGGGCAACCGAACCAGCTACTTGAGAATTGGTAACAAAGTTATTTTCTGTTCGTGTTTCTTTAAAAATCGATCACTCTGAAGGGTTTTTAATTGCTTCAGCGCTAATTAAACCATCGACGCTCGCCCCTAAGAGTTCATCTAAAACGCTTCAGGACAGCCACTGGTCAGCAGAACCCCACCAGAGGTGGGTGGGTACCAAACCTACAGAACTGAGCAATGTGTGAAGGAGGCAGGGTCGGCCAGTGGAGAGAACACTGGCCTGAGGCTCGGGACATCTGAGTTTAATTCCCATCTCTGCTACTAACCTGCTGGGTGCCCTGGGGCAAGTAATTTCCTTGCCCCGTGCCTCAGTTTCCCCATCTGTCAAATGGGGATAATGATACTGCCCTCCTTGCAAAGTGCTTTGAGATCTACTGACGAACAGCAGTATACAAGAGCTAGGGATTATTATATCTTCCTTGCCCTCTAGTACCCTCTACTGTTTAGCTGTGTGTTGTAGACCCTATACTGCTGATGGAGATTCTTCTTAAGATCTGCCCTACCCCAGCCTTTGTATTGGTATAACTCTTTCATTTAGGGATATGATTCTTTTTTAAACTGGTCTAGGTATCCCAGTACAACCCCTACAGCAGATCCAGTTATACCGAGTCGAAGGTGCCTTTTACAAGTCGAGTGTATTCCTTCCCTGTGTAGGAATGGCTGTGCTGGTGTAAGTACATTTATACCAGGATAACTGGATCTCCACTAGGAGGATTGTACTGCTTTAAATGGACCAATATAACTCGAGGAGCACAACCTTTGCGTGTAGCCCAGGCTCAGCTGGAGAGGTAGGGACTGTGCTTTCAGAGCAGAAAGGAGATTCATAGAGGGGCAGGGCACAGGGAAAACCCCTCCTGGCTTCTGGGGGGGGCAGGATTTCACCCACAGATGTTAAGGCCAGAAGGGACCGTTCTGGGCATCTGGGCTGGCTCCCTGCATCGCCCAAGCCACAGAAAGTCAAAGACCTTCTCTGCATCGTCCCTGCAGTGTTCTGAGAGCCCCAGCTGGGTGGGCGGGGACAGCCACAGAGCCCTCAGTGGCTACAGACTCTCCATGCCATGGACACCTGGGTCCTGAGAGGTGACTTGCTTAGGCTGAAAGCATTTTGGTCTGTGTTTGTACAAGCTGGGGCTCCTCAGAGCTACCATAAAACACCTAATCATGTACAGCGCCTGCCACACTGGGGTCCTGGGCCATGACTGGGCTCCAAGGAGCTACCATAATACACCAAATAAAAAACTCACCCAAGTCCATAGCCTCAGGTAGATACAGAGCCCACAACCATGACCTCGCAGTCCCTCACTCTCACTATGATGAGAGGCAGAAGCGTCTCTGTGATTCTCTCACCTACTGTTTTCTGCAGTGCTGCAACCTCTGCTCGGATCTTCTCCCAATCTGCTTGGTTCTGGGACACTGCAAACAGAAATGCCCTTGGGATCAGGAGAGGGGAAAGGTTGCCACAACCAGGCTGGTGTCCTGAGTGGCCATGTGCAGCGTGAGGAGCCCGCCTGTAACGCTAGGGGATGGCAGCAACTGCCTGTCTCCATGGAGAGGAATATGTTGGTAATGGAGTGTTTGCTGCTGACTGCCAGCTAGATCTGTGTGAGTTCCCAGTGTAGCCATTTTCATGCTGGGATCCCACATCAGTCAAAAGCCTGAGGGATGCTGTTAGGGTTGCCACCTTTCTAATTGCTGGTAACTGAACCCCCATGGCACCTCCCCTGCCTCACCTCTTCCCCAAGGCCCCATCCCTATCACTTGCTCCTCTCCCTTCCTGGATCCTCCCACCTGCAGATAGGAGGCTGCCCTAGCTGAGAAGGAGCTGGGGCTGGCAAGGGTTAATTGTAGAATCTTATGGTTGGGAGGGACCTCAGGAGATTATCTAGTCCAACCCACTGCTCAAAGCAAGACCAATTCCCAACTCCCCCACATCCATCCCTAAATGGCCCCCTTAAAGATTGAACTCACAACCCTGGGTTTAGCAGGCCAATGCTCAAGCCATTAAGCTAGCCCTCTCCCTCACCCTGTGACAACCAGGCTTTTGGTTTGGGTGCCATTTAGGGTTGCCAGATCCTGAAAACCAGTCACCTGACAACCTTTAATAGGCCCGGCACAGAAGCCAAAAACCAAACTGTCCGGGTGAAAACCAGACAGGTGGTAACCCTAGATGCCATGGGATTCAGCATAAGGATTGATTGGCAGCTCCCAGCTACAAACGACCAGCAAATCTACTGCAAATGGGAGCAGCTCATGGTATGGTGGGAGGCCCTTTAAGAGAGGCTTCAGGTCCAGCTCCCCTCCATTCCTGCTTGTTGCCCAGAGTAGAGGGAATACCCACTTCTTCGGATGCAAGTGGTGGAAATTTCCTGGGGCAGGTATATATAAGCAAGCAAGAAGCAAGCTAGAGATAACGAGGTTAGATCAATCAGGGAGGATGAGGCCCTGTTCTAGCAGTTGAAGTGTGAAAACCAAGGGAGGAGAAACTGGTTCTGTAATTGGCAAGCCATTCACAGTCTTTGTTTAGTCCTGAGCTGATGGTGTCAAATTTGCAGATGAACTGGAGCTCAGCAGTTTCTCTTTGAAGTCTGGTCCTAATTTTTTTTTGCTGTAGGATGGCCACCTTAAGATCTGCTATTGTGTGGCCAGGGAGGTTGAAGTGTTCTCCTACAGGTTTTTGTATATTGCCATTCCTAATGTCTGATTTGTGTCCATTTATCCTTTTCCTTAGAGACTGTCCAGTTTGGCCGATGTACATAGCAGAGAGGCATTGCTGGCATATGATGGCATATATTACATTGGTTGAAGTGCAGGTGAATGAACCGGTGATGTTGTGGCTGATCTGGTTTGGTCCTGTGATGGTGTTGCTGGTGTAGATATGTGGGCAGAGTTGGCATCGAGGTTTGTTGCATGGATTGGTTCCTGAGCTAGAGTTACTATGGTGCGGTGTGCAGTTGCTGGTGAGAATATGTTTCAGGTTGGCAGGTTGTCTGTGGGCGAGGACTGGTCTGCCACCCAAGGCCTGTGAAAGTGTGGGATCATTGTCCAGGATGGGTTGTAGATCCCTGATGATGCGTTGTAGGGGTTTTAGCTGGAGACTATATGTGATGGCCAGTGGAGTCCTGTTGGTTTCTTTCTTGGGTTTGTCTTCCAGTAGGAGGCTTCTGGGTACACGTCTGGCTCTGTTGATCTGTTTCCTTATTTCCTCGTGTGGGTACTGTAGTCTTGAGAATGCTTGGTGGAGATTTTCTAGGTGTTGGTCTCTGTCTGCGGGGTTGGAGCAGATACGGTTGTACCTCAGTGCTTGGCTGTAGACAATGAATCTTGTGGTGTGTCCGGGATGGAAGCTGGAGGCATGAAGGTAGGCATAGCGGTCGGTAGGTTTTCGGTATAGGGTGGTGTTGATGTGACCATCGCTTATTTGAACCGTGGTGTCGAGGAAGTGGACCTCCCGTGTAGATTGGTCCAGGCTGAGGTTGATGGAGGGGTGGAAGCTGTTGAAATCGTGGTGGAATTTTTCCAGAGTCTCCTTCCCATGGGTCCAGATGATGAAGATGTCATCGATGTAGCGTAGGTAGAGAAGGGGCGTGAGTGGACGGAAGCTAAGGAAGCGTTGTTCCAGGTCGGCCATAAAAATATTGGCATATTGTGGGGCCATACGGGTGCCCATAGCGGTGCCACTGATCTGGAGATATATATTGTCAGCAAATTTGAAATAGTTGTGTGTGAGGATAAAGCCACAGAGCTCAGCAACCAGTTGTGCTGTGGCATCATCAGGGATACTGTTTCTGACAGCTTGTATTCCATCAGTGTGTGTAGAGAGCCTCTACATCAGGGGTGTCCAAACTACGGCCCGCGGGCCAACTGCGGCCCGCGGGTCAGTTTTTATTGGCCCGCAGCAAATTCTGAAAATATAATTGAATATGGCCCGCACATGGCGCTTGAGCTCAACTCTGTTGCACTTCTCAGTTTCAACACTAGATGGAGCCAGTCACAGAAAAGGTGCTTCTCCACTAAACAAAATTAAGCAAAGAAAAATAGTTACCACGAGTCACCAGAAATGGCAGCACCGAAGAAACGCAAGATAGCAAGTGAGTGTAGAACAGGGGTGGGCAAACTATGGCCTGCAGGCCACATCCGACCCGCGGGACCGTCCTGCTGAGCCCCCGAGCTTCTAGCCCGAGACGCTCGCCCCCGGCCCCTCCCACACTGTTCCCCCTCGCCCACAGCCTCAGCTCGCTCGCTCGCTCCACTGCCGGAGCCGGCACAAGGCTCTGCTGTGAGCTCCTTGGGCAGTGCAGCTGCAGAGCCCGGCCTGACCCAGTGCTCTGAGCTGCGCGGTGGCGGTGGTGGCATGTCCCGGCTCCAGCCGGGTGGCGCGGCTGTAACACTGCCAGCCACTGGTGCTCCAGGCAGCACGGTAAGGAGGCAGGGAGCAGGGTGGGTTGGATAGAGGGCAGGAGAGTCCGGGGTGGTGGTCAGGGGGCGGGGGTGTGGATAGGGGTTGGGGGGAACAGGGGGTTGAATGGGGGCAGGGGTCCCGGGGGATAGTCAGGAAGGAGGGGGTTGGGTGGGGTGGCAGGGGGCAGTGAGGGGCAGGGGTTCTGGGGGCAGTCGGGGACAGGGAGAAGGGGTGTGGATGGGGCAGGGGTCCCGGGAGGGCCGTCAGGAATGAGAGGAGGGGTTGGATGGGGCGGCAGGGGCCCAGGGGCAGTCAGGGGACAGGGAGCAGGTGTGTGTGGATGGGGCAGGGGTCCCAGAGGGACCATCAGGGAATGGGGCAGTTGGATGGGGCAGGAGTCCTGGCCGGGGGGGGGTGGTAGATAGGAGGTGGGGGCTGGGCCATGACCCCCTCCCCTAACCGGCCCTCCATACAATTTACGAAACCCGAGGCCATACTGGGTGAATCCATGCTGACTGTCCCTGATCACTTTCCCCTCCTTTAAGTGGTTCAGAATTCCTTGAGGACCTGTTCCATGATTTTTCCAGGGACTGAGGTGAGACTGACTGGCCTGTAGTTCCCTGGATCTTCCTTCTTCCCTTTTTTAAAGATGGGCACTACATTAGCCTTTTTCCAGTCATCCGGGACCTCCGCCGATCGCCATGATTTTTCAAAGATAATGGCCAATGGTTCTGCAATCTCATCGGCCAACTCCTTTAGCACCCTCGGATGCAGCGCATCCGGCCCCATGGACTTGTGCTCGTCCAGCTTTTCTAAATAGTCTCGAACTACTTCTTTCCCCACAGAGAGCTGGTCACCTCCTCCCCATACCGTGCTGCAGAGTGCAGCTGTCTGGGAGCTGACCTTGTCTGTGAAGACAGAGGCAAAAAAAGCATTGAGTACACTAGCTTTCTCCACATCCTCTGTCACTAGGTTCCCTCCCTCATTCAGCAAGGGGCCCACACTTTCCTTGACTTTCTTCTTGTTGCTAACATAACTGAAGAAATGCTACTTGTTACTCCTAACATCTCTGGCTAGCTGCAACTCCATGTGTGATTTGGCCTTCCTAATTTCACTCCTGCATGCCTGAGTAATACTTTTATACTCCTCCCTGATTATTTGTCCAATCTTCCACTTCTTGTAAGCTGTTTGTTTGTGTTTAAGACGAGCAAGGATTTCACTGTTGAGCCAAGCTGGTCACCTGCCATATTTACTTTTCTTCCTACACATCAGGATGGTTTGTTCCTGCAACCTCAATAAGGTTTCTTTAAAATACAGTCAGCTTTTCTTGACTCCTTTCCCCATATGGAGAGATCCCTGTTTCACAGAACTAAGGGGTCATTGAGTCCAACCTCCTGCCTACACTAGCAGGACCAAGTACTGATTTTGCCCCAGATTCCTAAGTGGCCCCTTCAAGGACTGAACTCACAACCCTGCATTTAGCAGACCAATGCTCAAACCACTGAGCTATTCCTCCTACCTGCCACATCACTCTCATGTTAGGGGTGTGACACGTGGCTAGAAAGGGTTAAACATTCTGCAAAATAAATAACCCTCAAAAGGCATGTGGGGAGATAACGTCTGTGGTTTTGTGTATTTACAGATGTATGGGTAGGGTGGACAATGTAATTAACAGTCTCTGTCTGTGCTGTATTCCGATAATTCAGAGGTCAAAAGAAGATCCTATCATGTAAATAAATTGTAAACACAGGCTCTCTCAGTAGTCATCTCTCTTTGAAATGGACTGTGAATGGTGGAGGAACAAGCAAATGGCCTTATGTTAATTCGTATAGCTAAGTACAGATGATGGACCTCCTTCAAAGTCATCCTAATTACCTTTTGTTCCCAGAGGGAATTCCAGCTTGTCAAAAGACATGAAATTAAGAACATAAGAACAGCCGTACCGGGTCAGACCAAAGGTCCATCTAGCCCAGTATCTGTCTACCGACAGTGGCCAATGCCAGGTGCCCCTGAGGGAGTGAACCTAACAGGCAATGATCAAATGATCTCTCTCCTGCCATCCATCTCCATCCTCTGACGAACAGAGGCTAGGGACACCATTCTTACCCATCCTGGCTAATAGCCATTTATGGACTTAGCCACCATGAATTTATCCAGTCCCCTTTTAAACATTGTTATAGTCCTAGCCTTCACAACCTCCTCAGGTAAGGAGTTCCACAAGTTGACTGTGCGCTGCGTGAAGAAGAACTTCCTTTTATTTGTTTTAAACCTGCTGCCTATTAATTTCATTTGGTGACCCCTAGTTCTTGTATTATGTGAATAAGTAAATAACTTTTCCTTATCCACTTTCTCAACATCACTCATGATTTTATATACCTCTATCATGTCCCCCCTTAGTCTTCTCTTTTCCAAACTGAAGAGTCCTAGCCTCTTTAATCTTTCCTCATATGGGACCTTCTCTAAACCCCTAATCATTTTAGTTGCTCTTTTCTGAACCTTTTCTAGTGCTAGAATATCTTTTTTGAGGTGAGGAGACCACATCTGTACACAGTATTCGAGATGTGGGCGTACCATGGATTTATACAAGGGCAATAATATATTCTCAGTCTTATTCTCTATCCCCTTTTTAATGATTCCTAACATCCTGTTTGCTTTTTTGACCGCCTCTGCACACTGCGTGGACATCTTCAGAGAACTATCCACGATAACTCCAAGATCTTTTTTCCTGACTCGTTGTAGCTAAATTAGCCCCCATCATGTTGTATGTATAGTTGGGGTTATTTTTTCCAATGTGCATTACTTTACATTTATCCACATTCAATTTCATTTGCCATTTTGTTGCCCAATCACTTAGTTTTGTGAGATCTTTTTGAAGTTCTTCACAATCTGCTTTGGTCTTAACTATCTTGAGTAGTTTAGTATCATCTGCAAACTTTGCCACCTCACTGTTTACCCCTTTCTCCAGATCATTTATGAATAAATTGAATAGGATTGGTCCTAGGACTGACCCTTGAGAACACCACTAGTTACCCCTCTCCATTCTGAGAATTTACCATTAATTCCTACCCTTTGTTCCCTGTCCTTTAACCAGTTCTCAATCCATGAAAGGACCTTCCTTTTATCCCATGACAGCTTAATTTACATAAGAGCCTTTGGTGAGGACCTTGTCAAAGGCTTTCTGGAAATCTAAGTACACTATGTCCACGGATCCCCCTTGTCCACATGTTTGTTGACCCCTTCAAAGAACTCTAATAGATTAGTAAGACACGATTTCCCTTTACAGAAACCATGTTGACTATTGCTCAAGAGTTTATGTTTTTCTATGTGTCTGACAATTTTATTCTTCACTATTGTTTCAACTAATTTGCCCGGTACCGACGTTAGACTTACCGGTCTGTAATTGCCGGGATCACCCCTAGAGCCCTTTTTAAATATTGGCGTTACATTAGCTAACTTCCAGTCATTGGGTACCGAAGCGATTTAAAGGACAGGTTACAAACCTTAGTTAATAGTTCCGCTTCACATTTGAGTTCTTTCAGAACTCTTGGGTGAATGCCATCTGGTCCCGGTGACTTGTTAATGTTGAGTTTATCAATTAATTCCAAAACCTCCTCTACTGATACTTCAATCTGTGACAGTTCCTCAGATTTGTCACCTACAAAAGCCACCTCAGGTTTGGGAATCTCCCTAACATCCTCAGCCGTGAAGACTGAGGCAAAGAATCCATTTAGTTTCTCCGCAATGACTTTATCATCTTTAAGCGCTCCTTTTGTATTTTCATCGTCAAGGGGCCCCACTGGTTGTTTAGCAGGCTTCCTGCTTCTGATGTACTTAAAAAACATTTTGTTATTACCTTTGGAGTTTTTGGCTAGCCGTTCTTCAAACTCCTCTTTGGCTTTTCTTATTACACTCTTGCACTTAAGTTGGCAGCGTTTGTGCTCCTTTCTATTTGCCTCACTAGGATTTGACTTCCACTTTTTAAAGGAAGTCTTTTTATCTTTCACTGCTTCTTTTACATGGTGGTTAAGCCACGGTGGCTCTTTTTTAGTTCTTTTACAGTTTTTCTTAATTTGGGGTATACATTGAAGTTGGGCCTCTATTATGGTGTCTTTAAAAGGGCCCACAACTTGCAGGGATTTCACTTTAGTCAATGTACCTTTTAACTTTTGTCTAACTAACCCCCTCATTTTTGTATAGTTCCCCCTTTTGAAATTAAAGGCCACAGTGGTGGGCAGTTGGGATGTTCTTCCCACCACAGGGATGTTGAATGCTATTGTATTATGGTCACTATTTCCAAGTGGTCCTGCTATAGTTACCTCTTGGACCAGCTCCTGCACTCCACTCAGGATTAAATCTAGAGTCGCCTCGCCCCTTGTGGGTTCCCGTACCAGCTGCTCCATGAAGCAGTCATTTAAAGTATCGAGAAATTTTATCTCTGCATTTCGTCCTGAAGTGAAATGTTCCCAGTCAATATGGGGATAATTGAAATCCCCCACTATTATTGGGTTCTTAATTTTGATAGCCTCTCTAATTTCCCTTAGCATTTCATCATCACTATTACTGTTCTGGTCAGGTGGTCGATAATAGATCCCTAATGTTATATTTTTACTAGAGCATGAAATTTCTATCCATAGAGACTCTATGGAACCTGTGGATTCGCTTAAGATTTTTACTTCATTTGAATCTACACTTTCTTTAACATATAGTGCCACTCCTCCCCCTGCACGGCCTGTTCTGTCCTTCCGATATATTTTGTACCCGGTATGATTGTGTCCCATTGATTGCTCTCAGTCCACCAGGTTTCTGTGATGCCTATTATATCAATATCCTCCTTTATCACAAGGCACTCTAGTTCACCCATCTTATTATTTAGACTTCTGGCATTTGTGTACAAGCACTTTAAAAACTTGTCCCTGTTTATTAGCGTGCCTTTTTCTGATGTGCCAGATTCTTTTTTATGTGACTGTTCATCATCTGATCCGGCCCTTACATTATATTTCTCATTCCTCTGCTCCTGACTATAACCTGGAGATTCTCTATCATCAGACTCTCCCCTAAGAGAAGTCTGTGTCCGATCCACACGCTTCTCTGCAGCAGTCGGCTTTCCCCCATCACCTAGTTTAAAAACTGCTCTACAACCTTTTTAATGTTTAGCGCCAGCAGTCTGGTTCCACTTTGGTTTAGGTGGAGCCCATCTCTCCTGTATAGGCTCCTCCCATCCCAGAAGTTTCCCAGTTCCTAATGAACGTGAACCCCTCCTCTCTACACCATCGTCTCATCCACGCATTGAGACTCTGAAGCTCTGCCTGCCTACCTGGCCCTGCGCGTGGAACTGGGAGCATTTCTGAAAATGCCACCATAGAGGTCCTGGATTTCAGTCTCTTCCCTAGCAGCCTAAATTTGGCTTCCAGGACATCTCTCCTACCCTTCCCTATGTCATTGGTACCTACATGTACCACGACCACCGGCTCCTCCCCAGCACTACACATAAGTCTATCTAGATGCCTCGAGAGATCCGCAACCTTCGCACCAGGCAGGCAAGTCACCATACGGTTCTCCCGGTCATCACAGACCCAGCTATCTACATTTCTAATAATCGAATCTCCCATTACTAACACCTGCCTTTTCCTAGAAACTGGAGTTCCCTCCCCCGGAGAGGCAACCTCAGTGCGAGAGGCAACCCCAGCACCATCTGGAAGGAGGGTCCCAACTACGGGAAGGTTTCCCTCTGCTCCCATTGACTGCTCTACTTCCCTGGGCCCTTCTTCCTCCTCAACAGCACAGGTGCTGTCTAAGCGGAGGTGGGACAATTCTACAGTGTCCCGGAAAGCCTCATCAACATACCTCTCTGCCTCTCTCAGCTCCTCCAGTTCCGCCACCCTGGCCTCCAAAATCCGTACATGGTCTCTGAGAGCCAGGAGCTCCTTGCACTGACTGCACACATACGCCACCCGCCCACAGGGCAGGTAATCATACATGCTACACTCAGTGCAATAAACTGGATAGCCCCCACTCTTCTGCTGGGCTTCTGCCTGCATTGTCTCCTAGTTAGTGAAAGGCTGGTTTACAGAAAGTAGTTTTGGAATGTATTTTGGTTTATAGGTTTTAGGATTTTAGGGGGGGGCTACAGGGAAGGGGTTATGGCCGGCGAGGGGTTCCCACTCCCTTCCCACTCCCCTTCCAAACTCCCTTGCGAAACTCCCTGTTAGCAGCCCCTGTTTGGAAAGCTCCCTGGTCGCTTGTGAGCGGCTTTATAAAGCCCTGGCCTGGCCTGAGTGAATGCCCCGCCCACTGATTAAGGCTCAGCCAATTACCAGAGGCTTCGAGCTTTCAAACCTGCCTCCAACTGCCAGCCAGAGCACACGGTCCCTCAAACAACCAAACAAACAAACAGACTGACAAACACAAGCTCAGCACACAGCAAGTAACCCCCAAACACAAACAAACACACACTACAGACAGTCACTTACCCCACAGATGCTGTATTAGCTCCTCCTTCACCTGGAGAACTCCCTTGCAAAACTCCCTTGTATAAAGGAGCCTTGGTTCCTGAATCTGTCATCTCAGATCTGCTTAAGCTTCATCAGGGGAAGTTTGAGTCATAAGATTGAGATCCCAGTTATGCTGGTATGCCCTGAATATGAGATTTGGACATTGGACTATAACCTATGAACTATTTCTGAAAGAACTCTTTGCCACTACAAAGCTCACCATCTCTGCTGTGAATCTGCACCTCAGTGGATTGAACTCACGTCTGTACATATATTTTTGCTCAGGAAAAGGTTATTGGGCTCCCCTTCATTCCACTTCCTGAACGAGAAGAGAGAGATGAGCTCTTAACCCGCGGACTCCCCGTCCCAGAGGAGATACACCCCCAGTAAGCTGGGCCCCACCTTCAGTGTAACCTACAGCAGCCTTTGGGTTCATTTAACTTATGCTCAGGCCCTGGTGGGGTCCTGGAAAGCTTAGAACAACCAGAGCCTAGCAGGGCTCCAGCCCCTGCCCCAGGGGCTGTTGTGCCAGCTCTTCTCCAGCCTCTTTATGCTGATTATAACATGGGCGAGGGTCGGGGAGCAGATTAAGGCTCCTTCAAAATCCCTTGATGCTACCAGAGCAGCGTAAAGGGCCCTAAAGCAACGGAATATTGGGCCCATTGTGATGTTGCACCAATATGATTAAATGTATAAATGTATCATTCTTGTACCTGAAACTAGAAATATGAAATATAACTCTGAGGTCCTATTGTAATTATGCAAAGTGTGGGCCATTAATGATGGTTTGGAATCTTGATGGCTCCCATCACTTAGGACAATTGGTTGTAAATGGCCCTGTTTACTTGCAAGCCTTCCTGTGAGTCAGGCCAGGCAGAATGAAGGCTTGGGGGGGGTCTCACAGGACATGCGACCATGTCACCTGGTACTGGCATCCATCTTAACCCTGGGGCTTTTCCATTTGGAAGGAGGGGTGGGGTCCCAGAGAGACAAAAGATTCCTGCCAGGTGCCAAAGCTATATAAGGGAGTGGAACAGAACAAAGGAGTTTCCAGTCATGAGAAATCGCCTAGTTACCACCTGAGCTGGAGCTAACAAGAACTGTACCAGGGGAAAGGATTAGCCCAGACAAGGAAGGAGTCCAGTCTGTGAAAGAAGCTTATTGGAACATCTCTGAGGGTGAGATTTTATCTGTACTCAGTTTCTTATTGTCTTAGGCTTAGACTTGCGTGTTTTGTTTTATTTTGCTTGGTAACTTACTTTGTTCTGTCAGTTATTACTTGGAACCACTTAAATCCTACCTTTTATACTTAAGAAAATCACTTTTGCTTATTAATTCATACCTGGGGGAGCAAACAGCTGTGCATATCTCTCTATCAGAGTTATAAAGGTGGACAATTTATGAATTTAACCTGTATAAGCTTTATACAGAGTAAAATGGATTCATCTCGGGTTTGGATCCCATTGGGAGCTGGATGTCTGGGTGCTGGAGACAGGGGCTCTTCTTAAACTGTTTTCAGTTAAGTCTGCATCTTTGTGGCATGTGGATCAGACCCTGGCCCTGTGCTGGAGCAGACTGGCATGTCTGGCTGAACAATGCAGTGTCCTGGAGGCCCAACCTTACAGAGAAAATGGGCTCAGAGGTAGTCTCAGCACATCAGGTGACAGTTCCAAGGGGGTTTCTGTGACCAAACGCGTCACACCCATTCCATTACTTTAATCCAGTGCTAGCGGGGATTAAAGCAAGTAGAGGGACCAATATGGCTGCCCATGATGCCAGGCTGAATACTCTGCATGGGGAGTGGGGGGGTTGAAAAATGTGCACCCCAATCTCAAGAGTTTGTGACATTCCCCCTAGAGGAGACAGATCTTTTATACTGAAGTATCCAAATGAATGGGGCCAGAGACAGCATTACCTGCTCACAGGGAAGGCATCGTGACTGGACCACTAGAGGAAAACAGCCTACTACTAGTTAATGGCATAAGTGGGGGAGGGCTGCGCTGTTGAAGGCCCTGCTGCAAGGGTAGAGGCTGCTACTCACACACACCGTGGCAGCACAAGCTTCCCCTCACCACAATGTCTCAGACCAGATAAGCCTTGGAGAGACCCCTCTGTAGGCTGCTCCCAGTGACCCCTCCATCCTGCAGACAGCCTGCAGTTTGAACATGAGCAAAAAATGGCAAAAACGAATGGAAGAGAGGAGCAGCCCCCCAGCTGGAGAAAGAAGAGTCTGAAAAAAGAGAAAGAAGCTGCTGAGAGAGGAGGCCGGGAGTGTCTGGAGCTGCTGGCCCTCTGACCCTGTGGCTCCTGCTACTGCCTGCCCCAGCCACCCCAGCCAGCCCCTGTCACCTCCCCAGCCCACTGCCTGCCCCCTCCCCGCTCCCCTGCCCCAGCCACCCCAGCCAGCCCCTGTCACCTCCCCAGCCCACTGCCTGCCCCTACCCCGCTCCCCTGCCCCAGCCCACCCCAGCCAGCCCCTGTCACCTCCCCAGCCCCTGCCTGCCCCCTCCCCGCTCCCCTGCCCCAGCCACCCCCAGCCAGCCCCTGTCACCTCCCCAGCCCCTGCCTGCCCCCTCCCCGCTCCCCTGCCCCAGCCAGCCCCTGACACCCTCCCCAGTCCCCAGTCTGCACCCCTCCCCGCTACCCCTGCCCCAGCCACCCGCTGCAGCCAGACCCTGTCACCTCCCCAGCCCCTGTCTGCACCCCTCCCCACTCCCCTGCCCCAGCCACCCCCAGCCAGCCCCTGTCACCCAGACCCCTGTCTGCACCCCCTACCTGCAGCCACCCCGTCTGCCCCCTCCCCGCTCCCCTGCCCCAGCCAGACCCTGTCACCCTGCCCCAGCCCCTGTCTGCACCCCTCCCCGCTCCCCTGCCCCAGCCACCCCAGCCAGCCCCTGACACCTCCCCAGCCCCTGACTGCACCTCCCCACTCCCCTGCCCCAGCCACCCCAGCCAGCCCCTGTCACCCTCCCCACCCCTGTCTGCATCCCTCCCCTCCTCTGCCCCAGCCACCCCCAGCCAGCCCCTGTCACCCTCCCCAGCCCCTGTCTGCACCCTCCCCGCTCCCCCTGCCACAGCCACCCACAGCCAACCCCTGTCACCCAGCCCCCTGTCTGCACCCCCGTCCTGCAGCCACCCCATCTGCCCCCCTCCCCTGCTCCCCCAGCCACAGCCACCCTCTGCCTGCAGCCACCTGCAGCCAGCCCCTGCCACACACCCTGCCCACAGCCACCCCCTGCTAGCCCCGTCTGCATCACTTGCCCACAGCCAGCCCCTGTTGCAGCCAGCCTGTGTCACACTTCCTGCCTCCAGCTAGCCCTGCCCCACGCCCCTGCCTGCAGCCAGCCCCATGTCCAGTGGTGCCCTGCAGTTCCCAGGGCAGTAACCCTGCACACCTGCTTCAATGAGGGGGGGCATGGAGCAGCTGGGACCCACACATGTGCACACCCTAGGGTGACCAGACAGCAGGTGTGAAAAATCAGGACAGGGGATGAGGGGTAATAGGAGCCTATATACGAAAAAGACCCAAAAATTGAGACTGTCCCTATAAAATAGGGACATCTGGTCACCCTAGCACACCCCAAGGGAGTGGCGGGGACCCACACATGTGAAACGGAGCTCATTTCTAGTTCAGCTCCATCTTTTTTAAAAAGAACTTTAGGTAGGGTTAACATACATCTGTATTTTCCTGGACATGTCAGGCTTTTCAGTTCTTAAATTGCTGTCTGGGCGGAATTTTTAAAATTTAAAAATTCCTCCCGGGAAAGAACGGACATATGGTAACCCTGCTGGTATAAAAAATACATGCTGTGGCACATCCCTTAAATCAGAACTTTTTATAGAGAACCGGTTGTTAAGATTTTAGCAGCTCATCACTGCAAATGTACCCCAACACTGCCACCTTTTATGTAGATGCTGTTACTGTGTGTTCAGTAGAAGGTGGCTCCATAATTTGTGCCAGTGCTATGTATGGGAGTGGTAATGGAAAATTCATAGAGAGTGTAAAAGTCAATGGTAAAAGCTGTTTAGGGCAAATTACGGCATCTCACATCACTCTTGTTAAAGCAGATCTAGTCATAGAGGAAGATTATTTACCAAATCAGAGTGTGAATGTTGTGATCCTCTATGAGTTTCCTGTCCGTGTGCCTTTAGCCAGAATCCACCTCGAATGGAATGGGGCTAAGCAGGAACGTATAGCTGGGGTAAGGAAGTGATTGCCTAAAGATCTTTTAATTGGGGAAAATGTTAAAGCTTTGTTCAGTTTAGGTAGCCAGTCACAGGACAGGAATGGTCTTACACCTATGTCTATTGTGGGCAATGATTTGCCTGAGGAGGGTTGCTCCAAAGGTTTGTCTGTGCAGGAAAGCAGTGTGTCTGTGAGTGGAGTTTCTAAATGTCTGTCTAATGTCTCAGAAGTGAATCTGGAGTTAGATCAAGAGCAGAAAGATCTCATTGGTGAGGAAAATGTTTCTCAGGAGGAAATTAAAGAAAAAGGTCAGGTGGAAGCCCTAACTGGGGAAGGAAAGGGTAGATTTGTGATGGGTGATGGATTGGTGGCTAGTGCAGCTTGTAAAAGTGAACCTGAAATGGGTAACTGTGATTTGCTGAAAGCAGCTCAGTGTAGTGAAAAAAGCAGGAGCTTCTCCATTGGGAGTGGCAATGTGCCTGGTAGGGAAAGTTTGGAGAAGCCTAGGCAGCCTTGTGAGCTGATGGCTTTGTCTAGTCAGCAGTTTGGGAAGACAAGGATAATGGAAGATGAGTGTCCCTATCCCTTACTGTTTCCTGCGTGGAGAAATGTGACAGTGAAGGAAATGTGCCTGTGTCTGTCAGGGGTATTGACTTGCCTATGGAGGAAGCTACCCCAGTCTCCAAGCAGTTGTCTGTGAACAGCCCTGTGTGCTGGGACAAGGGAAATGAGCTCCCAAGCTGTGTGTCTGGTGAAGGAGAATGTGTCTCCGGCTCTTCTGTGTCTGTGGAGCAGACAGAAGGTGCCTTTCAGCCTGTGATGGTTGAGGGTGATTCAGTTGTCTCGGAGTTGGTTGTAAATACAGCTAAAGCCCAGGAAGGGGATGGTCCTAAGTTTGTGTCTGCTGGGGAGAATGGCACTATAACTAGGTTGCATCCAGTTAGTGTCTTAGCAAAGTCCCAGAGACCAGACAATTCTGGTGCTTGTAGTTTGCCAGTTGCTAATGTGTGGTTGGAAAAGGGTGTAGCAACTCTGTCTAATCAGGGTGATTCCTTATGGCCTGGCTAGGGTGAGCATGAAGGTGATTTAATTGTGTTACCTACTAACAGTTTGACAACTTGTAGCAAGAAGGAAAAGATTCCTGAACTTGTTCATGGCCAAGGGAAGGAGAATGCTTCTAACCTGTTATCTAGAAAGTCTATAAGTTTGCCTGAAAAGGAATTGTGTAGGAATCTGCCTGATGGTCCAGAGGTGATTCTGAATGTAAGTGAGACCCAGCAAGAGTCTGTGGTTGCTCAGGAAAGTGTTTCCTTTAGAGCAAGCCCTAGGTGAAGCAGGGAAGGGCAGAATTTCTGAGAAGGGTGAATTGCTGCTTAGAGAAGCTCCTAGGGAAAGGAATCCTCATGGTAACCTGTGGAAGCAGGCTGCTTCATTCTCAGCCCTCCCAGGCTTCCCGCGCGAACAGCTGATTCGCAGGAAGCTGGGAAGGGGGAGGAGAAGCCTCGGGAGCGTTCAGGGGAGGAGGCAGAGGCGGAGTGAGGTGAGCTGGGGCCGGGGGAAGGGTAGGGAGCTGCTAGAGCTTTTGTTAAATTTAAAAGCCCTTTTGCAACTAGTTGTCCTTCCAGAAACAACCGATTCTAAACAGGCTTCTAAATTTAACAACCAGTTCTCGCGAACCGGTGCAAACCGGCTGCATCTCACCACTGACTGTATGGTTTTTCAAATAGCACACCAAGTGTAGGCTGGGCTCAGTAAGAGACACATCTTTAAAATAATGCAAGTAGATGGAATCAGGTAGTATAGATACTGCTGAGCCAATGTCCAACATTAGCTGAATAGAGTGTGATTTGCCTGAGGGTATGGCAGATATCTGGTGGTGTCAGTGAAGGCCCAGCTGGTTATTATGGCTAATGAAGCCCCCAAACTGTGGAGAATTTAGGAACCCTTTTCCTGGAAATGTCACCCCCATATTTCTGCTGTTTGCTCCCCTCTAAATGGGGCTTTTTGGTGAAATCCAACAAAGCGGCCGTTTGTCCCTCATACCCGTGGATATCTGCCCTGTGCAGTGCCAAGGCATGGGGAGCTCAGAAGCTCCTGTTCCCCAGCAACACACATGGCAAGGGCGGGGTGGGGTATGTTTTCTGCCAGATCAGTCCACGTGCCCAGACAAATGGGGAAGCTTTGCCTTTGGTTACAAATATTGTCACTCCCTGCCCCCTAGCAAGCAAGTAAGGAGCATGGGCCCAAGGGACCAAATAAGATGTGACTTAACCAAGGTGGCTCACAACACAGGCAGCAGCAGAGCTGGGACTAGAACCCAGGAGTCCTGGCTCCCAACAAACCACCACCCGCTCCAAGTCCCAGATCTTGGATTAGAACCCAGGAGTCCTGGCTCCCAGCCACCCTTCCCCAGCTCTAACCACTAGTCCCCTCCCAGAGCTGGGAATAGACCCCAAGAGTCCTGGCTCCCAGCCCCCACACTTCCATAGGGGACCTACCAGTAGCTGAGGCTAGCTCTATGCATGGCCCAAGGAAACTGGTGCCCAGCAATGCCAGGCTGGGCTAGGAGGGGGTACTCAGGAGCTGAGCGCAGCTCAGTGAGTGGATGGGGGTGTTCCCCAACTCAGCAGGGGGGTGTCTCAGGGTGAGGTTGCAGGACAAAGCCAAGGCACTGGGAGCCGCTGGCCCATTTCGGGAGGGGGAGGTGATGTACCTGGGTCAGGCTTTTGTGTCCCATCTCTGTTGGATCAACACCACCCCTGCCTCAGTTTCCCTTCTGTTTACATGTTTTCCCCCACAGGGAAGAAGCTAGTCAGGACTGGCACATTGGAAACAGGGACCGATCCTGGCTCCAGCGCCTGCCTGTCCCGGGCTTGGAGGCATGGCAGGGTCGCCAAGGATGGATGAGGATCCCTCCCCAGCGGGCAGCCGGCTGGACAATGGCTCTTGGACACCACGTATTTTAATTGTGAGAGTTTCTTAAGAGAAGAGGAAATGTGTGTTTAGATGTTGCTTGTAATTATTAGAACTGGGAGCACTGGCTGCTGGGAGTCTGAAAGGACAGGAAACAGGAAGGCGGGGGGAGGAGTTCAAGAGGCTGAGTGAGAGTTACAGAGGGTGCAGCAGCAGCTTGGTAGAGGTTTCCACTTTAAAAATAAAGCCCTGTGAAGTTTGTTAGTACCTTGCCTGGTTATAACAACACAAAGGCAGCACTTCCAAAGGGAGGAAACACACACATCTGTAACATTTACCCTCCTGCATGGCCAGCCTTTTCTGGGGAGGCTTAGCCCCCCCAGCCTCTTATCTGTGCCACCTACGGCTGTGCTGCAGTAAGGTCTGTAGTGTAGCCATGGCCTTACGCAGCACAGCTAACTACAGGATGAAACAGATCATTGCACAAGTAGTGAACACATATTTCAAGGGAGCGTTCATGGTGAAGCGGTCTGTTAATGCCCCTCTAGTCAAAGGGAGGAAAGGTGGCAGGGAGGGGGTAAGGGAGGGGGGTTATAAATTATTGCAATAAGCCATAAATCCAGTATCTTCATTCAGCCCATGGTTTTTAGGTGTGGAAGAATAACGCAGTCTTCACTCTTAGGTTGGTTGCAACATGTCTGAGGCAGTTCATTCTCAAGCATTATTGCAAGTGGGAGAGTGCACAACGGCAGGGATCCCAAAAGATAAACAAGGAAGGCAAGTATTTATACCTTTTGTTCCATACAGTAATGATCAACAACTGCATTTTGTTTATACATCTTCCTTTCTGAGATCTTCCTTTTTCTCAGCAATTTCTGCTACAGTCTGCATTCTAGTCTTAGCTAACACAAGGTCGAAAAACAGCATCTCTTGCAGTTCTTTTCCACTTCAACCTGGCTTCCCTAATATAAATACAGAGAAATGTGTACACATAACCTGACCCCCAAACAAACCAAAAATCAAAGCCCTACCAAAACAAAACTGCACACACAATTCTCCTCATGAGAAGAGGATGAGAGAGAATGAACTGGACATGATAAATGTTATTTGCAATCATGTTGTAGCCGGGTCATTCTTAGGATATTAGAGAGGCAAGGTGGGTGAGGTATAGGGTGACCAGATAGTAAGTATGAAAAATCGGGATGGTAGTGGGGTGGGATTGATAGGCACCTAAACCCCAAATATCTGAACCGTCTCTATAAAATTAGGACATCTGGTCACTCTAGCTGAGGTAATATCTTCTGTTGGACCAACTTCTGTTGGTGAAAGAAATAATCTTTCAAGGACCTGAAGAACTCTGCAGTTCTTTCACCGACAGAAGTTAGTCTAATAAAAGATATTACCATGACAGATGTTAGTCATATCATTAATGTACTAGGGGAAGCTGCTCAGATACTGCATTGACGATAACAGGTTAAAAACCTATATAGAATACAGTAAAGGAAAAAAAGACTCTTTCTGAGATTATCCTTTTCCCCAGTGATCCTATTTGCTAACAAGTAGATACATTCTTAGTGCTGTTGTGGCTTTGTGCAGAAGCGTGAATTGTCTCCGTAGATTCTGATGTATTTTATCCTTTAGGCAAAGATATCTTTAAAAAGGGACTATAAATAAGACGTTATGCAAATCCGCACCACTAGGTGGAAGCAGATATTTTGAGTTGTCATTTATTGAGAAACTATTTCAAAAAGCGCAGTAATGTTCTTAGAATTCTGCTTTCAGCCATAAGGCACACAGCTAAGCGGAGTCATCTATAGAGTGCTGGATCTTTAATTTTTTTTCCATAAAAAACCTGCTTAAATTCCCTTTAATAAATTGTGTTACCTTCACTCTCCTATTTGTCTGTGCTGTGACAGAAAAATAGAATTGTCTGTTAATAATGGCTTTTATTTGAAGCAGAGAGCTAGAAAACATTTTTGTAAAATGTGTTGAAGAAGAAAATCTCTAGAAATGCAAATTATTATTATTGTTGTTATTGGGTAAATGGTGAGGCCTCATTTGGAGTACTGTGTCCAGTTTTGGGCCCCACACTACAAGAAGGATGTGGATAAATTGGAGAGAGTCCAGCGGAGGGCAACAAAAATGATTAGGGGGCTGGAGCACATGACTTATGAGGAGAGGCTGAGGGAACTGGGATTGTTTAGCCTGCAGAAGAGAAGAATGAGGGGGGATTTGATAGCTGCTTTCAACTACCTGAAAGGGGGTTCCAAAGAGGATGGATCTAGACTGTTCTCAGTGGTAGAAGATGACAGAACAAGGAGTAATGGTCTCAAGTTGCAGAGGGGGAGGTTTAGGCTGGATATTAGGAAAAACTTTTTCACTAGTAGGGTGGTGAAGAACCGGAATGGGTTACCTAGGGAGGTAGTGGATCTCCTTCCTTAGAGGTTTTTAAGGTCAGGCTTGACAAAGCCCTGGCTGGGATGATTTAGTTGGGTTTGGTCCTGCTTTGAGCAGGGGGTTGGACTAGATGACCTCCTGAGGTCCCTTCCAACCCTGAGATTCTATGAAATTCTACAGTCCTTGCTCAGATCCTAAGAGGTACTTAGGCTCCTAGCTCCCATTGGTTTCAGCAGAAGTTAGGAGTCTAATGACCTTTGAGGATCTGGGCCTCATACCCTACTCAGACAAAACTTTGACTAACTTTAATTCAACCTAGCACTGAGTTGGGTTAAGCCCAGTATCTTACTGTACATTGTACAGAAGCTTCTTGTTAGCAGGAGTTAATCTGCTGGCTATTTTTGCAGTAATGCATTTTCTGTATTTACCACCCTTGTTTTCTTGCATCCTCAGACATTTTGGGCCTTGTACATAATGTGTATAAATGGAATATTTATCATCCTCTCTGACTGTAATGTGTTGAAGTGATGGTGTCTTGTCAAACTGCAATCAATATGGATTGACCTGGAGGTTTTTCGCCTTCCTCCGAGGCATGGGGCAGGGTTCACTTGCTAAGGAGTGGGTGGATCGGCTTATGTGGCCTGCATCTTGCAGGAGGTCAGACTAGATGATCATAATGGTCCCTTCTGATCTTGAATTCTATGATTCTATGATTCTATGACCTGTTGATCCTCATTAGTGAGAGAAGTATATGAATTACAAGCCCAAGACCTGCTACGGGCAGTATCCCACTGCTCATTGCTGCAGCTCAACTTGCACTGCTGCAGAACAGTGTGTGTGTGTGTGTGTGTGTGTGTGTGTGTGTGTGCGTGTGCGCGCACACACAAGGCTTGTGTTGTTCAAACCTGGCCCCCTGTAAACACACTCAGAGTCAACCTATGATCCAGCTCTTGTAAAATGCAGCCAATTAACACCACAGTGACCATGGGTGTAAAGCTGTGGCCTCCTTTTGAGGGTCTACTGTTGCCCAAGATCTAAGTCAAGCTGAGGCAGTGTTCGGGTGATGATGTGCTAATTTCTGAGCTCCTTGATGCCTCACAGTGTTTGTCATGGCTTTGCCACACATAATGTTGTTCTGTTATTGATCTTAATTTGTTCTGTGGCATTACATGCATGAACACTCTTCCTACCACTGGTCCATGTGTAGTGGATTTATATGTGGATGCCTTGCCCTGATGTTAACAGCTGCAATGAACAAGCGTTATTACAATTACCCATGCTCCTACACAATGCTGCATTCTTGAAAGGCCGAAGTTTATGGAGCCAGGTGTAGATAGTGAGGAGTGCATAACATAAGGACAGAGACAGGCAAATTCTCTGTGCTGACCATGCCCTTAGCTTCTTACAGAATGGCTTCCTGTTTGTGCACTGACTCACCAACCTTATGAGAAGAGCTTAAAACTAAGTTCAGAGGGGGCAGGTCAAAAAAGGCACCAGGTAAAAAAAGGTGACCTTAATAGAGGACTAGATGTTTGGGGAAAAGCAGATGTGGAAAATTGTAGTAGAATTATAGGAGTAACAAAAGGGAAATCCATGGGGGTATCTGCTTAACATCAGCTGTCTATACACAAATGGAAGGAGTAATAATAATGAGGAATAAACAGTAAAATCTGGGAGTTTTAGTACATAAGTCATAACTGAGCTTAACTGGCATCACAGATACTTGATGGGCTAAATCTCATGACTAGAATATTGGTATAGAGGGTAAAGGTAATAATTGGAGATATACCAATCTCCTAGAACTGGAAGGGACCTTGAAAGGTCATGGAGTCCAGCCCCCTGCCTTCACTAGCAGGACCAATTGTTGCCCCAGATCCTTAAGTGGCTCCCTCAAGGATTGAACTCACAACCCTGGGGTTTAGCAGGCCAATGCTCAAACCACTGAGCTATTCCTCCCTCCCATTATAGCTTGGTCAGGAAGGACAGGCAGGAAAAAAAAAAGAGAGGACATATTGCATTGTACACTTGTTCTGAGGTCCAGAAGGAGGTGAGAAGCAGACCAGTTGAAAGTCTCTGAGTAAAGATAAGAGGGGAAAAAACAGGGGTGATGTCCTGGTAGGGGTCTATTACAGACCACCAAATCAGGAAGAGGAGGGAGATGAAGCATTTCTAGAACAAAACCCAGAAATATTCAAAACACAAATCCTGATGATAATAATGGGGGATTTTATCTACCTAGACAGCTGTTAAGAAAGAAATATGGCAAAAAACAAAATTATCCAGTAAGTTCCTGGAATGTACTGGGGACAATGCTTTGTTTCAGAAAATGGAGGTAGTAACCTGAGGGACAACCATTTTAGACTTGATTCTGACCAACAGGGAGGAGCTGGTTGTGAATGTGAAGGTGGAAGGTGATTTGGGTGAAAGTGATCATGAATGATAGATTACATGATTCTAAGGAAAGGAAGGAGTGAGAATGACTGAAGAAGGACTACAAAAAGCACATTTCAATATACTCAGAGAATGGGTAGGTAGCCACCCATAAGGAAAATATCTAAGGCATAAAGGAGTTCAGGAAGCTGGCAGTTTCTCATGGAGACAATATTAAAGGCACAACTGCCAATCCAAAGGAAAGATAGGAAGAATAGTAAGTTTTTTAATGACCTGAAAATCAAAAAGAAATCCTACAAAATGTGAAATGGACGACTTACTAAGGAGAAATAGAAAAGAATAGCATATACGTGTAAGGATAAAATCAGAAACGGTAAGGCACAAAATCAGTTATACATAGCAAGGGACAAATGTAATTGGAATTCTTTTTCCATATGGTTTACTGCAAAGTGTCTCATCACTCTGAATGCTTTAAAGGCAACATAACTTCCAAAATCAAGAGTTGGCTCTACATATGGCCCTACATATGACACCACACTGTATCAAACACAATAAACATTAATGTAGTTGATTTGTTTGGCAGGTCATGGAAATTAAGTATACATTTCAATTCATTGTAAAATAATATAAAATCAATATTTGTAATACAGTTCAATAAGGTTTCATCAGGCTTTTTGATCAACCAAATTAAAAAGCAAAGGAAACCAACCAACCACACTCAAGGGTCACTGTGCATTCTCCAAGGCAGTTTCTTCTCTTTCTTTGTTTGGTGCTTTTATTTTATATAAATTCAACCAGGAGCAGATTTTTCAGGTAAAACCAATATTGGAAAGTGTGGTAAACAGAGAGGGACCAAACCAAAATTCAAAATGATGTTGAGAGAATGAGAAATTCTACACTGGAGCAAATGTAGCCTCCTATTGAACTGCTTACATGTATGGGCCCAGATATTGAAATGTATTTAGGTTCCTAAAAGCTACTGATTTCAGTGTGAGTTAGGAGCCTAAATACCTTTGAGGATCTTGTCCATGTAATTACAGCACATACCTGGTCAGCAGGGGATTATGTGGTATGCTACAGTCACATTGATGTCATAATAGTGCTTGCATAATCTGAACTGGCTATCCTGGCCATGACAGACTGAGAGGCCAGCTGCCTATCAGTACAGGAGCTCTTTGGAGAAAGGACTGGAGGAAGTGTTGAAAAGACTAAAACATGAATAAATTTGTGACTGAGCAGGAGGTAACCGAGAGAGGTAAGGGTCAGCACTGTATTTTCTAGATCCAGTCTATATTCACACACACATTCAGAAAGCATAGGCATACAGATAGATTAGTTGTAATGTTCTCCATTTCTATGACCAGAACCTCAGCTGATGTAAACCAGTGTTGCTCTGTTGTCTTCCTTGTAGCTGTGTTGATTTACACCAGTTCAGGACTTGGCCTACAGCCTCTGGAGCTGGAAACTTTCCTGAGAATCTCAGTTTGTATTGAATGTTATGGGGAAGGTCTCCTACTTTTGACCCAGGTGTTTTATGTTTATTATGTTTATTATCATTTTGTGTCTTCTGCATCCATGGAGCCAAGATCTAGCTGTGGAATCCTCAGAGATGGGGGAAATTAGAACAAAAAATGCAGAGGGACTTCTCTTCTGGCTGTCTAAATGAAGCTCTGCTAATATCTTAAATGCAGGATAAGAAAGCATGGGGTCACACTTCTTAGCAACACTAGTGCTCCTAATCCCACACTATCACTACTGCAGCTAGATGGGCAGTGTAGGTTACAGTTAGGATTCAGTTTGCATCTGGGTGTTAGAACTGAAGGATGCAATTTGCATAAAGGATGGGCAATCACCTAACCTCAAGCAGTCTTTCCAGGAAGGGGAAATCTTGTCAGTTCCTCCTTCATGCTTTGGAATGCTGTTACCATGGAGACAGATACATATGGCATTTCAGATTTCTTGTTAAATATTAAGGCTCCTGGAGAATTTCTGCCCACAGCTAAGAGATACATGGGAGATAAAATCCTGATTTTTAATACATCAGCTCTTTCATAGTTTCATAGAGTTTAAGGCCAGAAGGGACCATTAGATCATCTAGTCTGACTTCCTGGATTTCACAAATCATTAAATTTCACCTAGTAGCCTTACACTGAACCCAAAAACTTGTTATCTGGGTGTTCAGGATTTTTGAAAATGAGGCCCTGACTAAGCAAAACTCTTAAAGCATGTGCTTAACTTTAGGTCTCTTTGTTGGCTTAGAGTTAAGCATGTGATTAGGATGCTGAATCAGGGTGTAGGTGCCTTAATATGGATTTAGGAGCTTAAGTTTAGGCAACCAGTTTTGAAAATTTGGGCCATAAAGTACTATTCTGTATGCTATCAAACCTCATCCATTGATAGTAAAGAGGGAAAGGAAGATTAGTTTACACGGGGATCTACTCAAAAGGAGCAAATTTTCTTCATTATGATTTCCCCAAACACATTGGGTCCTTCAGCACACAAACCTGGTCATCAGAAGGAAGGAAGAGGATTTACATGATTCCCAGGTCATCTTCTCCTCACAGTGTTTGGGCACCTGCAGAATCTTTACTGGATAGTGAATTAAAGAGGCCAGCACCAATTTGTACCATCAATGGTAACCAACTGAATCCTTTTATTTAATTTCAGGTGTTTATAATGAGGTTGTTTCCCTCCTGGCACATATGGCTGACCAAGATAAGAACAAAATTGCCCTCAGGATTGCCTCTATAGCTAAGACCAAGCTGGCTAGTGTTGTGAGAGTTCTGCTGGAGAAACTGCAACAGGATGAGGTAGGGCAGTTTCAGGAAATTAAATCTGCTTTCCATGTGTCCACACCAAATTCTGCCTGACTTCCTGGGGGAATGCATGGGGGTAATTCAGTATAGAACTTGGTCTGGTGTGCCATCAGTATTAATCTTTCTGTCCTCAGGCATGACCTCATCATGCAAAATGCTGTTATTACAGATCAGGATGATATAATGCTCTATAAAGAGAGCATTGTCCTTTTACACACAGTGGAGTACATGGGTTGTATATAGTAAAAGTACACTATAGGACTAGCAATAATCTTTTTCAATAATACTGTGCCCTTCTTTAGCATCTTCATCCAAAAATCTCAAAGCACTTACCTAATACTGGTGAATTAAGACTCACAGCGCCCTTGTAAGAATGGTAAGCATGATCCCCATTTACAGATGATTTGTCACAGGGAATTAAGTTACTTGCTCAACACCACTTAGCAAGTTAGTAAAAGAATGTGAATAAAACCCAAGTGAACTGACTCCCTGCTCTTATTCCTAACCAACACTCCTTTCTTATGATGACATATTATTGAGATTATAGCACTGAAGGGACCTTATCTATATATTTTCTACTGGGAGAATTCTGCAACAAAAAAAATAAAAATGATGTGCACAGTATTTTAACATTTCTGCAAATATACAATATAATTGCACCAGTTCAAATTATGTATTTCAAAATCCCTGTCAGCAAGTATGTCTGTATCAATACAGACAACAAAAAGGATTGAGGAAATGTTTTTTGACAAATAGATTCCTTACTATGCATATTAATACAGAACTCTGAGTAATAATTCATTTAAACTCACTACAGAACCATATTTCCGTCATCCCTCAGCTGCAGTGCAAAGGCTTGGTAGAGTCAGCGTAATAGAGGAGCTGAGGGAGAGGGAGGTAAATTGCTGGGAAGAAGCCTGGGTGTGAACTTGGAGGGTTGCTGGGTATGGGTGGGAAAAGTATGAAATGTTTTTTTTGGGAGGGGTGGGGAGGAATTGTTAGGGAGCTCCTCCCATGCAGACCCTGGCTGACTCCTAACCTCTCCCATTCAGTAAGGCACATCTGCCCCTGTCTTCATGTGTTCCTGCACCCCCATGGGTGCTTGCACCCACTGTTCATGTGTTCCTCCACCCCTGCTCAGACACCCACTCCTCCCATCCCCATGTGGCTCTGTGCCCCACCCAACCACCCTCTGTCCCTGTGTAGCTCTGCACCTCCTCCCCCATCACTGTGTGGCTCTCAACCTCCCTCCTGCCCTGTAACCCTGGGTCTCCACTCCCATTCAGCCCCTCCCCCAGTCTGTCCTCTCCCACTAGCCCTTATGAGCAGAACCCAACTGCTTGTCTTGGCCTCCTAGTACTTTCATTATTTGAATTACTTGATTAATTATGAATCTCTTTTGGTTTTAAAGAATAAAATTGTTGCCTAATCCAGAGCTACTTGTATTACGTAGTGCTTATGTATTCATAAATTATCAGTGACAATTTTCAATTAAACAAATCCTCCTGACATTTAAAAATTAATGGAAGGAGCTTCTCCCCAGTGGAGCTGTGTGTTCTGGTTGCAGTTTGCAGAAGCCTCCTTTTCAAGCAGCACCCCTGGAATGTTTAGCTAATCGAGAGATCTGATTGGCTCTGAACATTCCAAAGGGCTTTATGACCTTGGCATGCAGGTTACCTAGATTTAGAGACTCCCAGGAGACAGAGATGGAAAAGACCTATTGGATCATCCAGTCCATGTCCCTGCGAATGCAGAACCATTCCAAATGGCCATTTTCCACTGGTTTGGCTAAACTAATTTTAAAAGCCCCTAATGACTGAACTTCCACTATTTTCCTAGGAAGACTATGTCATAACCTTATAGACCTGTCTCACAGGTGAGGCATTTTTCCTGTTGTTAAAGTCTAAACTGTATGTCTTTTTTTTAGTTTAATCCCATTACTCCTACTTTTACCTAAATGTATTATACTAAAAAATTCCTCTCCCTCCTTGATGTTCACACGCTTCACATAGTTGTATGGTATTATCATGTCTCCCTCATAGCCATCCTTTGGCCGCATCTGCCGTAGACAGTTCTTTCAGTCTGCCTTCAGAAGTAGAGGTCTGCTCGGGCCCAGTTTTGAAGCCCAACCTGAACTGGCCCCAAGCCCACTCACCTCACCTTGAGAGGGTTGAATCATTTTCCATCCTGGTCCCAACCCTTCCCCTCAAACCGGATATTGCCACCGCATCCTGCTCGTGGAGCCGGTGCAGCGGCAACAATGTTCAGCAATGGCTTCATCCTCTGACGCTGCCCTCTGTTGTGCCGATCCCATGGGCTAAAGGAGGAAAGCCGACCTGACCTGAGCCCAAGAGAGTCAGTTGTTTTCTCATCCAACCTGAGCCTGATGCCTGTAGTCAGGTCCCATAGGATTTGGGTCAGGTTGCAGGGCTCTATTCAGAAGTCAATTCTGCCACCCCCCGTGCATTCTTTTTTGCTCTCCCACGAATTACTTCCAATTTGTTGATCTCTCTGGGAATGTGGTGCTAGAAAATGCAATAATCCAGATACAGTCACACCTTAGATGAACAGAGGAACTGTCGTCTTCCTGCTTTGTGCCATGATCCCTGTGTGGAAAAGACCCAACCCACATGGCTCTTTGTGATAGCCATCACCCCTTGCATAGACACAGTGACTTGCTTTTTCACTGTCACCCCCAGGGCACTTGTTGCTTCCCACTTTTCTCCTCCCATTATGTCAGTTACCTCCTTTCCAGATGTGCTAGTTTGCAGGTTTCTGAAAAGAATCTTGTTCTTCGCTCAGGTTTTTAATTTCTCTGTGTCCCTCTTTATTTTTTTCTGTCCCAGCTGATACTAAACTCCCCCATATTTAGTATCATCTGTGAATTTCTACACTGATGGGCCTCATAAAAGACACCTTTGAGTGTGCGACTGTCAATGAAGATCTAACTGCTGAGCTAATTTCCCCTAGGAGCTGTTGAGGACTTACTGCGGGAGTTGGGTATTTTGTAATTACACATTTACCAATTCTGTCTGGAGTGGCTAGAGCAAGGGCAAGGGGCTCCTTTTTATTGTTTGTTTTCAATAAATAAAACTCAAGAAGGGGGCAGTGAAGGAGGCTTCTTCTGGCTTTTTTTCTCTGCATGAAGATTAAAATACGTCAATTGTTCAGCTGCTTCTGAAGAGCTGCTAATGTGGTGATTGTGGAGGGCATGGCATGTTTGACACCAGTTAAGCCAAGGGATTAGTTGTGTGAGCATGCTGGCTGAGGGTCAGTGTGGCCTAGTGGATAGGACTCTGGATAATGACTCAGGAGACATGGATTCTCTTCCTGGCCATGGACCTGCTCTGTTCTGATAAGACTTGGGCTAATCATTCCATGTTTGGATTGGAAGCTCTTTAGGGCAGGGGCTTATTTGTCAAATTACTGTGTGGTCATCAAGAAAAACTTTTCCCAATTGTTTGTTCTCTTTTCTGGTTTGTCCCCAGCAAAACAAAATAGAAATTTACTATATCCTGGAGAATGTGTTAGAGCAGGACACCGGGGGCCTAGAGAGAAGGCTAGTGAACAAAATTATAAGCCTAGCCTCAGAGCAGATGAGAGAGACTCGGGTAAGTTAGTTCTCCTGAGCTACTAATCAAAGGATCCAAAGCTTTAACTAATTAAAACTCTCTTTTTGGGGGGGGGGGGGAGGGGGGCGCAAAGTAAACTATATACTGAAATGAAAATTCTTCTGTTAGAGGCCCACACCTTCCTCCAGACCAAAGCCCAGGTCCTAGACAGCACTTGTGCACATGCATAAGATGGGAAAACTCACATGTGAAAGTTACACATGTGCTTAAGTGCTTTGCAGGATCATAACCCGAGACACATGATATCAGACACAGAGACAGGCCTATGGTTTCTTAATGAGCACATCTTTTCCAAAGTCTGCTAGGGATTTCATTTTTTATACTGATGTTATGTGGGAGGTACTCTGATAATATAGCGATAAGTGCAGCATAAAGCCCTAAGACAGACAGAATCTGAGCTATCTCCAAAAGCAGCAGCATTGGATTTAGAATCTAGTTTGGCAGCAGGAAAACTCATGGAAAAATCCCTCTCTTGTTCCAAAGGAAGTCAGCCTCCTTTTGGGGGACAGTTTATTCCAGGAAAGCTCTCTGAATATCGTTGAAGCTGCCCAGTCTGTCTCTTACTACCTCCTTAGGGAAGGGCGGGGCAAAATATCATGTGACTATGGTGACCAATCATCCACCACAAGGAGCTACTAGTGAATAGTCTAACCAAGCAGCTTGCAAGCAACTCAAAGGCTGAAGATTGTTTTGATTCAATGAATATTTATAAGTAATGACTCTATCCACAGAAAGTTGGGTGGGTTCATTCACAACTTATGCACAGAAATTAGGACTTGACTCATCTAAACAACTCTGGCTAGTGCAGCCGGCTTCAGTCACCTCAGTCTCTCTCTCTCTCTCTCTTTTTTTTTTTTAGCAAGTAACAAATGAACTTAAAGTGGCAGCTAGTAACACCTTAGTAGCACTGGCACGCTGCTATTTCAATGATGTGATGTCTGAGCTGCGGTGTCATCTGAACCTGCCGGAAGAGTTTATTTTAGTTACACTGGGCAACCTGCCATCAGCCTATGGTATGGTAACTTCCATCTTTTGTTTCAAAGTTATTGTCTTTCATTTAAGGACAGGGGATTACTCTCTCTACCTAAAAATATTACAGCTAAACAGAGCTCTGCTTGAGTGTGTGCGTGTGTGTGTGGAGAGACACAGGATTCACTGCTCTTGCTAATTCTGGCTTCCAGATCATGAGCTATCCAGACAGAGGTGCAAGCTGTAACTTCTGCCCCTGACTGAAGTTCCTTAAGGATGGGAATGAGTGGAAGATCAGGTCCAGTGGAGCTCTTCTTCACCCCACTTCCGACCCGGCCCCAGTGCGCTCTCCCCTTATGCTGGGAGTGAGTTGGGCATCAGGCACAGCTGTGCACTGGTGGAGGATTCCCCTCTTCAGGGTGAATCCCCACTGGCTATCAATGGCTGCTGTAAAGCCATCCTGCTCTGCTTACACAGTGCAAAATGGCCCAGGAGCCCATAGCATCCTGCCCCACAGTGTTTCTAAGTGTGTTCTAAGAAGGCGGAGAGCAGCCGATTATCTGTCTTCCTTCTCTTCTGGCCTTTCTCTGCAGCACTTAAGTGTATCCGTTTTGTGAGAATGACCCTGTATGATATGGACTGCATGCTGGAGTTAGTCAACGACAGCAGGATGAGACAAGCATTTTGTGGTGGTAAGTGCCAGAACTTGCTATAGGTGCCCAAAATGGATACTTAGGGGGTTTGGGTACAATTGAAGTGACTGACCAAGTTTGCAAACAGGCCCTGCACTGTGCTCCCTCCCCTGGGTTGCACCAGGTGCTGTGTTCCTTAGCTCCCATGGCACTCAGTGAAGTTGAGAGTGCTCTGTACTTTGCAGGAGGCGCTGAGCATTTGTAAGTTCAGGCCCTTTATGACTCATGGATATAATTTAAAATAAACAGACACAAAGGCTGAAGCTGCCCATCTGCCAGCAGTCTCCTGGGGGAGGAGGTGAAGGGAGCAGATTTCAATACTGTACATTTAAAAATCCCATTTCCAACTTCTTCACCCATTCTCTCCCCTTAGTTTCTTTATCATCATCTCCTTTCACCCTCTTTCTCTGTCTTCTCTTCCTCTCCACTTCTCTCTTCCTTTGCTTTTCAGGTGATGCTCAGTAAGGGGTTAATCCTGTGCCTTTGAGGTAAATGGGAATTTTGCCATCAACTTCATAGAGAACAGGATTGGGCCCTAATTCTTCTTAGAAAGGACACTAGATACACCTACCTTTAGGGCAAAGTGCTCCCCACTACGTTCAAATCCCAGTAAAGCCAATGGCAGTTAGGGGCACTCAACATCTTTCAGACAAACTGTAACTCAGGATGAAATCATACAGTGTTAGGGTTAAATAAACAATAACTGCAGAGGACACGAGTCATTTACAGGAGAGCTTGCTGAAATATTTTGATTTTTAATTATATTTTCCATAATTTTCCCCCCAAATTTGATGAAAAACAAACCTGAAAAATGTCCATGACAATTTTGATCAGGAAGTGTGCGTCCAGTGTTTTGGAGCATCTAAAGAGGTGACTGAATTTTTCAGACATTTGAAAAATAGAAATGATTTTACACTTTGCAATTTTGAAAGAAAAAAACAACTATCCGTAAAGATTTTTAATTTAATTTAAACTGCTTTTTCAACCAGCTCTAATTAAGAGGTAACAAGGAAGGGAGAAAAGATTTCTCTTCAAATGATGGTAATTGAAATAAGATTGAGAGAACTGCAAATTAAAAAGCCTTTTGAGAAACAAGACACGGAATGTGGGGGAAGAGGAATAGCTCAAAATTGATGTTGGATTTCAGTGTCTATTCCTGAACTAAGCAGTAGCTGCCATGGAATTGTAGTAAACTTTAGGCCTGGGTGTGTTCACTGATAAAGCAACTTCTCCTTGTTACCAATATGTCCTTTTCACATTGCCTGTCTTCTCTCCTTCCATGCAGTTCTGGAAAAATGGTCAAGAGCAGTAAATTTCTATTTCACTAACTGGGAAAAGTGCTCATTCCGCAGAATGGATGCATCACAATTCTGCGATCCAATTCTTCCTATTTATGCTCATGTGACCAGCAACTGGCTGACCTGTGAGGAGCCGGAGGTGAGAATTGCTGGCTTTCTAAACCTTTAGCAGAAATTGTAACATTAAATTCTATGTGTCTGGCACTCATTGTGATGATGACATTTAATGGTAGGTCCTTTTGGATGGAACAGAATGTCATGTAAAACATCTAAAATCCAAACATTTATAATGTCACCACAACGTGGAAATTCTGTCTGTACGCAGTGTACATGGATTCTAGTTTTATGCATCTAACGTGCAGATGAACGTGGGATAGTGGGCTAAATTAATTCCTCCATTCAGCCCCAGTGGAGTTCCAGCAGGGATGAGTTGGCCTAGAATGCATACTAATCTGGGGAATATTTTACCTGGTATAGTTGTGAGGTGCATTAGGATATAATCCTGAAAACCAACCCTACGAGTCCTGGTTCTTACCAGGAAATATTGATAGGCCCATTCCTACAGTGGAACAAGGGAAGGTGCACTCATTGGAAGTAGAAAAGGTGTGCCCATTGAATGATATTGAATGAATTAATAGGAACATAAATTCTGTGTCTCATCTATGCAGCTCAAGCAGGCTATCATCAAAGCCTTTGGTCCCATGATGAGCCTCCTGCTACACAAAGAGGAGTATCAAGATCAGCTATTTAAACCGATCTCATGGCTCCTTGAGCAATATAAGGAGAACACTGATGTTTTTCACATCACCAAGGTGAGGTACCGCTCCTTAAGGTAACTGTCTATGTGTCTGCATATATGAACTGCATGAGGAATTTGCTGCCAGTGGGGTTTCCTGGTTGAGACAGTGACTTGTTAGAAAATAAATATCCACACAAGCTCTGGGTTTGTACACGTGGTGAGCCAGGCTACAAGATCTGTAGGTAAATGCCTCTTATGAAAAGCACCCTCTGTTTCCTGGGGAGGATGATAAGGAGCTAGAAAACAAAACACCTACCCCCCCACTCCAAAAAGATCCTTCCTCCTTGAGTTTTCCCAGTACATCCTGTCAACTCTGCGTCTCTGTTTTAGTTCATAAGCTCCTCAGAGCAGGGGCTGCCATATGTTGTCTCTGGTCAGTACCAAGACAACTGTCATTGGTTGAAAATTAATGCTAAGGAGGCTTGAGAGTCATTGCTTTGGATTATGGAACTAGATGGATCTAAAAACATTGCCTGTCTATTTCATCTCCCGTTCTGTGCAGTGCTGTTGTAGCCATGCTGGTCCCAAGATATTAGAGCGCCAAGGTGGGTGAGATAATCTAATTAAAGATATTGTCTCACTCCCCTTGTCTCTCTATTTCATCGACCCTGAGTACCACATGAGCAAGAAGTAAGGGGCCATATTCTGTCTTCAGTGGGGCTACACAGTTATAGCTGTCTCGTGAGTTCATTTACAACTTCTTGGTAGTGATATTTACTCACCATCTCTGTTGGTTGAAGCTTTCTGGTACAGAGTATGTGGTCACTTTTGGGGTTGAAATACCCATGATTTGGAGGAACCAATGCATCATGGACTTGTTTGATAGCATCAGGGCACTACAGAACTGCTTCAATATAGTAAAATCTGTAGATGGCATCAGAGACATTCTGGAAGCTTGAAGCAGCAAAGGAGAAAAGTGTTTAGATGCGGAAGGAATTCGATTTTCACCTTTTTATCAATAACCTGGCAGAGGACATAAAAACATCTCTGATAAAGTTGGCAGATGAGATTAAAAACTGGGAAGTGGTAAAAAATGGAGAGGACAGATTCAGAGAGATCTAGATCACTTGGTAAACTGGGTGCAAACAAAGGTGCATTTAAATATGGCTGAATGTAAATGTGAGCATCTAGGCGCAAAGAATTTAGGCCATACATACATGATGGGGGATGCTGTCCTGGGAAGCAGTGACTCTGAAAAGATTGTGGGGATCATGATGAATAATCAGCTGAACACGAACTCAAGCTGTGTCCAAAAGCTGAAAAGCATAAAAGGGAATCTCAAGGAGGAGTTCAGTGGTTGTTTTACTTCTAAATCTGGCACTTGTGTGACTACTGTTGGAATACTGTGTCCAGTTCTAGTGCCCACAACTCAAAAAGGATGTTGATAAATTGGAGAGGAGATTGAGAGAAGAGCCACAGTGATTAAAGGATTAGAAAACATGCCTTACAGTGGTAGAATCAAGGAACTCAATCTATTTAGTTTAACAAACAGAAAGTAAAGGGTGTGTGATGGGGTTTACCTACCCCACATTGGTTCAGCAGGGGTTAATCCTACTTTGTGGGCCGAGGAGGCCATGGCCCCTCATCTCTGCTGGGCATGCTTCAGCTGGAACCAGGATATAAAAGAGAACCACTCAGCTCAGTCTGGGATGGCTGCCGAAGGGAGCAGAGGTGCATTGCAGGCTCCTGCAGAGAGACTGCCAGTGCTCCAGGATTCAGAGGCCAGCTGTACTGTGGCTGCAACCAACGACCCCCAGCCACCCAATGCCAGAGATGGAGGAGAGACCACAGAATCCCTGAGTGAGAAGAAGCCTAGGTAGACTAAGCACTGATCCAGCCGAGGCACTGGGTTTTGACTTGGCATGTTTTGGAAGGATCCCCGCTGATTTGGTGGCAGATACCTCTGCAGAAAGACAGGGCCCTGTGCTGGCACCTTTGGAATAGGTAGGAGCCAGTGGAGAAGGGCTGGTCACTAGGCAACACTTCCCTGCCACAAAAGGTGGTTCTAATGACTTTGGGCACTAGGCCGCACTGCCATACCTAGAAGGGGAGCGCTAGTGACTCAGGCTGTTGGGCCGTGAACCCTCACCGAAGGGCTGCTGCGCTGATCCCAACCATTAGGCTATGCTGCCCTAGGAGCCAGGACTGCTGCGGTGGCTAGGGAGACTAGGCCAGCTGGGCCGCCCAAGATCTACTTCAGTTTTTCCACAACCTGGTACCACATGACGGGGTGGACCTATCCTCTGACAGGGTGACTTCATGACAGTCTATAATATCTTACATGAGGGAGTCATGTTTTATAGCGGGCTCTTCAGTCTAGCAGAGAAAGGTGTAACTTGATCCAATGGCTAGAAACTGAAGCAAGACACATTCAGACTGGAAATGCGGTGTCCATTTTTAATGGCGAGATAATTAACCATTAGAACCATTTACCAAGGGCCGAGGCAGATTCTCCCTCACTGATAGTTTTTAAATCGAGATTGGGATATTTTTCTAAAAGCTCTGCTCTGGGAATTATTCTGGGCAAGGTCTGTGGCCTGTGTTATACCGGAGGTCAGACTAGATGATGGCAATAATTCCGGCCTTGGAATCCACGAATCCCCTGAATCTGCTTCAGTCACTACATATTGCTCCTGTGTGTGCCACCATCTGACTTTCACCCTCTCTTGCAGAGTCTGAGCCAGCTCTTGGAGGTCTCGGGTGAATATAAGATCCCTCTCCCTGACGGGAAGTTTCAAGCCATCTGCAGTGCTCTGCACAACCAGGTGAGGGGTGGTTTTGCTTGGATCCCTTGAGCTTAGGCACAGCAGATCTGAAGCATATTAACAATCAAAATATATGGAATGATAGTGCAGAGCCTGGGGACCACCTCATGCCTTATTGATTTCTGCAGGCTCAAGAGTAAGCAGGTAGAGGTCTCATTTTCTTAGCTAATATCCAGCTCAGTTTGTAAAGCAATTTTACCATAAGCCGATTATCAGGGGGAGTCAGAGTTGTACAGTAAACACTGTGGCTGTGTCTTGATTCGATGAGCTCTGCTGCTCAAAACACTTTAGCTTCTCTCATCTAATGTATTGGACATTGTGTTTGATTCTTGCTGTGCGTTCAGTACCATCCACCTGGGGTTCAGACCTCTAGTTGGACAAGTAGGAAGTGGAAGCTTAGAAATTAATTGAACATTTTCTTTTCAATTGCTTCTGATTAGTTTTTTTCTTTGACCATTTCCCTTCTTCCCACAGCTCTGTTCTCAAGCTAAGCTGCTCAGCATGGAAAATCACACAGAGCTGGTCTATTGTATAGTTCAGCTAGGTAAGGGGAAGAGACTCTGAGTTACACAGTGGTTTCCTTGTAACTTCCTTTGTAAGGTATGGTAAGAATAAGAGTTCTGTCATCAGTGAGGACGTGATTTCTTGCCTTGCAGCCCGTTCTTCTCCTGATGATCTGATAGCCTTTCTGCACTCTCAGCTGAAGATTGAGAATGAGGCTGTTCGTGTGGCATCTCTGAATCTGCTCAGAGCTATTGTTGGTGCTGACTGTAAGTAACACAGGAGCAACTGTGCCAGCTGCCCTCTTGGCCGACATGCTGAGGGTTGAGTTGGGGACGTCCAGGGCAGGGCTGGCTTTAGGAAGTGCGGGGCCTGATTTGTGGGGCTTGTACTCACCGGGTGGTGCCCTGAGACTTTGGCTGCACTTTGGCAGCGGGTCCTTCACTCGCTCAGAGTCTTCAGTGGAACTTCAGCAGCGGGTCCTTCACGTGCCGCCGAAGACCCAAAGCGAGTGAAGGACCCGCCGCTGAAGTGCCACCGAAGACCCAGAGTGCTGCCGGGTGAGTAAAAATTTAAAAGGCCACTGGGCGCGGGGTCCTGTTATGTGTGGGGCCCTCTCAGGCACGGAGCCTGATTCGGGAGAATCAGGGGAATCGGCCTAAAGCCAGCCCTGATCCAGAGCTAAAAGCATGAGCTACTATAGATTGAGCTAAAGAACCAAGGTTTTGTAGGCATGTCAGGGCTGTAACAGACTCATCGCCTCTGCAAATGGGACACAGAATCTCTATAACACACAGTCACCAGTGGTCTGGATATCCACTAAGGGATCAAATGCTGCTCTAAGTTACCCCCCTATGGCCACCTAGAAATCAACAGGTTCAACTAAGTGCTGAATGTAGCCCAAGATATTTTTCAACTTCAGATACAGAAGTTGACTTGGGGCTAATGCACATTAACAATAATCAAAAATAAAATAATCCCCGACTCGATAATCATCAGTATTAGGCACTATAGACTAGATTCTGTGTTGTTATACTGTGTAAACACAGATTGACCTCAGAGCTAATTCTTTTATACTATTTCCATCATGGCAGTATGATGGCACTATTTATAGAACTGGAATTACTTTAGATTTACACTAGTGTAACCGAGACCAGAGTCTGGTCCTATGTTTTCCCCATTGATTCTGTGTATGAGAGAAGCTTGGGACTATTCTTAAATAGGGCCTTTTGAAATCCAGGATTCATTCCAATGTGGAAAGTGAGTGTGTGGAACAAAGAAGTACTGTACACCTCTCCTTATCTTTCAGTGCCCGAGACAAGACTGAAAAAGTTGCTGATTGTGAAGGCAGTGAAATCCACTTTCAGTGATCAGAATGCTATGGTAAGATTGTGTGTGGAGCAGTGAAATATTTCAATTTTTTTCAATGATATGGGATGAATGGACATCTGGGTGGAGCTTTCATTCAGATCCAGAGGAGAGACTGCAGACTACAGAAGGCATGTCATTCTCCTGCCTGTGTTAAATGGATCCATGTTTATAAGCCAAGGAGATCAAATCAAAAGCATAAGGACTCTCATATCCTATCTCCTATCTCAGGCAGAAGGGATAACAATAACTCATGTGTGACATCTCTACCCTTTCAGGTGAGGAAGGCAGTTCTTCATTTCATCCGGAGGCTGCTCAGCTCAGAAAGTGTGGAGAACTGTGCAGCATGGGATATGGTAGCACATGTTTTCAGGGAGTTCAGTGTGTCCACCAGCAAACTGGTAAGGATTGGATCCATGATCTGTATTAACATAAACAGTTCAACTTTACAGTAAGTGGTTGAAGATCTTAGCTCTGCCTGGCCCCTTTTCTACAAAGTTGGAGCTTGTGGCAATACTCTCCAAGGGCCTTTTTTTCACACACACGCACCCCCCCCCATCTTAAGGAAGGCTGCTTGTTCTCCTCGGGCCAGGTTTGCTCTCCTTTACACTGAAATCAGTAGAGTCAATCAATATTTACTCCGGAGTAAGTAAGAGTAGAATTAGGCCTGTTGATAGAATCACACTCACTACACACGAAATGACCAAGCTGGTTGGGGCATCAAAACAAATAGAGTGGATCCCCCTGGTTCTGCATAGTCTGAATGCTTTTCCTCTGAGATAAAAAGATGAAACAGTTTTTCAAATGTAAAGAAAATTAACCCTGTTGGGGAAACTCTTTTGTGTTCAGTGAATCATTCCCTTCACTTTAGGGTTTTCCTAAGCCTGGGATCTGACCCACCAGTTAGGAGTTTCCGTTATTCTCTTCCCTTCAGATGTTTGTGCACTTCCAGTGCAATATAAAAGCAGGCATAGGTCAATGTTCAAGATGGCTTTGTAAGAGAAGGACACTGATTCTCTAGCCAGTGTCTTGCTACTAGCTAATAAGTTCTATAGAGCTGTCTCACAGCAGGGTACAACATTTCTCACCCAGGCTATTCCGGAAGAAAACACTATCCAAACCCTGTGCACTGACATCCTGCAATGTCTGGACACCTCAGTCACTGGAATGACCCAAGTAAGTGACCTGCTGCTACTGCTTTTTGAAATAGGGACGTTCTTCCTTACTTTCCTTGTACCTCCCCACAAGGAAGCTTTTTGCACAGTCAGCATAATGGAGGAACAGCATGTCAAATCCATGTCAGGGATGTGACCCCTTCATCATGGAGTAAGTGGTTCACATTAGAGAAAAGATAGAAAGCAACTGAACTGGAAGGAATCATGTTGCAGAGATCTTCTCTTCATTCTTTCCACTGTCTGAGTGCAACTGCCCCTTAGGTCCCCCATGAATACTTCTGACATTTAGATTTGGTGATCCTGGATTTGAACAAATGCTGGGGCTGGGACTGTGCCTTATATAGGTCTGTAAAGTTCTGGGTGAGTTGATGGTGCCATCTAAATAGCTCCATAATGCTCTAATGCAGGGAAAGAGGATTCATCTCTGGGTGAGAGCCAAATTGCTCACCAAAGAAGGCAGAGTATTTAAAAGACAGAGTGAGGGGGCACCGGACAGGTGGAGTGAGATGATGGGGAGAGAGAGATGAGGTGATAGGTAAGGGAAGGGTCAGTGATGAATAAAAGGAGAAGCTACATGAGAGGGAGGGATTCCGACAGCAGGATACTGGAGGTGGGGGGATGGAAATAGCTGCGTACTGAACAGTCTTGCTCTTCTCTGCAGGTGTTATGGCCAAGGCTTCTCGAATATGTGGTGCCAGCTCAGTACACTGGTACTTTGAAGCCTCTCTGCAGATGCCTTAGGGAGCTGGCTGAGAAAAAGCAGCAGGAAGGAGAAGAAGCTGCTTGCCTCAACTACGGTGGACCAGGTTTATAACAGAAACTTTCATTTATTCTCTCCAGGCACACTATGCAATGAACAGGTTCAGTCTGCTCCAGTTCTCTCCTCTGCAATGAGAAGGCTAAAATGAGGAATGGTCTTGTGATTACAACATGGCCATGGGAGGGAGCTAGGAAATGTGGGTTCTGTTCCCAGCTTGCCACCAAAATTCTGATGTGACCTTGGGGAAATCACTTGATCTTTCTCTCTCAGCTTCCCCACTTGTGAAATGAAGGAGTAATTAATGCCAACCTCATAGAGGTGCTGTGAGACGGAATTCATTCATGTCTGTAAAGCATTTTGAGAAGCTCAGACTGAAAGCACTATGGAAATGCAAATTATGATCAGTTGCATTCAACATTGGTGGACATGTTGGAAATGACTAGGTGAATAACATCAGCAGGACTCTCTGAAAGTCTGGCAGAATTAATGATATTCTCTTCCTTTCCCTAGTGAAACTCCCTACACCCCAGGGGCTGCTGGCACGACTCCTGGTGAGTAGACCATGAGACTAGGTTTTCTGCGGAATGTGAAGTGGGACAGTTAACTATAAAAATGGGTTTTCTAGCTAGATGCTTGTAGACAGGCTGAGGAATGTGTATGATTGGATGTCTCTGTCTCTGCCCTCTCCTGAGACACACTGTTCTGCATCCTCATACTAGCTAGAATGCTTTTTTCTTCAGGAAGGTACTGCAGTAGAATCAACAACTCTATTGTATGGTCTCCACAGTGAGAGAGTCTGAACTATTCCCTCCTTCAGGAACACACTGGTATTGTGCTGACCAAACTTAGCCTGTTCTTTCTCTCTCATTGACAGGTAGTGGCCTCGTCCCCTTATGCAGGAGAAGGACACGGATGTGCTGCCTTGCAGTTACTACAGGCCCTGCACCAAAATATCCATGCAGCAGTGGGTGAGATGTGGGTAGTAAAGATCCCATCTCTGCTGCAGTACATTGAAGGTAAAGTGCTAGTTAGGAGGAGTGCGGTCCATGGAGCATAGAAGGGAAGCCAGAAAATGCAGCTTCGTATTGACACGTGTTGTGCCATTCCTGTTGCAATATGTGGGAACAGTGGGAATTGAAATTGGGCTTCTAGGCCCTCACTTTTCCTTCATCTGGATAACTGTGAACCACTGGGGTAAATCTAGAGTTAAACCACTGAAGCCAATTCAATCCGGGCAGAATCAGGCCCGGAAGGTTTCAGCTGAATGGAAATTTTACAGCAGTTCCCCCCACACCTTTGCTAGGTTAATGTTTGGGAAGGTGAATTACGCATGAAGCTGGAGGTTAGTGAAATATTTTGGGGTTCCATATATAGTCTGATTTTGCAAACTGAATGTTTCTGAAAATTAAACCCCATGTTTACTTTCAAGGGTGATTCAATTAAAAAACCCAGAGTTTTCCTTTCTTTAAGGTAACCTGAGCCATAAAAGCTAGGTTGGCCAAGTGGGTGCCCTATGTAGAATCTAGGTATTGTGGGCCTAATAATGTCTTTCAGCAATTTTACAGTGGTATGAATCTATTGACCTCCTCAGTCAGTGTAGGCTGCGTCTACACTATGGGGTTATGCCAGCAGAGCTCCAATGACATGGCTGTGCCATTGTAGTCTCTGTGGAGTATGACAGACCCTACGTGGAGCACAAACCTGATAGGTTTCTGATGAAGGTCGGACCCCACAATGTTCAAGTGGGTTTGATAGTCAAAAAAAGATTTAAAAAATGAGCTGTATCTTCCCTAGTTGTTGTTGCTGTACAGAGTCCCCAGTACTGCCTTGTGCCGACATTAAAGAAGGGTAGGTTAGAGCTGGACATTCAGAAACAGGGCCAGATTCTCAGCTGATGTAAATCAGTATAATTCCATTGACTTCAGTGAAGCTACACCGATTTACATCAAGTTAGGATCAAGTCCAGACTCTCTTATTATGCAGGAAAAGTTTATATTCACATTAAACCCAGTCTTCTGATGTGCTGAACCGTTTTCTGAGATGCTAAGTACCCTCAGCTCCCATTAAAGTCAAAAGGAATTGGGAGTGCTCAGCATCTCACTCCTGGTGGGTTGACTGACCCTGAATAAAAATGCCAGCAGGGTACATAATATGATACTTTCTGTTGGTCCAGCAAAGAACGTTGGCGTAGGTCCCATTTAGCTTTGAAAGCCCAGGTATGTTACAGCTTGGCAGAGCAGGGGTTTTTGAAGGACTGATTGCAAAGGAGATTCCTGGGACGAGTCTTCTTGCTAACCTAGCTGACATCATGTTTTGCCTCCTGCTTCATAGGAAACACAGAGAATTCCCTGGACCACGCACGGTGGGAGCACATGCTGCTTCAGGTACAAGATGGCTTTCAGCTGTATTGTCATAGCCCTCCCTCCCCCCTCCAAATGTATCAGCTGGGGAAAATATTAATGATAAACTATTCATTATAAGCAGAGCTGGTCAAACCATTTCATTTTGTTCAGTGAAAACTGGCCTTTTTTATTTTCATGGGACATTTTCAATTTTTTTTTTCACAAAACAAAACCCAACCCAACCGGAAAATTTTCAGTTGAAACTGAAGTTGATTTTTTGGGGTTTTTTCATTTGCTTTCCTGTTTGTCTCCTTCCCCTGCCCCTAGCCCCCGGCTTTTTCAGTCACAAAGTGGAAGAGGGGAGGAAAGGCCTGGGAACGAGGGATAAAGGGAAGGAAAGGGGGAAAACAAAGAACTGAATAATGGTCATTTTTTATTTTGAAAAGCAAAATATTTTTGTTTTTCACTTTTCATGTGTGTGTTGAAAAATCAAGAAAACAAAAAAAATTCTACTTGTTTTGTGAAATGGACTTACCATTGTTCAACCAGTTATAAATAACTCTGCGTTACCACTGGGAACAACACACAACTTAACCACAAAACCAGCATGCTCATGGTGCTAATGCACCACTGGGGGACATTGAAAGGATTCTTTTTTTCTCTTTGCCACTCAAAGGAAAATTTGCTGTGAGAAACCCCAAAAGGAAAAGAGACAAGACAGGGTTTGGTGACTGTATCTCAGGGAGAAGCCTTTCTGCTCAGAAAGAGCTCTTTGCAGCCTCGTGTAAATCCAGACAAGGAACATTTTGATGGCGAGTGCTGAAAATGAAAGGAAGGGACCTAGTGACAAATACGCCCCAGAAGGTTTGCAGTTCCATTTGGGGTTGGATTACACTCTGGAGTTCCCCATTCCAGATCCAGCCTCCTTTGAAATTCTTTGGGCTAAAAAATCAAATAAGATTAGGTTTTCTTGTGAGGTTTCTGAGATTTCCTGGCTGCTGTTCAAAATTCGGGCCTGAAACAGCAAAGTGCTGAGAGTTACTAACCTCTGGCTGACTTCAATGGGAGTTGAGGGTGTGACCCTGGGTCCTTTGGGTGCCAACTGGCTGAGGCCACAGGATTCCCTGGATCTGATCTCTATATAATCAAAGGGTGTCATGTAAAGCCTTTACTGGATACCCGTGCCACACGGCTCATCATAATCATTGCACAGTGACTGGATGGATAATATATAAGGTGTTATGGTTCCATACTGAAATTGATGCTTTTAAGGTCTGAGTTGGGGCTGGTCACCAGAAAATGATAAACAAGTTTCTTTCAGGCAGCAGATGCTTATCTGCCTGAATGGCTGTATGTAGATTGAGTAATTATTCACAGTGGATGCTAATCAATAGAGGAAAATTCTAATCAAGTGATTGTGAAGTCTCCAGAGGACATTTGATACAAGAAAAACAAACAAACAATAGGGGGTACCCTGCTTACAAATGAAGAGAATGGATGCTTGGAACCCTATCTGGAGGTCCAGAGGTATCTGGCACCAGGTATCCTTCACCTATTGGACGAACTGCCAGCTGGCTTGTCTTATGAATGGAGGATGACCTTTGGTCTGGGTGTTTCATGCTGGGAGAAAGATTTGGGGGAGCTATCCTTTGTGAGACAGGGGAATGTTTGGTTATCTAAGTTTAAGCTCTAGAAGTGTGTTATGATTTTATTTTTACGTAACCATTTGTTTACATTTATTTTCTTGCTGCTTCTCAACTCTCTGATCTTTGTCAATTGAACTCTGCTTGTTTTCACTATAAATGTATCTAAGTGTGTGAAATGGAGCGGTGACGCTGAGGTGAAACTGGTAAGGTGATGTGTAGCAAACCTATGAATTCTGTGAGTGTCCAGTGGAACAGGGGCTGGACATTGTGGGGCTGCAGAGAGGGCTCGGCGGTTGGACCGTACCGATTGCTTATCTGTAGAAGGATAGTGGAACCTGAATGGCGTGAGAAGGGCGTGCTTGTATTTCCTGTGGCTGGCAGAGCACAGAGAAGTCTTCCTCCATGCTAAGGGCAGGTGGTAGTGAGGTACCTCACAACCCTGGAGACCCTCAGGAGGTGGCATAAAGGGTCCATAGCACTTCAGAGAAGGTGCCTGGTCCTTCGTAGTCCAGGGCCCTTTGTTCAAAGTTTACTAGGCCCATCCTCCATCCACTATAAAATCACTCCTCAATGGTCAGATTTCTTGGCTCTATCTCATTCTCCAATTCACTGTCCATCTGGGTTTGGGGACTGAGAGGAGTCATCAGACAAAGGTTAAAGAACAACAGCAGAGGAAGTCTGGGTTGTCGATGTTTATAGTTCTCAATAGGGAAATAACCTTCCCATGACACCTGAATATTGGAAAGTTTACAAGAGAGAACAAGGAAGAAAAAAAAACACCAAACAAATAAACAAACAACCCCCACAACAACCCCCAAATTCTTGCAATAAAGCAGATGGTTAAACTCTTCTTTTACACTCAGTTCCTAAGAACATCTCTGGCGATGATAGACGACAGTGCCTGGAGCAGCCAGATAAGCCTTGAGTTGAACCAGCAGATGGCCAGCTATACCAGCCCCTCCCGTGAGAAGGTTTGTTCTCTGTTAAGGCTTAGTTTCTAGTTAATTTCCCTTGAAATTCTGATTGGGGGGCTGCATAAGGCTTCTCTCAAGGCTTCATTACTTTATATTTTATTCTGCATATAAAATTTGTTTTTACTTGTTCCCTGCTCTCTTGCCCCCCTGCCCTTCCAATATTTGCTTGGACAGGCTGCTTGTCTGTGCTGCATTGTTGGTTCTCTGGCTGGGCTAGATGATGGGATGTTTCTGCAGTATGGGTGCTTGGACTTGGCTATCTTGTTCTTTCCTGAGTGTTGCTGAGCTGGGTCTGTACTGACTGCCACGTTCTGTTACTGGTATCTCAGTGCCGGTCTCTTTCTTTCAGAGATTCCTGTATAAGGCGCTAGGAACGTCCTTAGCAGTTTGTCAGGACCTGGTCCATGTTAAATCGCAGCTTCATAAATTTTTGACAGCAACAGATTATATGGAAGCCCCTGAGAGACAGGTGAGGACTCTGTCCTTCTCTCCACTTTACCAAGTAATCCCTGAATGCTCCCTGTGGGGCTCAGCTCTGAGCTGCCCTGGGACAGATGCCATTTCGTTTCATATCCTCTTCATTGCTGTTTCATTCAGCCCCCGCTGCCCATGGGTCTGACGCCTGACTGGCGCTTTACACCGCTTCAGCTGAAAGGAAGGGACTTGTGGGTTAGATCCTAACCAGTATTTTTCTTGGGTGACAGAGAGTCATTTCCATCCTCGCATTCTGTGCTGAGAGCCACTTGGACCTCACCCTGAACACACTTCAGGAGTTTGGGGCTGCAATGAGCAAGGTGAAGATTTCTGGGTTCATCAGCCGCCTGAAGGTAAAGGAGCCAGGGGCTTCTCTCCAACTTCCTCTCCCTCTAAAGCAGGGGCAGCAGCCCCGGGGTAGTGTCTGCTCTGCTCAGTTCGCATTGTTCTACATGATGCCTGCAGTTAAGCAGAGTGGAGCACAATCTGGAGCTGGGGTTCTCTCAAATGATTTTTATCATCTGATATCTCATGGCTTGAGTGCCCCTCCCATGCACAATGTGTGGGAACTACCTCAGTGGCTTGCATGGAAAAGCATTTAAGGTATTTTTAGCGTCGTTTTTTTTTAATCCCAGTTATTAGCTGGAAATGAAGAGGGGTTGCAAGCAACATGTGCCAACCAACCTGCTTTAGGTAGACCACCAGTGGGCTACGGATGACAATTATGGAACCTGTGATTTAGAGCAGTGGTTCTCAACTTGTCCAGATTAGTGTGCCCCTTTCAGGAGTCTGATTTGTCTTGTGTACCCCAAATTTCACCTCACTTAAAAACTACTTACAAAATCAGGTATAAAATTATTAAAAAGTGTCATAGCACATTATTACTGAAAATTGCTTATTTTCTCATTTTTACCATATAATTATAAAATAAATCAACTGGAATATAAATATTGTACTTGCATTCTTTGTAGTCTGCTGTAAAACTAGGCAAATATCTAGATGAGTTGATAAACCCCCTGGAAGACCTCTGCAGACCCTCAGGGGTACACAAGTAGCCCTGGTTGAAAACCACTGATTTAAAGGCTAGAGCAGGAGACTAGGCCTCTGGGCTTCCACTGCTGGCTCTGCCATTTACTCATTGTGCAGCCTTAGGCAAGACATTTAGCGCCTGATCTTGTACCTACCAGTGTCAATGACTAAGCTCCCGTGTACTTCACTGCTGTATGTTCAGCATTTTAGGCTCTCTGTGTCAGAGTTACCTAGTGGGAATGATGGAGATACTAATATCTCCACACCTCACCGTTATATTGCTTAAATACTTTTTGTAAGTGGTTTGAGATCTTTGGCTGAAAAGAGCTTTGAAAGTGCAAGCTGCTATTGCTGCTGTGAGGAATTCCTCGGTCAGCAGCAGATCAGAATTCCAAAGCAAAAGGAATCAGAAGAACTTTCTGATTGACTAGGACTACTACCATGGGAGAAGAGGCAAGACTCGCAGCACCCTGATGCTGACTTACAGCAACGTGGCTGTCCATGCTCCAAAAGACCAGCTTCTCTCCCGGGTAGAGGCAGACATCACAGGGAACATCCTTCTCCATTACAGAGCCAGTTGTCAGGTAAGAGCTTTTGCGTGATAAGTGTCACATAACTCAAATTTAAAACTGTAATGGACGGAGTGTGAGCTGTCACATGTTGTATCATTTTTGTTGCTCTTCTTTGTATTTTCTCTAGGTTTTTCTATAGTCTTCTGAAATTCTGTAGACCCCAGCTACACAGTAATTCAGATGCAGTGACACTCAGGCTATTCAGAATAACACTCTAACTCCCCTCATATGGATGTGTATCTAGCTCTATCTTTTGCTACCCAAGAGAGTCTAGTGCTAGCCTGTATGTAGTTGATTTGCTGTCACGCTGTTTCTTGGACTCACTACTTCCCTTACCTCTTATCTGTCTTCTTGTTTGTCTTTGTGCTCCGTTATTTCTGTTCCCCAGGTGCCTGACTGCTGGTCCTGACTCTCATCTCAGTGCCACCTCTTCACGTCACTTTGCCATTCAGTTCTGCCTTGTCTAACTGAGACTCTCACTTAGGCATTGCCAAAAACAGTTGAACCAAACTGAGATCTTCCAGTAGTTCACAAATGCAAATATTACGGAGGATGGCCCCTGATATTGACCTCTGGAAAACACCCCCTCTGGATACCTTTCCTGCCTTTTGGAAGATTTAACAATAGTGATTTCTCTCTGCTCTATAGTCACCAGCCAGGACATTTTGAGGTTGTGTGTTATGTGGGACTATCTACATTGCTAATAGCTGTTTTGCATTTTGTTTTTCAGGTGCTGGGCATCACTGTTGCGAACAAGGTACATTCTAAATAATCTGCCCTCTGCTTTTGCGTTTTCTATACACAAGTTGCTTGTTTAAATTGCACAAAGCTTGGTTTCCTTGCTACATCAAGCAGGAGTCCTGGCTGCTCTGGTGTAAGTGGACCTGGATTTATTTGATGAACCTGGGTTTTCTCTTCTTCTGAGGTGGGTGCAGAGCCAGAGTCCTCTACCTTCTGGGGTCTGGGGACACCTCTCTCCTTCCCTGAGGCTAGATTTAATTCCTGATCTTTATCGTCTGGACTTTGGTTCTTTTCTCTCAGTTTCTCATCTACATACTCTTGTTTCTCCTTCTGGATTATGTAGGACATGAACCTAAAATTAACCCTCATCCACAATGTCATGGAGATTAGCTGTGCCATCTTGGAGACCAGAGACTCCCAGGAGTTCGAATTCTCATACAAACTGGAGCTCCTTGGCTACATGCTGGTGAGTGATTAGGAGTTTGAGGACTGAAGTACAAGAGAGTTTGTTGTAATGTATTGAGACTGGTTTTCCAGGGAGATGATATTTTATCCATTGGCTGTGACTGTACTACTGCAGTCTCATGAGCAACCTGCATGGCACCCAGAATGCTGGGTCCACTCTGAGCTTGGCAGGGATGCTGACATATTGTGGGCTGTAACTGGAAGGAATGGCTTGTGTCTTGTGAGTTCTCTTTCTGTCCTCTGTATAGCCTGCAGATGGCCCTACGGTCCATTGCTGAGGCAGAGAGCCTGCTGGGCACGGCGTCTGTTTATTCCAGGTCTGGCATATGGCCCTGTTTCAGGGTGTGAGAGGAAGGCCTCTCTGCCTTTCAAATCCATTTCCCATTTTTGATGTCCCCATTCATGCATTTCAGGACTTCATTAAACAGGAACCACTGGATTCCCTGGCATCTCCAGTTCGCTACAAGGCAATTCTTGCCATTGGACATCTGAGGTAGGCTATTTTCTGCCATATTTCCTGGCACTGTGATGCCTTCTTATTTGTTAATTCATGAGTGTCAGCTTGGGAGCAGTTTAATGCCTGCAGGGTTTGGCTCACCAGGAGGGGGCAAGTGGGGCAATTTTCCCTAGGCCCCCACGAGAGTTTTTTTTCAGGGCCCCTAGAGCGGGGTCCTTCACTCCGGGGGCCCTGGAAAACTCTCACGGGGCCCAGGCCCCCGGAGCTTCTTCTGCTCCGGGTCTTCGGCAGCAATTCGCCCTGACTCCTCTGGCCGTGGCCGTGTGGCTCCCATGCTGCTCACCAGCAGGACTTTAATTCTTAAAGATTTGAATGTGTCCATTTGGGGGTTTGTGCTTGAAAGACACAAGATTGGAGGTTGGTGGGGCATGCAGTACAATGGAGCAGAGGTTCAGATGGGGAGGGAGGTGTCTGGCTAGCTGGCAGGGGGAAGGAAGCTTGTGGGTTTCTCTAAAAAGGAGACTTGATGTTTTAGCTTTACTTCTAGATGAGCCAATACTTAAGAGAGGTGCAAAGTGAAGGGTTGTTCGCATTTGGGGTTCTAGATTGGGACAATCTCTAGTCATTGGACCCATTTCTTTCACTTGGAGGTGGTACTGAGTCTAATGCATGACTTTTCTCTCTATCTTTCTTCTGCCAGCAAACTCAAACCATCTCTGACCCTGGAGGAAAACCGTGAACTCCTTGATCAGTGCTTCAAAAGTTTATTTCCCCTTCCTCCCTTGGAGAAGATGAAAGAGGAATGCGAGACAGCAAAGGATGCTCTGCATATACAAGTACGTGACGACAATTCTCCTCTGGCACCATCCACTGTATTTCTGCCCAGCAGACACTGGGTGATGGCAGTCACACATGGCCTCCCTGGCAAGTTTATGGTTAGCTTTCCCCGGCCCCCACACACAAATGATCTGTACTGAGCCTCACTCCTTCTCTTCCGGTTTCAGTCAATCTACGTGAGGTCCTTTGAAGCCCTTTGCAAGCTAATGGAGACATTGCTGGAGGAAGCACCAACCGCAGACTGGTTCCAGGAAATGTTTGAAGTGAGTAGACCATTGAACCGTGGTGGAGATTGTTTCTTGTGTTACAGCAGGGAAGAGTCAGAGATTTAGGGGGTCAAGCTTCAGTTGTGGAGGAATTTTCCACAACGGAGTGAATTTTAGGGAGAGAGCACCAAATTCTTCCTGGGATAAGCGGGCATGTGCCCCATTGAAATCCACGGAAGCTGTGCCATTTTATGCCAGGGCTGGATTGGCACCAAGTTCTTATAGTGTTGTTGACACTACTTGGAGTGGCAAGAAAATCACCACTGCAGTAGCCAAATCCAAGAGAACCAGTTGAAACTGATCACTTCTTCTAAGAGGAATTCATGAATATTGAGTTAAGCCCTGTGTATGGAAACTCATTCAGAACAAACTTGCTGTTCCTCAGACATGAACAGAATATCGTGAAGAGCTGAGGGGTGGGGAGTTTGATGCATCTTCAGTATAAAAGTGAAGTTATAAAAGGAGCTCGGCTGGGGGAACTTCTCTGCTCTTATTCAAATTAATAAAAAGAAATGCTCCTCTCTGTCATTTTGCCACTCAATGTGGGAGAAGTTGCCCAGGAAACAGACCACAGCAGCAGACATCAAACAGCATGCAATGTGCTAGACAGCTCCCATCAGACAGTCTACAGCAGACATCACATACACGGGCCCAGATTAATCTCTTGTGTAACTCCTTTGGCTTCAATCGAGCTACAGTACACCAGAGGTGAATCTGGTCCCTGGACTTGTCTAATGGAAGAGCCCCTTAGATATAGGTGTAATTCCTTTGCTACATGGAGGTCAGATGCTTTGGAGAGGGATTTTAGTGACAATTAAACCTGTTTAAGAGGAACTTTTGGGAGGGATTTTCTGGTACTAACTCTGTCCATTCCCCTGCTCTACCAACAGCTCCTAAGGACATGGTTCAGTTCAGGGAAGGAGTGGGAGAGAGAGAGGGCCTTGCAGGCCAGCACCCAGCTGCTGACTGTCTATCAAGAGACAGTTCATAGCACAGTGAGTATAGCCGTACTCTTCCTTGAGCTGACTTCCCTGCTTACATCAGAACTGACACTCACTATGGCTTACACTGTCCCTGTTCAACGTTTAAGCAGACTAGAGATGATAGGATCAGGCCCGAGCCTTCTCTTTTATAGCTATTCTACCAGGCTGACAAGCCTACCTCACAGAAATTGTCACAGAAGGCCCTTCCCACAATGCAGATGGCCTCTTGTACTTTGCTTTGAAGATAATCTTCTATTTCCTGTGCATACACAGTAAACTAGTTACATTCATTCACATAAGGTAATTAGCCATTCTTCCATTATAACACAGAAAGTTAAGCTGAAGATAATGTAGAAATGATTGGTTTCCTGAAGTGTCTTACATCTTTGATTTTAAGGTTAACGGAACACCTTGCACACATAATTAAGGCAATTAAGCCATGAAAGGGAATTAGCATCCACAAGCTAATTTAGTTACATTGTGAAACTTCTAACCAGGTATAGATAATCACAGACAAGTACACTTAGCATCTCTTGTTCATTTTGAATGAGTTGATGATTGCTAGTCTAATACATCTCTTTGAAATTCACATGCAAGTGAACTGTCTTGATACAGTAGAAGTGCCTCTTGTTAAGTTATTATGGGTCATACACAGGTTGACTGGTCTGCCAGTGTCACAAAAATGCATTCTTGGTTCTTATGCTCCCATGATGCTAAAGCTGAATTTCTATGTAATCAGCTAAGAACATAAACCATAACAGTGGCTATCCTGGATCCCCCAGAAGAATGGTTCATCTACCCAGTATCCTGTCTTCTGACAGTGGTGGGTGCCAGATGCATCAGAGGAATGAACAGAACAAGGCAATTGTCAAGTGACCCATCCCCTGTTGGACAGTCCCAGCCCCAGCATCTGGCAGTCAGAGGTTTAGAGACATCCAGATCATGGGGTTGCATCCCTGACCATGTTAGCTAATAGCCAGAGATGGACCTATCCTCCGTGAACTCATCTAATTTTTTTGAACCCAGTTATACTTTTGGCCTTCACAACATCTCCTGGCAATGAGTTCCACAGGTTGACTGCATTGTGTGAAAAAATGCTTCCTTTTTTTGTTTTAAACCTGCTGCCTATTAATTTCATTGGGTGACCCCTTGTTCCTGTGATATGTGAAGGGCTAAATAACACTTCCTTATTGACTTTCTCTACACCAGTCATGATTTTATAGATCTCTACCATAGTCCTCTTAGTCGTCTCTTTTCCTAGCTGAAAAGTCCCTGTCTTTTTAATCTCTCCTTGTACGAGAAGTTGTCCCATACGCCTAATAATTTTTGTTACTCTTCTCTGTATTTCTTCCCGTTCTAACATATCTTTTGTGAGATGAGATGAGCAAAACTGCACTCAGTATTCAAGGTGTGGGGGTCCTGTAGATTTCTATAGTGGCATAATCATATTTACTGCCTTATTATCGATCCCCTTCCTAATGGTTCCTAACATGTTGTTAGCGTTTTTGACGGCAGGTGGGGCAGATGCTTTCAGAGAACTGTACACAATGACTCTGAGGTCTCTTCTTTGAGTGATAACAGCTAATTTAGACCCCATCTGTTTGTATGTACAATTGGGATTATATTTTCCAATGTGCGTTACCCAGGTCAGAACAGGAATCAGGGGCACAATGTTACCAGACGTGCCCGTTACTTTGGGGAGGCTCATTAATTAGGGTCACTCTTCTGTGCGGGGGAGGGGCGGTTCTGTAATTCTATTACTGTGTTGCTTATGTCACTTGTGTGTTCTACTCCTTCCTTCCACAAGTCCCCTCCCAATGGAGCTCTCCTGCAGGACTAGGTTCCCCAGGGCTAATAACTAGAACTAGATGAACATGCGCACACACTAGCAGAGCAAGTCAATCAGCACTACCCAGCTGATCCCCTCATATGTCCCTGTGCTCAGTGGGCTGGGTTAAGCAGCACTGTCAAGCTGGTACCCTTATGCGCCCCTGGTCTCAACAGGCTGGGTTCAGCAGCACTTTCCACTGCTCCCCCCACCCACTTATGTGCCGCAAGTTTAACACATTCCTATCACACTTTCACATTACAATTGTACTGGTAGTAACCCACTTGATGAGCAAACCCCACAGTATTTTGGGGCACTACAGGGATCTTTAGCTTAGGTACTAGAAGCATCGCTGCACAGTAAATGGGGGAAGCTAAAAACACAAAAGAGTAAAATTCAGAGAGAGAGAGAGAGAGAAAACTGAACCATAACAGTTATTGATTGAATCATAGTGATAACCACACCAGGAGGGCTAAACAAACATAACAGCAAATTTTAAAGGTTAATACCTGAGGTAGGAAAGAAAACAGAGAGAGAGAGAGAGATGGATCCCACCCACTCCATGAGGCTTGAACTGGTCGGGGTTCCCAGGTGATGGTGGTAGCTCAGGGTCCTGAGTGCTGGAGACAGGCAGAGCCCCCAGCACGATCAGTCAGGAGATGGAATCCCAGTGGAAATGATGCAGAGTTTGGGTCTATACATCAGAACCCTTACCTGGGCATACGTAGGGGTTTTGTAGAGAAAATACAATGGTTCAAGGGAGAACACTAGATTTGTTTATGGGTAAACTGATGGCTCAAGGGTTTTCTTTAGGCTAGACAATAGGAGCTGATCACTCTTGGCTATGGGTGTTGTTTTCTTCCAGGGAGCTCACAAGGCAACTAGGCTGCTTCAGTATTTTGGGATATGAGTCAAAGATTTATTACTTGAATTGGTCTGATAATTGCTGAGCTGGGTGTGTGCACACATAGGTTCATTAGCATCTGGAGCAGGGATTCCCATGATTCAGTGCGTCCCTGCTTTCTGGTCCCAGAGTTCAGTGCAGTTCTCTGTTCTTCATTCTTTATGCTATACCCTATACCTTCTTTAATGCAGTTGAAGCTAGGGGAGTTGTCTCTGATCTTCATTCTGTATGCAAATGGAGATGTCTTAATCTTGTCACCCTTGTCAGGAGGCCTCTAGGTGTGTCTCCCCAAACCCTTCATTGTTCTCTGCAAGCCTTTTCTCTGATCGGTTTTGGTTCAAACAGAGATGGGGGTTGGGGGTGTCCTTCATGAGTCACACAAGCTAGATACTGTGCCCTGGTCCGCCCAAAACACAGAGCTGACTGGTATCAACAATAAAGATGGCAAGTGAAGTCTAGTACTGCTGGAGAACGTTCATTCTTCATTCTTTTTTAATTAGACTCAGGAAACTTTTCATCAGTTTGGATCTCTGATTGGAGCAATAGCACCATACAGCTGTGATTCACTGGCCACATCTCGTCAGTGGGTGGTTGACTGTATCAGCTGCCTTCTCTGTATACAAGGTGAGGAGACCATTAGCAGGTATAAGTAATTCTTCACCTTCTTTCACTGTTGTATTGTCCATTTTTCTGCCTGTCTAGTTCTTTCTGTCCTGTCTGTTGGCACTTAGATAACAGAGTTGTGGGCATCTTGTAAATAGCTCATTAGAAGAGAAGATTATGATGTGTAAAGAGTCTAGCACACTTCTGGGAACTGTACAAATAATAAATGGTCTGCACCAGGTAGATAACTGCTCAGTTCCTTAGGGCTTCTCTACACAGGGACACTGAGGAGAGTTAATCCAAATGAACTAAAGGTGTAAATTTTAAGGTGGCATTAAACACGTGTGGATGCTCTGATTCTGAATTAAAATGGCCCTTCTTAATTTTAGTGAATTACATGAATTAAACTAACCTGAAATAAGGCCCCTTTAATTCTAAATAAGTGTATCCCCAGAGGTGTTTAATGAAGTTTAACTAATGCAGTTTGAAAATGAATTTGGATTAGCTTTCTTGACTATCTCCATGTAGACAAGCCCTTGGTACTAACCATTTTCCTTCTCTTTACCCTGCCACTGGCTGTATTGGAGGGGTTTCCTGGAATAATTCTTTAAACAAAAAGTTCTTGCAGCAGCCCTCTGTCATGAGCAGTCAAAGCTATTGGAGTAAGTGTAGGCCATTTTCCCCTTTGTGAAAGAGTGGGACGGGGTAGGCAACCTATGGCACGGGGGCCGAAGGCGGCACTCAAGCTGATTTTCAGTGGCACTCACACTGCCCAGGTCCCAGTCTGGAGGGCTCTGCATTTTAATTTAATTTTAAATGAAGCTTCTTAAACATTTTAAAAGCCTTATTTACTTTACATACAACAAGAGTTTAGTTATATATTATAGACTTATTGAAAGAGACCTTCTCAAAACGTTAAAATGTCTTACTGGCACGCGAAACCTTAAATTAGAGTGAATAACTGAAGACTCGGCACAGCACTTCTGAAAGGTTGCCGACCCCTGGAGTAGGATGTTCTTTTCACCTAATGGTTAGATGTAAAGGGATAAAGCTTGGTTGTCATTTAAGGCCATTTCCAATTAGGGTGACCAGAGAGCAAATGTGAAACACTGGAACAGGGGGTGGGGGGTAATATGAATCTATATAAGAAAAAGACCCCAAAATTGGGACTGTCCCTATAAAATCGGGACATCTGGTCACCCTATTTCTAATTATTATTAATCAGTCCTAAAAACCAGTGTTGGTGATTCAGAAACAGAATAAGGGACTCCAGTCTTTGGGCTTGTCTACACTACAGGACTATTTCGAATCTACTTAAGTCGAATTTGTGGATTCGACCTTAATAAGTCAAATTTGTGTATCCATACTAAATACACAAATTCGAACTTCTGAGTCCACATTCACGGGCCAGCTTCGACTTTGGAAGCGGTGCACTGTGGAAGCTATCCCACAGTTCCCGCACTCCCGCTGCCCATTGGAATTAGGGATTTCCCCAATGCATGCTGGGGGAAAATGTGTCATCATTGAACCGTCAATCCCGCCTCCCTCTCTTCCTTGAAAGCGCCGGCGGAAATCTGTTCGCGCCCTTCTCTGGTCGGTTACAGCGGACGCCACAGCACTGCGAGCATGGAGCCCGCTGCGATCATCGCTGCACTTATGGCCGTTGTCAACTCCTCGCACGTTATCGTCCACCTCTTCCACAGTCAGATGCTGAGAAACCGGGCGAGGAGGCTCCGCAGCACGGTGAGGAGAGTGGCGCAGACCTCTCACAAAGCAGGGTACGCCGGGCAGTGGAGATCATGGTGGCAATGGGTCAAGTTCATGGTGTGGAACGCGATTCTGGGCCCGGGAAACAAGCACAGACTGGTGGGACCGCATAGTGCTGCAGGTCTGGGATGACACAGAGTGGCTGCGAAACTTCAGGATGCGTAAGGACACTTTCCTTGAACTGTGTGACTTGCTGTCCCCTGCCCTGAGGCGCCAGGACACAAGGATGCGAGCAGCCCTGACTGTGCAGAAGCGAGTGGCCATAGCCCTCTGGAAACTTGCCACGCCAGACAGCTACCGGTCAGTAGCGAACCACTTTGGCGTGGGCAAATCTACCGTGGGGATTGCTGTCATTCAAGTAGCCCACGCAATCGTTGAGCAACTGCTCTCAAAGGTAGTGACTGTCGGAAATGTCCAGGTCATCATAGATGGCTTCGCGCGATGGGATTCCCAAACTGCGGTGGGGCTATAGATGGGACTCACATCCCTATCCTGGCACCAGCCCACCAGGCCAGCGAGTACATTAACCGAAAGGGCTACTTTTCAATGGTGCTGCAAGCTGTGGTGGACCATAGGGGACGTTTTACCAACATCAACGCCGGGTGGGCGGGCAAGGTTCATGACGCGTGTGTTCAGGAACTCTGGTCTGTTTAGACGCCCAGGCAGGCACTTTCTTCCCGGACCACAAAATAACGGTTGGGGATGTGCAGATGCCTACAGTGATCCTCGGGACCCGGCCTACCCGCTAATGCCCTGGCTCATGAAGCCCTATACAGGCGCCTTGGACACTGAAAAGGAACTCTTCAACTACCGGCTGAGCAAGTGCAGAATGGTGGTGGAGTGTGCTGGACGCCTCAAGGGAGATGGCGGACCTTACTGACTCGCCGGACATCAGCGAGAAGAATATCCCCGTAGTTATTGCTGCTTGCTGTGTGCTCCACAATCTCTGTGAGAGCAAGGGCGAGACCTTTTTGGCCGCTTGGGAGGTTGAGGCAAATCGCCTGGCTGCTGTTTATGATCAGCCAGACACCCGTGCTGAGAGAATATCCCAGCAGGAAGCGATATGCATCAGGGAGGCTTTGAAAGCGAGTTTCCTCGCAGAGCAGGGTAACCTGTGACTGTCCACTTGATTTTAAGAGAGCCTGATCATAAACCAAGTTTTCCCACTTCCCAAGGACGTTTTAAAACTAAGGACATGTTTTAGTAATTAATAATAAATCTTTCGTTGACTTTGCATTTCTGTTTCTTCGTTGAAACATGGAAGCATTCTGTGCTGGTTAAGGTGTGCACTGATGGGTGGGTTTGCAGGAAGGGGCGAGGGGTGCCGTCCTTGGATAGGGGTTACCATGATGGCTGTGGGTTTGGGCGTTGGAAGGGTGAGGGTGTGGGGAAGGGTGAGTATCTGCCCTGGATGAGGTCTCTTTTTGGGGCTCGGGGCACCGGGGAGGATCGTGACTACGGTCCAAATGCATGTGAAGGGAAGCCTGCCTTTACATTCGGGGATGTCAGGCACCAGGACCCTACACATCAAGGAAAGAGCCGGGGCAGCATACACCACACACACTGTCCCTGGTGCCTAGTGACTGCAGTCTGTGTGTGCCCTGCAGTTGACCCTGCCCCCAAGTCTGTACCCTGGTAATGTGGGCTATGCACTGTAATTAAAAATCCCCCCCCCCCACAAAGTCTTCTGACACGAGAAACGTGACGGAAACAGAGAGTAACAGCAAACCGCTTTTAATAATGTTATACACAGTGGGGGGTTGAAACTTGGATTTGGGACTGGGTGATCCTGTAAGGGAAGAACTTCTACAAATTTACAGCGCGAGAGGTGTCTTGTACATTAGCGCTCTGCTGCGGTGCAGTGACAGTTCTCACGGCCCCTACCGCCCCTCCTTCTTGTCACTTTGGGTGAGGGGGGGACAGGACTTCTTGGCGTTGGAGGGCGGTTGCAGATGCACTGCAGGGGGGCTCTCTCCTCCTGCCTGTGGTCTTGCAGAACATCTACAAGGCGCCGGAGCGTGTCCGTTTGCTCCCTCATTAGACCAAGCAGCGTTTGAGTCGCCTGCTGGTCTTCCTGCCGCCACCTATCCTCCCGTTCCATGTGTGTGCGATGCTGCTGACACAGGCTCTCCCTCGACTGTCTCTGCTCTGCCGCCTCCGCTCTGGAGCTGGCCATCAGTTCCTGGAACATGTCGTCCCTTGTCTTTTCTTTCGGCGTCTAATCTGAGCCAGCCTCTGCAGGGGATGGCGGGGCAGTCCGTGAAGGAGCCGAAGCTGTGTGATGCGAAAAAGTAGGTGATTTCCTTGAACAAATACATGTTTGCCAACAGTAAACACAGTCTAGTCATTTTCAGTTAAGAAGACCAAACAGGGAACCAAGTCTCAGGAGATCTCGGACTAGTTCCGAGATTTGAATACGCTCTCATTGGCGGCGCGATTGCACTGGATAGCGCACAAGCGAGGAGAGACAGCTGCATCCCTCTTGCACAAAGTCCTGGTAAGCCTTACAGTACAGACTGCTTATCAGATAGTGCTTAGCTGTGCTCTCCTGCTGGAGGCAATGTGCAAAGCAGAAAAGATGAGCGTTATGCGGCATCTCCCGCCAGTGAGCGAAAGACCCTGTATGCTTTTCCTCTGAGGCCTGCAACACGTGGCTGTAAAGCGAGGTTCATTCTTATGCAAAGTAAAACTCTGTTAAGACAGTGACATTCTAATGCAAAGAAAAACTCTGTTAATCCAGTGTCATTCTTATGCAAAGTAAAAGTCTACCATGCACAATAGTAACAGTACACTAATTCCACTAATTAGATGCAGCACTTCCACAACGACATCACCCTGAGGCGTGTCAGGCGCACACAGAGAGAGCGGATGTTAATAGAAGCCCTGCACAGACCAGGACCCTACGCTGCCATGCTCGTGAGGCGATGGTCCCCCTCTACCTGAGGATGGCATGGCGCGGAAGAGTGTGCTTCAACGGAGCACCCAATAAAGCACCTCTCCCAAGAAACCTCTTGCTGAGGCTTTTCCAGCTGCTCTCTGAGAGCTTTTTTGAAATATCCCCAGAGGACTTTTGCTCCATTGCTGTTTGTGTAGACCTGCTGTTTGTTTAGTTTCATATTTAAAAATGTTTATATAGTATTTCTATTTTTTATATAAATCCCTGTTTCTTAAAAAAATAAATGTTTCCCTGTTTGTAGCACTTACCGCCTGATCCTTCCCCTGATTCCGAGTCCTGGTTAACGGGCGGGGACGGTTGGTAGGGGATCTCTGTGAGGGTGATGAAGAGATCCTGGCTGTCAGGGAAAGCGGGAGTGGGTTCGATGTCGCCTGCGCCGTCCTCTAAAGACCCTTCCTCATCTTCCCATCGGTGAACAGGAGGGAAACTGTCCCGGTACACTATTCCGTCCTCGGAGTCCACCGTCACTGGTGGGGCACTGGTGGCAGACCCACCTAGAATGGCATGCAGTGCCTCGTAGAAGCGGCATGTCTGGGGCTGGGCTCCGGAGCGTCCGTTTGCCGCTCTGACTGTTTGATACCCTTGTCTTAGGTCCTTCACTTTCACGCGGCACTGCATCGCATCCCGGCTGTATCCTTTGTCTTTCATGGCTTTAGAGACCTTCTCGAAGGTCTTCGCGTTCCGCTTGTTGGAGCGCAGCTCCGAGAGCACAGACTCCTCGCCCCACACAGCGATCAGATCCTGGACTTCCCGGTCACTCCATGCTGGGGACCTCTTTCTATTCTGGGATTGCCCGGACTCCTCTGCTGGAGAGCTCTGCATCGTTGCAGGTGCTGCGGAGCTCGCCCCGATGTGCAACCAGAACGTCAGATTCAAACCGCCCAGACAGGAAAATGAATTCAAATTTTCGCGGGTCATTTCCTGTGTGGCTGGCCAGAGAATCCAAGCTCGGACTGCTGTCCAGAGCGTCAACAGAGTGGTGCACTGTGGGATAGCTCCCGGAGCTGCTAAGTTCGATTAGCATCCACACCAAGCCTAATTCGAGCTAGCAAGTGCGAATTTAGCGTTACTCCACCTGCCGGGGTGGAGTACCAAATTCGAACTAAAGAGCCCTCTAGTTCGAATTAAATGGCTTCCTGGTGTGGACGGTTGAGCGGTTAGTTCGAATTAACGCTGATAAATTCGAATTAAAGTCCTAGTGTAGACCAGGCCTTTGACTGTACAACATAGAAATCCCAGCATTGTTTAGAAGTGACGGATGAGCCTGGGTTTCGTGCCGAAGGTTTTGTCCAGCCCCATCTCTTTTACAATGAGAGTTTGGTGGAGGGATTCACCTCTACATTGGAACCTCACAGCTACCTGCATGAGTTGTACTTGAATATGAGATTAGATGTAAATAGTGAGAGCAGAGATGCTACTGAAACTAGACATACCCAGAAAGCTGCTCCAAGATGAATACGGTGCTTGTTCAATCCTGTATCAGTCACAAGAACATACCACTACTGTTAACTTTCAGACATTTAGGGTGTAATCCCAACTCCATTATAGTCAACAGGAGTTTTGCCATTGACTTTGATGGGGCCAGGATTTTACACTATGCTGATAACAGCCTAGCACATGGATCCTTCTGTATGAATGTCCATGCAGTAGAGGTTCAGTTTCATTAGTCATTACAGTACTTTTTCTCCTTTTCTCCACTCCAGGCCAGCCCATGAACCTGGGGTCAGCGGAGGAGGAGCTGAGATGTCTCTGTGACGAACTAACAACAGCTCCAGACCCTGAGGCTTTGTTTCAGGCATCTTCCAAAATGGCCAGGGTAACTGACTCAAACACTTGTGCGGATGTTCTAGTGACCAGGCACCCTTCATCTTACATTTACGCTTTCATGATGCCTTTCCGTACTTGGAGCAAGCGTTGGGCGCGGGGCATTCATTGCTAGTAACCAGCAAGATGCTTTTCATAATGTGTTCTATGAATGCCATGTAAATCCAGATTCCACAGAATGTTGCACGCCCATGAAAATGCACACGCAGATGCACACACATGTACCTATCCAGCCATCCATGAGAAAAAACTGTTAGTGGAACATCAAGCTGAGAACCCATCCAGTCTTCATTCTGTCACCTTGTGGGTTTGCCTTAGCCTATATTTGTGTGCATGCCTCTCTTGACTTAATTGTATATGTTGTAAAAAGATGCAGTGTATCTAAGAGAATACAAACTGGAAACTTACCTCCTGCATCTCCAGTACAATGTTGTGCTAACTGTGCAACAGAAGCTTTGCCTCAAACCTGATATCATTAGTGTAGAATACAAAAATGTAGTATCTAGACTATGGAGAGAATTTTAATCCCAAATGGCTAGCTGGACATGAGGCTAATTAACAAATTGTTAATTAATCAGAGGGGTAGCCGTGTTAGTCTGGATCTGTAAAAGCAGCAGAGTGTCCTGTGGCACCTTATAGACTAACAGACGTATTGGAGCATGAGCTTTTGTGAGTGAATACCCACTTCGTCGGATGCAATTTGCTGATGAATAGATCTTTTTCCATAGAGAGATTAGGCCTCCATTTTTACAAGTGCTGGAGCCAAACATCATTGCAGTCTCTCCTGTTTTTGCTTTGTTCCCAGGTTGTTAGTGAGTACTTTTCCCCAGAACAGGCCACAGACTTTATTGAGGCCACAGTGGAAGGTATGCTGTCTGCCAGCCCCACCTGTGCCACGGTAGCTGGACTGTGGATAAAGATCATCCTAAAGGAGTGTGGAGATGCCATGCTGGACCAGGTAAAACAGGAAACTGGAGAGGTTTTCTGCCTAAACTCTAGGCTTTTAGTTCTTTGCCCTCATGTGTAATGAACAAAAATCTTGCTGTTTCTCCCCCTTGGACATAGAGTCGATTCCATCTCTGTTCCCACCCTAAACTAGGCAATGGCAGAATCAATAGCAATAGACAGAGAGAATCCAAGGGAAAAGGAAGATGGTAGGTTATTTATTTGTCTGGCTTGTTGCCACAGTATTCAGCCAAGAAAGGCTTGAAAAAACAGACTCTGGGGAAAAGACAAGAAGACAGAATGACTGGCACTTGGAGGCATCCAGTTCTTAGGAGGCCTATGGCTAAGGACTACCTGGAGAAAAATAGCCCTGTAGTCATTCCAGTGAGTCTGGAGCCTGGTCTCTGAGACCCACACTCTTGCAAGGTTTCAGAGCCTGGGCTGCAGCCCGAGCAGGAACAGCTACACTTTTAGCCACATAGTGCAAGCCCCTCAGGCCCAGGTTGACCTGAGCTCTGAAACTCACTGCTGTGGGATTTTTTTGGTGTGTAGACGTACCCTTTAAGAGTAGAAGAAGGGAGGGAGAAAACTATAGTGTCTTTGGGAACCACTATTTATATGCCTTATTCTGGAGCCCAGTGTGTTAGGGCTAGATGAAAGGAGCACTCCACAAATCATCTATCAAGGCTGGTAAAAGGCTTCAGGACAGGGAACCCTTGCAGCAGAACTGCCACGTTTGCACAGTGTTTTGAAGATGTGAAGGGCTAGGAATGAATATGAGAGGTCGTCACCTGTTCATAGTCCCAGGCATTTGCACACTGTGTTTAAAGCACTTGCATATTTTGTGCTTGTGGTTGTTTATGAACTGTGCATCCTTCGAGGTAAATGGTCGCATTTGGCTGCTTAAATCACACCTGCAAAATCTGGGCAAGCAAAGCCTTCTTTTGTGCATGTCAGCTGGTTTATTTAATGCATAGCTGGGCACCACCACATTAAATTACCTGGTATGTACAGGGAAACCCCGCTTAGGGGCGGCTCCAGGCCCCAGCACACCAAGCGCTTGATTGGAGCGGCATGCTGCGGGGGGCGCTCTGCCAGTCACCTGCGGGAGGTCCACCGGAGCCACGGGACCGGCAACTGGCAGAGCGCCCCCCGCTGCGTGCCACCGTGCTTGGGGCGGCGAAATGGCTAGAGCCGCCCCTGACCCTGCTATAATGCACCCCGCAATAACGCGAATTCGGGTATAACACGATTGTAAGGTGGCTCCGGCCACCCCAGGCCAAAAAAAAAAAAAAGTGGCTGGAGCGCCATGGAAGCACAAACTAAATAAATAAATAAAGCGGCTGGAGTGCTGCGGAAGCAAAAAAGAGAAAAAAAACACAAAGAGAGAGAGAGGCTTTGTGAAGGGAGAGAGGCTGGAGTGCCCCAGAAGGACAAATAAAAAGCAAAAAATGGAATGTACCTTCCCCCACTGCCTCTTCCCACCTGCCCCCACTTACCCTTTTGGTGAGAAGAGCCACTCTCTCCCCGGCTGCTCCTCTCTCTTCCTCTTCCCCTTGCACATCTCCCCTGCTCTCCCCAAGTGTTTCCCTCTCTCCCTGCATGGCTGAGAGCCCCTGCTGTTGGAGCTCCACCCTTTCAGTTACTGCTGTGGGCAGTTCACAAATGAAAGCAGTTTTCTGCCCAAGAGAAATCGACCGGCTTGAAACTGACCAGCTTGAAATGGTAGACCCCGCTATACTGCGACCCCGCATTTAGCACGATCCAATTTTTTGGACCCCGATCATCGTGTTATAGCGGGGTTTCGCTGTATGTGTGTGTGTCAGTGTTAATTTTTACAGCCAAGTGTGGGCAATTGTTGTGGGTTAAAGTTACACAGACATATTTGAACATTTGTTTCTTGAGGAGTTTCTAAAAAAGCAGCAAATGTCTAAATAAAGGTTTTGATTCTGTAGAATGAATGGAGAGAAAGAAAAAGGGACATTTCTTTCTGGTTTTGTTCCTTCCAGGTGCCAGCTATTCTGGATATAATATATAGCCATATGGCTACTATCCAGGAGGGCAGCTTGAGGCAATTCCTGCTGGAGGCAGTGTCTATTCTAGCTCACCATCACCTAGAGGCAGTGATCTCCAGCCTACTCAGCAACCTGCCGATGGACAGGTATATACCGCTACCTATTGCATTCATCTTGGTAAAACATGGATCCCACCGCTTTACTGGGAGATGTAGGTCTTTATTTAAGCAGCAGACATTTTGGGATAATTCCTGATGGTTAATAGCCTGGGTCTTTCTCCAGGAAGGTCCAAGAGCATGGTAAGGTGGGGTGTGGAGAGAAATTAAGTGTCATTCTGTTTCCATTAATTCATAACTGCTTTGACATCCTAAAGACCTAACTTTACTGGTATAACTGGAGTGTATTGTTGGAAACATCTACTTCTCTAGCAGGGCTGGCTCCAGGGCTTTTGCTGCCCCAAGCAGCTGCTTGCTGGGCTGGTGCCTGGAACCGGCCTGACACCTGAATTGACCTCACTTTGGAAATTAGTAGTGGCTGTTGGTTTCCTGGTAGCATGACTGCTTCAAGTCCAATCCCTGGCTGATTACAAAGAATAGGGCCAATATTGTCATCAGACCGCCGCTTGGTATCGGTGAGGGTGTGGCTGCTAGAATAGAGTTGCTGTCCTTGGGACTTAAAACTGGACTGGAAGCAGATCCATCATTTCATTTAAAGATCCCTAACTGAGTTATCAGTTATCAGTGTTGGAATCTAAGACCATAAGAACGGCCATAGTGGGTCAGTCCAAAGGTCCATCTAGCCCAGTATCCTGTCTTCCGACAGTAGCCAGTGCCACATGCCCCAGAGGGAATGAACAGAGCAGGTAACTGTCAAGTGACCCATCCCCTGTTGCCCAGTCCCAGCTTCTGGCAAACAGAGTGTAGGGACACCATTTGTGAAGGGAACCTAGGATGGCCATGAATATTCGTTCTCATAATTGTATGTCCAGTTAGTAGGAATGTGGCTTTTCTTTCATCAACTTGCCTTCCAAACCCTGGATCTTTGGAAGCCACATGCTCATGAGTCCATATTTACTGGGAAGTGGGAAAACAGGAACTGAGGTTGGCGCTCTGTGTCCTGTCGTTCTGAAGTCTAGTATTAATGGTTAGGCTGCAGTAAGACTAGGTCACTTAACCTAGTTCTGTAACTGGAAACTCAATATTTAAACACGGGTGGCGTTAAAGGAGGACAGTACTCCTAACTTTCTCATCATAGGCAAGGAGAACATTTGGTCTTTACTTAAATAGGACGCATTCAATCTGAGCCACAAAAGAGTCCAGGGGTCACATGTAACTTCTATTAAATTGCAGTGACACCACTGAGCTGTGGAGATCTCTGGGGGGAGACCCCTTGCTTGCCACTCAGGTCCTACAGGTCCTAATAGAAAAAATAAAGACTTCAACAAGCCAAGAAGGAAGCATCACCTCTGAGACTGAAACTGACAGGCATTTGGCAGCTGCTGAACCTCTCTCAGTAAGTTAGATGACAGACACGCCTTTCAGGCTTTCCTCTGCCCTGTGACAATCCTGCTGGTGGAAAGCTAGAAGTGTGGTAGAATATTGCTGTGTGGGCACTTCTCCTCTGGTGTACTGTTTCCCTGAGGCCAGCTCTGCTGTCTGTGGAACAAATACGGCAGGTTTAGAGTACGTGGCTGATTTACTTCATAATATCTGGCAATTAGAAAGTCTTTGAACCAGATTTCTCACAGTGCTTTGCAAATATTCCTTAGGACTCACAACATGCCTTGGTAGGTCATACACATTTTTATAGATGTGGGAAACTGAGCCACGAGTTAAGGGAGTTGCTCGCAGTCATTCAAGTTACTGGCAGAAGTGAGAATTCAGTACAGCAGATATCAGAAGGGGAGAGAGGGTGGGAGGAGATCTCATTTTTTACCATGCTCTCCTTTCAGGCAACATGTGCCATCTTTGAGGTGGTGTCATCACTGCAGTCAAGCGAAGCTGTGCAGGAGCTGCTCCCAGAGCTGTTTCCTGTTCTCCTGCAGCAGGTCAGCCGAACCTTAGGACAAAAGATGCCTTTGCCAGTGATAAGAAGCCGGAGCCTATTCCGAAAAGACCGACAACATACTGAGGGCAACCCTTGCTGGTAATTAGAAGGAAGGCAGAGAAACAAAGAGAATTCCAATAGAGTTGTGTGACACTCCCCAGGAATTTCCAGGGTTATGAGGCACCTGACCATCGCCTGCCCTTAGAGTGAGGAAGTCTTGTCTGTGTCTGCTGTGGGTCAGTTCCCTAAAATGACCAGGCTCTGGCAAAACAAGCACTGCCATCCAGGCCTCCTCAGACCCCAGTCTCTTTGTACAGGTTAATGATAGGCACACACCAACCCCCGAGTCTTCTGACCATTCCGTATAGTGTCCAGACCTTTATCCACTGAACACTCACAGAATTACCAGGCCTGCTGTTCCCAATGGAACAGTACACACCAGTTTATTACTTCTACTTTAGACTCTATACTTTATTACTTAGGGATGGTGTGAAGGCCAAAACAAGAGCAGAGATGATCAAAGAACAGAGATTCCAGTGATAGTGAGTAAGAATGCAAGCCAAAAATGGTTACATGTATAATGAAATCATAACATGCTCCTAGAGACTAAACTTAACCAACAGGTTAACCTCCTGTCTAAAGATGTTTCTCACTCAACGTTCTCAACCAAGCCTGATAGCGACCCCGCTGTCTGTCTCGCTGTCCATCTACTTCCTAAGTGAAAGATGCCAGGGTGTCTTCTTTGTCGCCCAAATATCCTAGAGCAAACCTTTGAGGTGTACCCCAAAATTGGGTCCCCACCCCCTGCCTACTTCCTGTTACTTTTCTTTCTTTGAAGTTCTCACAGTCCTTCTGAACCGAATGTGAACCCTACATGCTTAATTTACATGTAAACAAACAGATGGAGAAACATTTCTTGCCTGAAAGAAAACCATTTTTTCACCTTTCCTGGTGACTAGTCCCTAGACAGATCATAAGAATGTAATTTTCAATGCATAGACATGGCTCTTTACACTGCATCTGTAGATGTGTTTCACAATGATATTGGTGACATGAGCATTTATTTGAGACTCATATGGCAATCTTTTAGTGAACTAGAATGTACATACCACACCCCTCGGCACCCACTCTGTGCCCCTCACCAGTTAACACTAAGAGATTCCTGAGTCATCAGTGGACTTCAGATCTGGTAGCCCATTAATGTACATTTCCCACCAATCTCACAACAGTTTCTATTATTGTTGTGTTTCTTTACTCCATGCCAACAAGGTGCTCAAATTACAGACTTCCTGGTTTTATAATGTCTCTGACTTTTCCTAGGAAACCAGGATCTAAACTCTGTTCACGGATGGGCAGCGAGTATAAAATAAACATAAGGAAGTACAACTTCACACAACACATGGTCAACCTGTGGAACTCATTGCCAAGGGATGGTGTGAAGGCCAAAAGTATAACTGGGTTTAAAAAAATAATTAGATAAGTTCATGGATGACAGGTCCATCAGCGGCTATTAGGCAAGATGGTCAGGGATGCAACCCCACGCTCTGGGTGTCCTTAGGCCTCTGACCACCAGAAGCTGAGACTGGACAACAGAGATTGGATCACTTCATGATTGCCCTGTTCTGTTAATTTCTTCTGAAGAAGCTGGCATTGACCACTGTTGGAAGACAGTATACTGGACTAGATGAACCATTGGACTGACTCAGTAAGGCTGATCTTATGCGGTGGCCACAGTGAGTCAGGTTTTCAAGCATGGGTGCCTAAGGTTTGTCCACAAAACTTGAATTTGTTCCGATGGATGGGTACCTAGCTATGTGAATTCTGGTGCTGCAGACACAAGTGTATATTCTGCTCATGCTGTTGGCCTATGCGCAGGCCCATTTTAGATACCTCTATGTGACGGGGTGGTATGCTGTGCCCCAGCCTCTTCCATGAACACAGACTGCTCTGAGTCTCTCCAAAGTGTTCTAGGGATGCCTGCTCCTGAGATCCTGGTGGTAAGGGCTCTGAATGTTTGACGTTAATGGATGGTCTTAAGTCACCTTTACTCTTCACTTTTGTTTCTTTCTCCTCCCTCTTGTCTCTCAGGGGACTTCTCCATCCTCACCTTCTCTGTGGCTTGTACTTTTGTGTCTAGGTTCCTCCAGCCCCTTTACATATATTTCCTCTTTACCTGGCCCTGCAGGTTTTACTTCCACCCTCCTGGGCCTCCACACATGCCTTGGTGTCCCTGTCAGAAAGGGATCCCAGTCCATGCCCAGGAGAAGGCAGTGGGGCAATCCATCCACTACCCCTACATGTTTCTGCCTAAACTTCCCCTTGATTTCCAGAGTCACCTCTGCCATTGGGCAAAATGTATTGTCCCCATGTACATATTCAGTTTTGATCCTACCTCTGGGATAACCTATACTCAGGTATGCTCAGGGAAACTCTGAAGAAACTTCCAGAATCATGAGTCTATGATCTCCCCCCCGCCCAATTTGAGTGCCTGGCCTTACCAGTGAGTGGCGCAATCTTTCAATTTCTATCCAAATGCACAGAGGCATAATCCCTCAATCCATCTTTCAACTCTCCATTTCTGGCAGTACTTTTCTGTGCACAGGCCCCACCTCGTCCAGCATGGCTGCCTTAATCATGTCCTAATCTCTTGCCCGCTAATCACTAAGAGCCATATATGTGCTTCCCCAGTTAAATGGGGTGTCAGTCGAAAGGCCCACATTGTTCTGTCCCTATGAGGTCTCACCGCTGCTCCTTTAAGAGTAACCAAAACCAGATCAGGGTTGTTCGCAGGTCCCATTTTACAGAGTCTGATCTCCTGTGCCTGGTTTCCATTTCCTGTCACAGGACTCGCCAGACTTTGGGGGAGTTGTTGCCAGACCTGGGCTTGCTCCCATATAAATTCCTGAAGGCTCTTTTGCTGTTAAACCTACCAGGCAAGCAAAGGCTGTTTTTCTGCCTGGTGGGATTGTTGGAAGGTCTGTGGGGTCTTCTACAGCAGCAGTTCTCAACCGGGCCAGTTTTAGGGGGTCTGCCAAGCAGGGCTGGCAGTAGACTAGCTGGGGCTTAGGGCAGAAAGCTGAAGCTCTGAGCCCAGCACCTGCACTAAAGCCCTGAGCCACTGCACCCTGTGGAGTTAAAATCCAGAGCCAGGAGCCCCAAACTGATGCCTGGCAGTGCAGAGGGCTGGGACTGGGCCATGGAGTATTTATAGCTTGTTGAGGTGAGAGGCGGCTCAGAAACAGAAAGGTTGAGAACCCCTGTTCTATACTTCTCTTTGCTGCTTCACCACTCATTTCAGTGTGTTCCCTCCATCACCCAGACTGCCAAACCTCTACCCCGGCTTCTCCAGCAGGCTCTCCATTTGCATAGATAACAGGGAAATCCCTGATGAGCCCCCAGCTGTGACAGAGAGGGGTGTTGCAACCCCACACCTTCTACAAACGCAGACCACATTGGGACTTTCTTGCTTGTAAACACCAACGTGTAGTCTATCTAATCCCCCTACCAATACATAGCACCTTTTTATCTTGTAAATCAACTTTCTAAACTCTTCTCCAAAATGGGGGGTAAGCTGTTTCCACTCAGAGAGCTCACTTTGTCAGGCTCTCCCAGCTTTTTGTCTTGCTGTCTGGTCACCCAAAGAGAAACAGAAAGTGTGAAAAATCAGGACAGGGAGTTGGGAGTAATAGGCACCTGTATAAGATGAAGCCCCAAATATCGGGATATCTGGTCACCCAAGTTTCTTTCTCTGTCTGTTCCCCTCAAAGGGCTCCTGCCCATGTCCTTTTATACAGTTTCCCTGTTAATGGAATGATTGGTTCCTTGACTCACTAGCCCCAATCTGACCTCGTAATCAGCTACACCTCTGTCCAATTAGGCTTTCTGTAAGGAACTGAATTAGTACTAATAGTGACCAGAGTGCTGACTCAAGCGCAAACCCTCAGCACTCTGTCACATCATATCTGGAGATACGACCCCAAAATATCCACTAGTGATCACCACACACTATGCCCCCAGTTTTTGGGTCCTGATCATGTATCTTTTCTATATCCTTGTACTCTACTAGTGCCCATACTCCTTGCAGAAAGTGAAAAATGACTGCAAAATTTTCTCCCTAGCAAAACTAGTTATATGAGATGTATGAGATAGAAACTTACCTCCTGGCATCAAGTCCTTCCAGGGACACTGGTATCCAGGATATTGCCAATGGATGAACTGTCAATGAACAGCAGACCTGACAAGTAACCTGGGCTTCCTGACTCTGTTCAGGATGCACCTTCCTACCGATTGCTGCAGTTCTGTGCCTCTCTTTCCCCAGGTTTTCTGTCCAAGCGTTAGAATCTGTGCTTTTCAAAGTTGGGAATGAGAAACTGGTGAGACTGCTTGGGAAGCAGAAAGCATGGATTCTGCTTGAAAACCCCCAGACTCACCATGAGGGAGTGTGTCTGCTGGTGAGGTAAGAGATCTTGGAGGCATCATTTTATCCTTGGGAATCAGTAGCAAATAGAGAGGCTGAGAGGGAACCTCCAGTTTATAGCTTTGTGGGGGGCGCCCTGGGTGGAAACACACATCTCTCACCCATAGATATCAGTGCTGTCTGCTCAGAGCAGCTGAGTTTTTGAAGTGTGCAATCGACCCCATAAGCGGTTTCTTTTGCCTTCCAGTGTTCTGCTAAGATCTGGACTAATAACACCTGAGATCATACAGCGCCTCCTCCCCTGGGTGAATTCCCCAATGGAAAACTTCCGAGTCACCAGCACAGCTTTCCTTGCCCAGGTAAGACACAGGGCTCCGAAGAGCAGTTTCACCATTAGACAATTGTCTGTTTGCCTTTCTTTTAGGGAGTTGTACAGTTCAGTTCATAGGAGTAACTGTCATTTTAGATAGTAGACTGGGTCCCCCTTTATATGGAAACCTGACAAGGAGCTTCATTCTACCTTTCGGAGTCATTCTCTCTCTGATATTTGTATTGCTGCCATTGCCTATACTAGCTACACAACCACAGGCGCTGGATGAGAGAGATACAGACAGAGTTTGAAGTACTGGACCTCTTCTGCCAAGTCCTAGTGCTGATACTAACCAACAGCTCCTGATTTTGGTTTCGCTCAGCAGATCTTCGGAATGAACCTAGTGTCCTAATACTATAAAACAAGCAACATACAAATACATTCACAACTATCGTAGGTTCTCATGACTGTAGTATCTGAGTACATCAAAACTCATTAATGTATGTATGTGTCCCCACAACACTCCTGGGAGGTAGGGAAGCACTTTTATTCCTATTTTACAGGCAGGGAGCTGATGCGCAGAAGGGCTAAGTGATTTGCCCAAGGTCACCCAGGAAGTCTTTGAGGGAGCAGGAAATTGAAGCTGGGTCTCCCAAGTCCTAGGCTAGTGTGATAACTGCTGGACCATCCTCCCTTTCTACAGCCCTCCTCTAACATCTGCATCATATTTCCCACTTACGCTAAGTAACTATCTTAGGGGCTCATCTGGTTCTAAGAAAAACAATCGATCTGTGCCTGGGATGGGCTGTTCCTGGGCTTTGAGGCTCCTTACAAGAGGCCTCATGGTCCTACTGCCCCCTGCCCCAGGAAAAGAGCCACAAATCTGGGGCTGTCTATAGAGGCCTCATGAAGCAGCCAATCAGAGCCCATCAAGCTCAGCTAAAAGATGCTGCAGGGCCTTAGCAGGTCAGTTCCTGCCAGGAACTGGAGGGGCAAGAAAGGGTGCTGCTCTCTGGCTGCAGAAATTCAGGGGATTGCCAGAGTTTGATTCTGGCAGCATTTGCTTAAGTTGGGTTTGCAGGAAGAGAGTCCTTAAGAACTTGAACCTTGAGGTGAGGGTGAAGCTAAAAGTGGCCGGTAGGAAGAAGCAACAATGAACTGAAATCAAGCGGTACCTAGCTACTGTTTACAGGGTCCATGGTTTGGAAGCCAGAGTTATGGGCAGGCCCTGGTTCCCCTACCACTTACAGTGGCATAAGCCCCAGGAAGGGGACAATGCTTACGGAGAGTTGAACAAAGGGCAGAATTTCAAGGACCCAGAGTTGGGGCTGGAGACCCTAGTGAGAGCAATGGGACTGTTCTTGACTAGCCCAGAAGGGGTTTATTTGGCCTTTGGGACTTAGCCAGAGGCCTGAACCACAGAAGACTCACTGAGGTCGGCTAGCAGGGTGTACCAGGGGTGAGAAAAGGACTGTGGTACCAGACCTAGCCACTAAGAGGCTCTCAAAAGGTGAGTGGATCCCTATTATAGTGCCCAAAAGGAAAGCTCCATGTTTTTAAGACATTTCTCATTTGTGTGGAATGATAAAATTACCTGTTATGTGCCAAGTATCAGAGGGGTAGCCATATTAGTCTGTATCTACAAGATTGTGGCTGTAGGAGGACTCCTTGTTTTTCGTGTATTCCATGTCTGCTCAAATTCTATTCCCAATCTTAATGATCATATTGGGTCTAATGGACATGTTGATTTTATTTCAGCTAATGAGTGATCCCATGCTCAGGGAGAAGAAGTTGCTTAAGATTGTCTTACGCATCTTGGAACAAAGGTCACAGGATAGAAACAGCATTGTCCGTCAGATGGCTGTAAGAGGCCTGGGAAATATAGTCGATGGGGCGCCTCAGAAGGTATGAGAGATTACTGAATAGGATGCAACATAAGTAGAGAAACCAAGGGAAATAATTGTTCTGAGTTTACAGAGGCTGCACACAGTGCACTAGGCCAAATTCTGCTCTCTCCCATACCCTAGTAACCTCTTTGCAGTCAATACAGAGCAAGCTGGATCCTTTGGTAAACTGGGCATAAGCAAACAATGTGCACTTTAATATGACCATATGTAAATGTATACATCTAGGAACAAAAAATGCAGGCCATACTTACAGGATGGGAAACTTTATACCGGGAAGCAATGACGCTGAAAAAAACACTTGAGTCATGGCAGATAATCGGTTGAACGTAAGCTCCCAATGCGAAGTTGTGGCCAAATGGGCTGAAATGATCATTGAAGGCATAAACAGAGGAATCTTGAAGAAAAGTAAAGAAGTTATTTTCCCTCTGAATATGGCACTCATGTGAGCGCTGCTGGAATACTGTGTCCAGATCAGGTGTCCACAATTCAAGAAGGATGCTGATAAATTAGAGAGGATTCAGAGAAGAGTCACAAGAATTATCAAAGGATTGGAAAATATACCTTTAGTGATAGACTCAAGGAGCTCAATCTATTTAGCTTTACGAAGAGAAGGTTAAGGAGTGACTTGAGGGCAGTCTATAACTACTCACATGGGGAATAAATTTTGATAATGGGTTCTTCACATTAGCAAACAATGGTATAACAAGATTCAATGGGGAAAAAGGAAGCTAGATTAATTCAGACTGGGAATAAGACATTTTTAATGGTAATTTTAATTAACCATTGGAACAATTTACCAAAGGTTGTGGTGGATTTTTGGTCACTAGCAATTTTAAAATCAAGATTGGATGTTTTTTCTAAAAGAGATACTCTAGTTCAGAGACTATTTCGGAGAAGTTCTATGTTATGCAGGAGGTCGGACCGGATAATCACAATGGTCCCTTTTGGCCTCGGAATCTAAGTAACTAGAAATCTAATAATAGGATTACACAGGTGTACTATGGCACCGAGTTTGGCTCATTGTAGCTAGCACCTGGTCTGAAATATAGCTATAGGTCTCTGGGGTGAGAGGGTTGATGAAATTCCAACAGCTTCATAACTGCTAAAGAAAACTTTTATTATGAGTGTGATCAGCGATAAGTGTTCTTTAATGTAATATATTTGTACAGGTGAAAAAGCACAAGAAGTTTCTTCTGGACATACTGATCAAGGCCTTAAATGACACTTCCAGTTCTGAAGTGATTGGCGAGAGCATGAAAGCACTGGCCAAAGTCCTGAAGGAGCTGAAAGAGAAGGACATCGGTTCTTCCTTCAAAGACCTCACCCAACAGATCCGGACCTACTTTGACAATGTATGTGAACAGAAATCTCCAAATCCAGTTCAACCGATCTTGATTAGACTCGATTTACGATGTGTGATGTGGACTCCCTGGGCATTGCTCATGTCAGAGTGCAGAGATGTTAGGCCCCAGGGAAGGGAGGTGTTTTACGGAGGAGGAGAACATTAGGAGGATGGGGATGACATCCTTGCTCCAACAGTCTCACCCTTCTGTTCTTCTTGATTGCCACTGAGAACCTCAAAGAAAGTCTGAATACTAGATTAGGTAGCTAGATAACCATGAAAAGGGGGTTACAGAGTGCAATAGAGAGTGTTGTGCCTGCTCTATACCATTTTTATGTGATAGGGTTGGAATGATAATTCTGTATTGCAGAGACTTTTGAGATTTCAAATTTTGGGTTTGTTCCTATTTGTGGGAACCCCTCTCCCCAAACTTCAAAACTCCTTGTGAAACAGAATTACTATTCTCAACCTAGCTCTGTTGGAAGCCTTAGCCCAGGGCAGTCTTCACTCAGACTATCCTGGGAACCCAGGAAACTCTGGGAGCTAGAGGTGCCAGGGAGTTGCAAATTTGAAAGCCCGGACTCCCAGGGTCATAGAATCATAGGGTTGGAAGGTCATCTAGTTCAACCCCCTGCTCAAAGCAGGACCAATCTCCAGATTTTTACCCCAGTTCCCCAAATGGCCCCCTCAGGGATTGAACTCACATGGGGAATAAATTTTGATAATGGGTTCTTCACATTAGCAAACAATGGTATAACTAGCAGGCCAATGCTCAAGCCACTGAGCTATCCCTCCCCCCGAAGCTGGGGGCATGGAAGCCTATGATCCCAGTCAGCCTGCTAGATTGGCTGCCAAGGAGCTGGATGGGTGCACTGGCAAGACACCACGCAGGTTTCTAAGGACCCCTGCCTGGCTTCCGGAGGAATTTCATCAAAATTGAACTGTCTCTAAAATATTTTCATGAATCAGCAAATTCGAACAAAGAATTGGTTAATTAAAGTTTTTCCGACTAGCTGTAGTTGGAATTACTCTACTTTAGCGTAGAAGAGACGGCTGTATGAGGTGCGTGATGGGATTGTCCCTTACTTACCAACTTGTGGGGCTTTCTTGGCTGTAGGAGGATGATGCTCTTCGCTCAATGGCCTTTGTCCTATTTGGCATCTTGGCTCAGTTAACAAAGAAAAAATGGAAGGCCTATTTTGCCGAGCAGGTTCGAAAGAGCTGGGTCACACTTCTGCTGCATCTGCAAGACCCAAGCCCCAAGGTTTCAATGGTAAGACCAACAGTAACTTATTTACTAAGCCAAAGGAATCTTCCTCCCAATGCCAGGGGAGCTCTGCTATTCCTGCCTGTTATGGAGGCCCAAATTCTCCCCTCAGTTCATTGCCCTCCTGCTGAGTCACTTCCAGCCAGGTTGGTCCATGGCTGCCTCACCAGAATCCAGGATAGGTCATGGGTCTGACCCCTACAGGTCTCTGTTCCTGTCTGTCTCTGCACCCCAGGCCCCTGCCTCCCCAGAACAGAGGAGAGACCACAGCTGTGCCCGGTGAAGCAGCTTTCATCGGTATATCTGTTCCCAAAAGACATTGATGCTACCTCCAGGTTTCAGTGGAACCTCTCCCTCTATTCCTGCATGTTTCTGCCAATTACATCCAGATGAATCCCTTTTGTCCTGGAATAGATGAGCAGTCACACAGATGATTTCCCTTTGATTGAACATAGCACTCGGTAGGGAACAATTCAATGGTGTGACGCTCTTTTCAGGAATGCAGAGCTACATTTCACCTCTGTTTCCCATTTTGGGACTGAAGAGACTCCAACATGTGATCAATAAGCACCTTGGTGGCACAGATGAGCTGAAGCCTGAAGAGCTCCAGGTGGACATTTGCAGACACCTTGTGAGTGAGCTGTTGAACCGTATGAGATTATTGACTGGAGTGGCTTGTGGTGGTGTAGAGGGGACGTTTGATGGATAATGTATATAACTGTAAGGGTGGGATATATGAGGGAGAGTGATGGGAAATGTAAATCTGCCCCAGATTCCCATTTTTCCCACTTCTACCCAGCCACCTGTTCTTTCCCTTATTTACCTGTGGTTCATAAAAGCATGTGCTGGCAGTCAAAGGGCACTTCTAGCCAGAGAGAGCTCATGTGTCCCTGATTTCCTCTAGGCCAAAGAGAATGCAGAGCTGCTGGAGAACTTGTACAGCACCACCATCACGTACTTCAGTTGCAGCTGGGAAGAGATCCGGGCAGTTGCCGCCAACTTAGCTGGTGAGAGATGATGCCCAGTGTCCCTTTGATATTCCCATTGAGGGAGTCAGAAAAAATTCCCACTGTGCAGCACTGAGCTGCCATTAATCTCTCTGTGCCGCAGCTTCCCAGCCATAGATAGAGATGTTAATGTCCCTACCTCTCCAGGATGGTGGTCGGAGGAATTCATTAGTTGCTATAAAGGGCTTCGGATTGTTGCAGGGAAGCACGGTGCAGTCATTTCGCAGCAGCGGCTGGGACACCCTCACGTAGGGCATGGTGACACTTTGAGCTGGGGGTATAATTTCCAGCTTGATGAGACACACCCGCACTAGCCCTGTGTGCTAAAAATAGAGAGTAGCTGCGATGGCAGGAGCAGCAGGAGGTTTAACCACCCCAAGTATGATCCCATCCAAACCCCAAAGTCCATTCTCACAGTGGCTGCTCCTCCCACTGCTTGTGCTGCCTTAGCTACATTCTAATGCCAGCACTGTCGGAGCTAGTGTGGGCCCGTCCCATTGAACTGGGAGTGATACCCCTAGCTCAAAGTGCAGACCTACCCAGTGCTGTTCAGTGCTCCTCACTGTGACTTCATCACTGGGAGGCAAGCAGCCCACCTCCCCATGGCGCCTGCTGTTTCACCTTCCTGGCCACAGCACATTGTCAAGGAAGCATTAGGGTCCTCCTCTTTGACCCAGTGCCCTCTTCTCCCTAGCACACCCATGTGAGACAGGCAGGCATTGTGGCTCACCTATCAGTCACCTTGTGAGATCCCTGCTTAGAACTCACTTATTCCTGGCCTCAGTCCTTTGCTCAGACCACTAGACCAAGACACTATCTTAGTATGTCTCCAATAACTGACTGCAGTGGCAAGAGGAGCACAGACTGTTTCAAGCAAATGGGTTTTATGTAAACATTCTTTTTAAAAAATGTCTCTCTCATTCTCTTCAGTGTGGACTCTAAACTGCTCTAGCATCCTCTTGCCCACAGCTCACCCTTAGGCCCACAGTAGGAGACCCCAAAGACCTGTCTAGGGGCTGCTAATATCACTTTGCACTCAAAAAGGGAAGGTGGTGTTGTTGTTGGTGTTGTTGTTGTTTATTTGACATTGTGTATTTAGGCATCATCCTGGAACACACAGACACTCAGCGTATGAAATGGCTGGACCTGAAACATCTGCTGATGTGTAAGTAATAAATACAGCTGAAGTCCTGCTCATTAGTGAGTTGTTAAAAAGGAATTTAGCTGACAAGCAGCAGTAACCGATACCACTGGTGCAAAGTGCATCAGCCAGACATCAAAGGACAAATTCACTCTTGCCCCGAAGAAAGTCAACCTTAATTTCCCCTGAAGGAGGAAGCTGCAGAAGGTGTGATATGAGTCAGTGCATCTCCTGGTTGTCCTGGCAATGCCCCCTCCCCAGCCAGTGCTATCCACACTTTGGGCTTTATTGGCTTTCTGTGGACTCCCCAAGTGAGAAGTAGCAACTTTCTGCTACCCCAAATTTCCCACCAGCAATTTTCCTTCCAGTAGGTGCCCTCTATCATGGGCAAACCAGCTTGGACCTGGCCTGTGTTAAATTCCAGGTTTAGTTGAGCTCAGGCAGTGGCTCCTGAATAGAGCTGGAAAATAACTGAAAAGTGGAAGCTATTGAAACAATGGACCTTTTTCCATTTGCAGCAGAGTGGATGACTTTCTGGTAGAGTCAGGGTCTCCCCACAGTTGGGAGCATGGAAGGGACCCAATGGGGGACCCTAAAGCTTTGTTTGTATTGGAGAGCTGCTGTAGTGTGGTATTCAGAAGTAATAAGTCTCGAGCTAGTTCAGGCACAGGTGACTATATGAAAAGTGCGGCCTATTCATCTCTCATGTATTTTCCACCCCAATAGAAGGACTGAGCCCAGTTTCACATTTTTCCATGGGATCATTCTGCTCAGGTACTTCAAGGTTCTGTGATCACGCTTAGCTGTGATTTGACAGTCTGTTCACTAACGTGATGCCCTCTGTAATTTCAGCTCTCCAGGTCCTAGAGAAAGACCCAAGTCCCACTGTCCAGCTGGTGGCAACTGAAATCCTAAGTGACATCTATTCTGGTGGAGTGCTTGAGGAATGAAGCAGAACGAAGACAAACAGAACAAGGCGCTCCAGTGGTATAAGGGCCCTACCATCAATCAAATGTTAACCCCACCTCTTGACCCCGGCAGCAAGATGTGTTATGTGACCCCTCTAAGAACTCCTCCCACTTTCCTCTACCAATCAGGATGGGTTTCGCCCCAATAGGAATGCCCCGAGAGAAGACTTGACCAATCAGGGGGAGTTCCGGGGCAGGTGACCTGTCTTTTGTGTGACCCTCTAAGAACTCCTCCTGCCGCCATCTACCGATCAGGGTGGGTTTCAGCCACTGGGGATCACTCCAAGAGGAGATTTGTCCAACTGGGGGGAATTCTGGGGTGGGGTGACCCATCCGGAAGTGCTTCATGTGACCCCTCTAGGAACTCTTCTCACCACCCTTTACCAATTGCGATGGGTTTCAGCTGCAGAGGACTGCCCCAAGAGGAGAGTTGACCAAAACAGGGTAGGTTCTCGGAAGGGGTGAACCTCCCAGAAGAGGGTCGTGTGACCCCTCTAAGAACTCCTTCCAATGCCCTCTGCCAATCAGAGTGCAGCACATCACCTCATAAGTCCCAGCGCTGGGCAGAGGAGGCCATCTCTTACCAAGAAGATGTGTTTTATGAATTGTGGAAAGGCTGAGAGGAGACATGGACTCCTTTACCACCCCCCAGAGAACTTCAGACTTTGTTTTAGCCCCGAGGACCTTTGGGCTTGTATGGATAAAGCGCTATAGCAGTTACAGTTCCGAGGAGGGCCCTTTGACTCGACCAATAATAGATACCTCAGGACCCAACCCCAAACCCTTGTGAAGAACCCCGATGAGTGTGACGACCCCCCCCAAAGTTGGAAGATGATCATGGCTTGGGGGAGTCACTGGTGGACAAGGTGAAAGGGAAAGACGTTGCTCAGGTAAATGAATGATTAAGAAGCGATGGTCAATCATGGGGGTATAATGGGGTTAGGAATCGACTTGGTATTTCATAAATCTAAGAACAAGCAGGGGGTTGCTTACACTGTTTTTTGTCTGAAAATCTCTCAACAGCTTGACGATGCCTTTCAAGAGGCCTTTGAGAACTTACACATCGGTAGCCCTGTCGTGCATCAGCTGTTTTTGCTCCTGTCTGAGATGCAGCTCTCGAGGAAAATCCAGAAAAGAACAAAATAGAAGAATGAACCAGCTCAGAGTCCTTCGTTTTAGGGGTCATGGCGTCCATTTTTACAGGTGGCTGTCAAAGGTTGTGTTAAACCAGGCAATTAATTAAACTTATTTAAATGTGTCCCTATGACTGTATCCCCCTCCATATTTGTGTTAGTAAAAGACGGTACCAAGAACAGTCCTGTCTCCACAGACAGCTCTGTTAATGAAAATATATTACATCCCCAGGGAAGTTGGGAGCTTTGGTGGGGGAATCCTCTTTTTCGAGTGGCCAAAAAGCATAATAAAACTTGAAATAGAAGACAGGTAACAGCTTGGCTTTCAGATCGGATGCTTTCACTTTACACAAACTGGTTCAAATACGTTTTAAAAGAAACAGGAGCCTTTGAAAAAGGTTATGAACAGACGTTTACTGATGAGCTATTTATAGTGGATGAAGCCTTAACCAGGAGCCAGAGACCTGTATACTGATTAAAAGATTACGAGGGTGAGACAGTTACTGGATCTTTTTACCCTGAAGAATTACAAAAAGTAAACCCCAAACAAGACAGGATTTACAGGATTGAAAAGTTCTAGCGGATAAAGGAAAAGGGAGAAAAAAGCAGCTACTGGTGAAATGGTTCAGGGGAGCGATAAGTTTAACAGCTGGGTGGAAGCTTCTCAACTCTGTGACATTTAGACAGGAACAAAACAAACAAACAAACAAAAAGATTGCTCCTGCAAAGACAGAGAGAGAGAAAAATGAGCGACAGCAGGTTTTACATTACTTTGCCCAGCAATGCCAGCACTGCAGTTTTTCCTCAGAACACCAGCTTGAACTTTACAATACTGCTAATTAAGCCCTAGGATCTCCGGAGTGCCTTGGAGGTAGGTTTGTGGAAATACAATACCCGCACAGCCAGAACACTATCAACGAAGACACCCCTTTTGAAATCACCTTTGGAGATATGGCATGGAGTTTTATCCTACGACAAGGTTATTACTCGTCCATACCCGAATTATTGGATCATATGAACAGTACTGTGGCTCGTCATCCCACACCGCCTGAGGTGGTCATGAACTATGACCCTAGGGGTAGAAAAGTTAGTCTTAAATCCGCCGATTTTACTTGTATGATTTCTATCAGCGGGGAGCTAGCTAACATTCTAGGTTTGGGCCTGAAGCACAGCATCCAAAAATTCCCCTTCTCAGCAGACATCACAGGGCTTTTAATTTCTTGTGTCTGTTCACAGATATTGTAGAACACGAATTTGTGGGGGACTTTTCTGTTCCCCTGTTACACTGTGTCCCTGTCCAAGGAAGGAACAAGTTTGTCACCATCACCTACGATAAACCTCATTACGTTCCTGTCAGAAAACACCACATCAATACCATTACCATTGAAATAAAGACAGATCAGAACAGACACGTCTTATTTTGCGTTGGCGAGGTGATCATCAAGGTGCACCTGTTTCCCTGGAAAGAGCGAGGTTTCTAAACAGCAAAACATTATGGTGATCCTAAAAAACTACAGCAACCCCACCATCTACAGGAACTATTACAAAGCCCAAGTGGGATATGCCCTTCCTGGATGTACGGGGCTGGCGTGGGTGGAATATTCCGTAACCAAGCCTCTGCAACCAGACTTCGAGGCAGAACACTGCGTGAGAGAATACATGAATCTGGTACAGACAGCTGGTAAACACGTGAAAGATCGTTCTCTGTTAATCAACCATGAGGAGTTTGCATGGGGTTACACCTTGTTTGCCTTGTTTCCTCCCGACCAGGAATGCGCCAATCACTGTTCCCTGTTTAAAACCGGGAACCTGAGAGCAGAAATACATTTTGGGACGGCTTTAACCGTCACCATCAATATGATCGTGTATGGGGTTTTTGACAACATCATAGAGATAAATCAGAGGAGAAATGTTCTGCTTGACTCTATGTGAACATGAACACCGTGCAGCTTTCAAGTGTCTCATCAACGACCCCTTACACAAAAAAGAATTCCCTTATGATTGGCTCCCTGGCAGCAAGCTGTCTCAGAGACCCTTAGGTTTGGTGGTCAATATGCATCCACTTAACCAACCTGGTGAACACTGGCTCACCTTGTATCTGGCGAAGTGTAACCATGGAGAGTTTTTTGACTCACATGGGCACCCCCCTCCCGAATAGCGTGTTGTTTCCTAAAAGCATTATGAAATTTTTAAACAAAAATGCCACACACAATGTGTTCCACAATAGACAATTACAAGACCCCCAGTCTGTCGCCTGCAGCTATCACTGTGTGTTTTTCTTACATCATCGTAGCAAGGGTTTAATCTTTTGACTTAGTGCAAAACGACCGGATGGTGATGAATTTTGTAAAAACTAAATTTAAATTTTTGGGCATATCTAGGCTTGCTTAAAACATGTTTCAACAAGCCCAGACATGTTTATCTTGCAATGATTTTTATAGCCATGTTATCCAATACTCTCAGGCATAACAGACAATGTTCGTTTGGCATTCTCCAACACATTTTTTATAAAGTAACTTTTCCCACAGTTGCTAGGCCCCGCAAGAATTGCAGAAAAGGGGTGTTTCCACCTCGGATCCATTTTTAAAGCCATAGGGCAGGGTTTTAAACCCTTCTCCTAGGACCTTCTTGGTGGAAATGACTTCTCTTAAGGGTTTTTGTCTTTATTTGCCACTGATTTTTGTTCCTTATGATAGAGGGCTGCTGCACCTCTATCTTTTTGGACGTGTTTTCTCACAGGCCCGTGCAATAGTCCAGAACTAGATCTTTCAAACTGTCCAAGTTGATCTTTTCACAATTTGCTACGTTCAGGGTAATACCTTTGACTTTCATGCAGGCCTTTCTTTCCGGCAGCTTATACCCGTATGTTTTCGGGCCTGACGACACAAACTCGGTGATGTGTTGCTCTGGCGGGATCTTGCCTAAATAATCCCGCAGAGGAGGATTCCAGTCACCCTCCCTTTTCACAAATTTCACCAAGTCAGTGTCATGGTACAGGCACCGCTCTTGCAACCTGTCTAGCAGGTTGTTTAGTTCTATGTGGGCATAAGTAGTGGTGAAACAGGCTATGAAAACACTGGTATTTCCAGAGAAAGAGTACTGGTCTTTTGGGTCTTTCCAAGACACTCATGCTGTTTCACCGTCGATAATCTTGCAGGATGAAACCTTATAGTTGGGGGAAAACAGGTACTGAAAGAGTTTGTCAGGGTCTGTCACACTGCTGGTATTGGGTAGGTTTGTGGAGCAGATGCTGCTATTATTATTATAATTATTATAAATCACATGAAACTGTCTTGTAAACTTAAAAATAAAATATTCATTAGGGTATTTTTCTACTTAAAAAGTCATAGCTTTAAAACAAAATAATCCACTTCAGGCTGTATAACAAACAGGAGTTTTGAGTTTGTTTCTACCATTTTAAAACAACAAACAACAAACCCACAAACTTTTTAAAATACACCTCATTTTGCAAAATAAAAACCAAACTGCTTTTAAAATCAACTTTTAAAATCCAGTTTAAAACACATTTTGCACACTAAAAAGTCTTTTAAACTTTTAGTTTAAACTGTTAGTTTGAAACACACCATTACCATCAGTTTGCAGCCATATAGTTAAAAAAAAATAATCCCACCTATGTTTTACAGAGAGAGAGTTTACAATACAGTTTGCAACAAAATAGTTTTCAATAAACCCACACACATTTAAAAGCCAATTGCAGAAAGTTACCTTCTACTACAGGATAAAGTGTTGCAGGCACATGCTTGTTCTGTCCCCCTCAATGTGTGTTTGGGCCTTTGGATTAAAGAACAAGCAAAAACTGTTAGTTAGTATTAGCCCCAAATCCCTATACAACCTGTGTAGTACCTGAAGTTATTAAGCAAAACTACAGTTAAAATGTTTTTTACCTTGGCCTGGTGATGAAATGCAATTTAAAGTTACTAGTTCCATGCTAAACAGATCACACTGCAATAAACATAGACATCATTTGTCATAAACAGTTAGTTAAGGGTTAAGGTTTTGTTTTCGACCTGTAAAGGGTTAACAAGCAGTACCTGTGGACACCTGACTAGAGGACCAATCAGGGACAAGATACTTTCAAATCCCTGTGGAGGGAAGTTTTTTTTCCTGTTCTTTGTTTTTTTGGAGAGTCTCTCTTGGGAGTTGAGGGAGTCCAGACATCTTAATCAAGTCCTCCCAGGTTTCTGCAATAAATTCTTCTATTCAAGCTAGTGAGTATTAGCAAGGAACTAGTATTCTTATACTTTTATTTCTGTATTTGCAATTCTGTGTTTTGCTATAGAATTTCTTTAATTCTGTACTGTTATTGCTTTTGCTGAGAAAGAAAGGAGGGGGAATTCTCTCCAGAGATTGATAAGTTTAGACCCTGTGTATTGTTCATCTTGGTTACAGAGACAGTTACTTTCTTTTTAGTCTTTAATAAATTCTTTTCTTTGGACTTGGTTAATTCCTTCTCTTGTGGAGATTCAAGGGAAGGGGAGGGGGGGAAGAGTGAGTTCCTCCTGAGGTTGATTCACAGAATTGAATCGGTGTGAATCTCTCCAGAGTGGCTAGGAGAGAGGGAGGGGGGAAGTGGGCTGCTTCCCTGTGTGTAGAGATTCAGGGAGATTGAATCTGTGTTCCCCAGGGGAAGTTTGGGGAAGGACTGTGTCCCAATAAACGTACCTTATTGGGTGGTGGCAGCTTTTACCAGATCTAAACTAGGATTTTAGTTTAGGAAAGTCCATGCAGGTCCCCATATTGGAACCCAACAGCTCCAAGTGGGGGTGAGACCTATGACACCATTATTTACTAAGACAGCATGGCCAACGAGTGATATTATATAATATATATTTTCAGAGTTGAAAACAGGGAGCATACCTCCTCTTGCAGCCTAGCAGCCATTCAAGAGTTTCTGTTGAAAAAAAGTCTCCAAAATACTTGAGGTTTTCATACCATCATAACCCTTTGTTTCAAAAGGACTTCAAAATAGTAGCTAGCAGGTTGATTTGATCGTTACAGCTCTGAAATACTAGAGACTTAAGGACTTTAGGCCCCTTCCTAACATTCCCTTTTGTGAGCGGGGGTGGGGGAATTAAGCTGGCTGCACAACTGAGCTGCTTTTTGGCTCCATTTTTTATTTTAGTTAAAATCCATTTTTCTGTAGGGCCTTCTTACAGTATTAAACAGTAGATCCCCAATCCTTAATGTAACTGTCCCATTCCCAAGTGGGGACTTTTGGCAGATATCAGTACATCTCTTTGGGGCTTGTTTTTTTAAACATGTTTCTTTCATGCATAAAGTTTGGGGTGGGGGTTGAAATAAAATGGTTGTATCACAGCCATAATAAGCCCCCCAGAGCTTTTAAATGTTTGTTTGTCTTTAGAGCAAATGCTTGTTCTAAAGCATGGTGCAGGTTTGTGACCCCTTGAAACATTTCAGTTTTGGATTAGACCCTTGTGTGTGTGGGGTGGGGCGGGGTTGGTTGTTTGTTGTAAATATATTAATGTAAACTTTTAATGGCTTTGAATTGCTAGAAAGAGTGACCCATAGCATTCAAACAACTCCCGGGTCATATTTAAACTGTCCAATAGAGTTCTGCCAACTCCAGGATCCTTTATACTGTCCAATAGCACTCTATCAACTCCAGGGGTTATAATTAAACTGTCCAATAGCATCTGCGAATTCCTGAGGTTTTATTTCATTTCATATTAATCAGAACTCACCCACCCACTTCCCTTACTGTCGGTGCACACCAATCAAATTTATCCCTATGGCAACAAGGATAAGTAATCACAGTTACCTTCACTATTCAGTGGGGGTGTGGTTAAAACCATTCAGTTCAACAGGATGAGTCAATTCTATTGTACTCAAACACATGTCTGAACCATCTCTGTTTGTTTTACTGTTGTAAGCAGTCAGGATGAGATCTACCCTGACATTTGGTGGTGAGTTGTGCAAAAGAACATCGGGGTTGATCTCGTTTGCACAGGCACACCCACCCCGCCTAGCATGAGCCCACAGTAGCCCAAATGATCACTTTGGCTGCTGTGGGATCCCCAGTTTCTCTGTTATTGAGGCAGGAAGAATAAAGTGTTGTTATCCTGATTATGTGAATCAAGGACAGTGGAACTGTACTTGGCCTTTTATGACGGAGGAACTCGTCATCAACTAAGTAGCACTCGCTAGGCAGGGGACGTGGGTTCCAAAACTCAGCAAATTGAGAGAGGCTGGGGACAGGTATTTGTACCTGGTGGGCCCTAGACACTAATTCTAGCTCTTCTTCCTGTCTCCACTGTGAAATGTTAGTGCTAATTTTGATTCCATGAAGTCTGATTACAGCCTGCAAAGCTGAATTCACTTTGGGCTAATGGTGAACCAGCACTGAGTCCTCCCTACTAAACACAGTAAGTGGTGATTTTAGCTTGTAGTAGGGGAGCCTCAGTGCCCCATTGGCTGAGGGCTTGAGCCAGTTTTGCATTGTGTTATTGGAATGGAGTTCCTAGCAAGTGAACGCAGCTCTTGTTGCTGCCAACTCTGATGGAAGAATGGTTATACTGTAAACACATTTTTAGGGTTTTTCTCCTCCCACAACATACATCTCAGCTTTTTGCTGTAAATGGGTCTTTTTTACACAAAAACACAAAAGTTAGATTCTCACAAACCATTTTTTTTAATTTAAAAGACATACAGCTTCTTGAAAACAAACCAAGAGGCTCCATTAAAACTTTTAGCTCACTTAAGGGCCAGAGACCTTCTAACAGAAATGCATATAGTCACAAAGCCCTTTTCAATAGATGTTTTTTAATTTACATATTTATATGTACAAATTTACATATAAAGTTAAAGTCCAAATCACACAGTCATGGTGCCATTGGGCTGGGGCATCTATGACATAGCCCTCACAATCATCAAAAAGCTTTTCCCTAAGGCCTGGTCTACACTAGGGGGTTAGGGGTTGAACTAAGGTACGCAACTATTCGCGTAGCTGAAGTCGAACTACCTTAGTTCGAACTACTTACCCGTCTTGACAGCGTGGGATCAAAGTCCGCGGCTCCCCTGTCGACTCCACCACCGCCGTTTATGGTGGTGGAGTTCCGGAGTCGACGGGAGCTCGTTCGGAGTTCGATATATCGCGTCTAGATGAGATGTGATATATCGAACTCCGAGAAGTCGATTGCTACTCGCCAAATCCGGCGGGTAGTATGGACGTACCCTAAGACAGTTATTAAGAACAGCATAAATAGCAATGCATACAATAGTCCACATAAATTTTTACGCTCACAATGTGGCACTGGCTCAGCAAGTTCCATGCCAAACCTTCTCCTAAACTCCTTATAACCTTCATCCTTGAAGTCCTTTTCAACAATTTTTAGCGGTGTTCAGCAAAAATAAGGCAGGCCCGGTTCATCTTTGCTGCTTGATGCAACGTTGTCCAGGGCCTCCAGGGCCTCTACAAAGACATCATCGAGCTGTCTCTGACAAGAAACAAGTGTAAGTTCTCACTGCTTGTTTTTTAGATTTACACCAGGTTCCTAACCTCATTACACCTCATCATCAACTGTCACTTCTTAATCATTCATTTACCTGAGCGACGTCTTTTCCGTTCAGCTTGTCCGCCGGTAACTCCCTCAAGCAATGATCGCCTTCCTCCTCCAGGGTGGTGGACGACGAGAGGCCACCATGCTCATTGGTGTGTCTCATGAATGGTTGGGCTTTGGGTTCAGGTTCTGGCGTATCCATCAATGGCTGGGCCAAAGGAATCCCCTCAGCTGTTCCCTCATCCTCTTCAGAACTGTTGCTGCTGTAGCACTTTCTCCACACAAGTCCAAAGGTCCGCAGGGCTAAAACAAAGTCTGAAGTTCTCAGCGGGGTGGTAAAGGAGTCCACGTTTCCTCTCAGCCTTTCCACAATTTCTGAAACATGTCTTCTTGGTAAGAGATTGCCTCCTCTGTCCAGCTTTGGGACTTGTGGGGTGATGGTGCTGCACTCTGATTAGCAGAGGGCATTGGGAGGAGTTCTTAGAGGGGTCACACAACCCTCTTCTGGGTGGTCACCCCATCCCAGAACCTGCTCTGTTTTGGTCAAATCTCCTTTCGGGGCAATCCTCTGCAGCCGAAACCCATCGCGACTGGTAGAGGGTGGTGGGAGGAGTTCCTAGAGGGGTCACACGAACCACTTCTGGATGGTCACCCAGCCCCAGAATTCCCCTCAATTGGTCTAATCTCCTCTCAGGGTGGTCTCTAGTGGCTGAAGCCCCTCCCGATTGGTAGAAGGCAGTGAGAGGAGTTCTTAGAGGGGTCACACAAACCCCGGAACTCCCCCTGGCTGGTTAAATCTTCTCTCAGGGCGTTCCTATCGGGGCCAAAACCTATCCTGATTGGTATAGTGGAAGGAGTTCTTAGAGGGTCACATGACACACCTTGCTTCCGGTCATGTGTCTGCCTTGCCCCAAGTAATACCCCATGGGGTGGGGCTTCTGATGACCGGTGGGCAGGGCTTATTGGGTCAAGGGATGGGGTTAAGTTTTGATTGACAGTAGGGCCCTTATACTCCTCGCTCCCGCTACCCAAAATTGGAACACGACAGAGGCAACTATACTACTGGGCAGTATTCACCGTTGTCCTACTGCTCAGATGCTGTAAGTGAGAGAAGGATCAGGCCCCGTAAAGTAGCCTGGGTTGATTTTTATTACTCAAGCGTTTTTATTACACATCAGGACATCTAGTCATTCTGATGGACATGCAGCCTCTGGACAAGCTCGGTGAGAAGCATGTACATTATACTGCTTGCTCAGGGGTCATTACTATAGTAACAGCCAAGTACTGGCCCAGATCCACAAATACAGCTGAGCTCTAGGCTCTGGGTTGTTCTAAATTATGCTGTCTTGTAACAGCCATTGCTGCACTGGAGATAGCTGTAGCACAATGCACACTGTGTGTGCCAGCTTCTGTTCCCAGCTCACCCCCCATATACTTGGGTGGGAAGCTAGGAGTTGGTGACATACAGCCAGCTACACTGACTGTACACTCTATATGCTGGTTCTCTGGGTGTTAGGGATTTGCACATGCTGGGGAATTCCTAGCTGCCTCTTAGGGCAGCTTTATGGCTACTTTGCCCTGCTCCACTGCAACATAGGGCAGCAAAAGGGTGACTTTACAACTAATCCCACCCCTATTGATGCACCTACCCGTGGTTGTTAGGAGTCTGAGTTCAGGTATCCGGGTTTGGAAAACCCACTCACCTGGCATAAAGTTATCTGATGGCAACAAAAGGCCAAATATGCCTTTAAACATCAGTCCCCTTGTTTTTCAAATATCTATTTGAAACACCATAAAGCTGATAGAGATTTAAGTGCCCTAATCAGCACCTCTGCAGGTGGCTATAATGAGTATTTAGGCTTCTACCTGCAGATTTTAGTGCTTAACTTTAGTCACCCAAGGCCTTTGTATTTGTCTTGCCCAAGCCTATGAGTTGCCGAGTGTTCTCAAACTCCTACTGATGTTATTGGGAGATAAGGATGCTCTGCCCTTCAGAGAAGGGGCTCAGCACATATAACTCATCCTCCAAAGTTAGCTACTATGATCCTTCACCTCCTATCAAAAGGTCACTCAATGGTCAGGTTTCTAGGCTCCATCACCACCTCATTCTCCAGTTTACTGTCCCCTTGGGTGCAGGGCTTGTGAGGATTCACCAGGCAGCAGTTTGCAGAGGAGGGCGAAAGGCAGAGGGAGTCTGGGGTGTTATTGCTTATAGTTCTCAATGGGGAGACAATGTTCCTGTAACAGTTGAATATTGGAAGGAAACCAATAGAGACCCCTGTTGAATTGACACATTCTGCTAATTCAAAAGTGACTCTATTAAGTAATATGGGTTCCCCTAATCTTGTAGTGTTTCCTGTTTTGGTGATTGTTTTCTATACCATATCCAGCAGCTTATTCCCAGTCCATGTTCTCCTATTGTTATTCCCTAGTATTCTGCACTCTGTTTATGTGTATTAAGGGGCACTGGACAAATACTGATGACTCTTCACATTTCTTTTTCAGGTGCTGGCCATGTATCTCACAAACAAGGTCGTCTGTAAATAACCCAGCTGCAGATTTTGTATATACTGTGTACATATTTCCTACTAAACTGTTTGAAGTATCTGTTTCAATTGCTCAGAGGCCTGATTTTGTCTTTCAGAGAAATTGGGGCTTCCTCAATGTCCTCTGTAACCATGATGTGGGGGCTTCCTCCTTTGCCCTTTCTCCATGGAGCTGGACGAAGACCTCAGCTCAGCACCTCTCTAGGGTCTCTTACCACTCTTCCGCAGTCCCCACAAAGCTAGATCTAATCCCTGTAGTTAGTGACATGGGGTCTGGTTCTTAATCATATTCTCATCTTTGTTTTTCTGGGCATTCAGTGTTGCTGATGAATTCTGGGTTGTAAGTGGGATGGACTGTGTTCTGGCGAGTTATCCTCCCTCCTGTCTAGCCTGTTTCTGGGTCAGAAGGCTATCTGTGAACAGCGTCTGTTTACTTACAGCCTTAGGCTCGGTGCCTGTAATAGTGTGTGAGGGAAGGCATCTCTGCTTTTCTAAGCCAAGTCCCTGTTTGTGTACTGCAAGACTTTAGCAGAGAGGAACCATTGGATTCCCTAGCTTCCCCCACTGCACTACAAGGGAACGACTGTCATTGGGTATCTCTGACAGGGTATGTCCTGCTGTGCTCACTGGTCTTGTGGTGTCTCCATATCGGGGACCAGCTCATTTTGTTAATAATTCACATTGGACTAGAGCTGGGTGAAGGCTGATGGGGCAGTTCACTGAGGGGCTCACCAGTTCAACTCCACAATGCAGAGAGGCCTAGAAATGTAGGGCTGGAAGGGTCCTAGAACTATCATCCCATCCAGCACTATATTTAGACCGTCCCTGACAGCTCTTTGTCCAATGGATTCTTTAAAGCCTCCAAGGATGAGATTCCTCAACCTCCCTTTGAAGCCTATTCCAGAACTTAACTATCTGTATAGTGAGAAAGTTTTTCCTAATATCTAACCTAAATCTCCCTTGCTGCAGGTTTAGCTGATTCCTACTTCTCCTACGTCCAGTGCACATGGAGAACAGTTGATCGGGGTCCTCTTTATAACAGTCCTTAACATATTTGAACATGGTTTGAACATAGTTGAGGGTTGGCTAAGATAAAGAGGCACCTGGAGGAGGGAAAGCAGGTTACAGGGGTATGTGCGCAGCTTTCTTGGGGTGCCCAGGCTCTGAGTCACTTTGTTACCCATCCGGCGAGAGGAAGATATTCTCAGGAAGCTGATATCTAGTCAAGCATAACACCACCGGTCTGTTAGCCAGCCTACCAACTCCACAGGGCTCTGCCAGCCCTTGCTCCGCCTTGCACGGTAACAGTAGTTGCACCGCAGCCCCCAAACCCCTCTGAAAGTGTCCCCCAGTAGCATCAGGTTACTGTCACAGGACACTCACAGAAATTACCAGGGAACAGAATCTAAACAGTTTGATTGGTACAGCTCAGGATCAGATCTTTATAACCTTGCAGCACTGAGACATATGTATAGTGGAATAATCCTAAATTCATTATCAAAGATTAAGATTTAAGAGGTACTGAGTCAAGATCATGGAAACAGAACTGGTTACATGTAAAATGAAAATCATAACATACTTCTTAGAGTCTAAAATCAATTATTACAGCAGTTTTTCACCTAAAGCAATCTCCCAGCAGCATTAACCAACATGCCTGGGAACCAACTTTCCTGAGGAAGGAAAAGGGCTTTTTGCAGGCTGTGCCCAGAAGTGCCCGTTACTGTGGGGGTAGCTCATTTATCAGGGTTACTCTTCTGGGGGAGGGGGTTCTGTAATTCTGTTAACGTGCTGTGAAAGTCTCACATTAGAGCTCTACTCCTTCCTTCTGCAAGTCCCCTCCCAAGGGAGCTCGCCTGCAGGACCTAGGTTCCCCAGGGCTGGGTTCCTCCAGCCCTAGAACTAGATGACCATGTGCACACACACACTAGCAGAGCAAGTCTGAGAGGACCAGGTCAATCAGCACTCTCCAGCTGATCCCCTCATGTGTTCCTGTACTCGATGAGCTGGGTTAAGGAGCACTTTCAAGCTGGTACCCTTATGTGCTCCTGGTCTCAAGAAGCTGGGTTGAGCAGCACTTTCAGCGTGCTCCCCTCCCATGTTCCCCAAGTTTAACACATTCCTATCACACATTCACATTACAGATTGTATTGCTGGTAGTAACCCACTTGTGATGAGCAAACCCCCCACAGTATTTTGGGGCACTACAGGATGATCTTTAGCTTAAGGTACAAGAAGCGTTGCTGCAAAGGGAAGAGTAAATGGGAAGCTAAAACACAAAAAGAAATAAAATTCAGAGAGAGAGGAAAGCAGCCAGCTGAACCATAAAGCTTTATTTATTGAATCATAGTGATAACCACACAAGGAGGGCTAAACATATATAACAGTTTACATTTTAAAGGGTTAATACCTGAGAATTTAGGAAAGAAAACAGAGAGCGAGATGGATCTCCACCCACTCCATGAGGCTTGAACTGAGTCGGGGTTTCCCAGGTGATGGTGGTAGCTCAGGGTCCACTGAGTGCTGGAGACAGGCAGAGCCCTACAGAGCACGATCAGTCAGGAGATGGAGATCTAATTGGAACTTTGATGCAGAAGTTTTGGGTCCAGAGGAGCTTACCCTTACTTGGGCATAGGTAGGGGTTTGTAGAGCAAATACAATAGGTTCAAGGAAAGAACATTAGATTTGTTTATGGGTAAACTGATGGCTCAAGGGTTTTCTTCTTTGCACTTTTGTTCCTGTCTTTCCTGGACAGCACATACCCGCTGTCCCTGGACTCAGCCATGCCTATTCCACCAGGTTTCTGTTATCCCTGCAGTGTCTGGTTTTTTTCACTTCCTGCAGCAGTAGCTCTAGTTCCTCAATTTTGTTGCCCAGTACTCCTTGCCCTTGGTGGTACAGGCATATTGAGCTCTTCTGCTTGGCTTCACCCACATTCCTCACTTAATTGGGTACAGTCATTCTGCTAACTCAAGCATCACCTTCCCTGAATGGAGGGAGGGAGGAAATCCCTCCACTCCCCCAAAGCCAGACATAAGGCACGCTGGTGGCTGTGGCTCTGAAACAACCGGAGACACCCCAGTGGACAGACAGAGAGGCTGGGCTGGAGGGAGGTGAGAAAGTGTCTTCGAGGATGAGCCTCCCAGCTGGGGTTGAGATCCAGAGGACCCCATCCATTGGGGGCGGGGGCTGGCCTGGCATCCCAGACCAGTTCTCAGCTCCCTGCCTTCCCTCGGGCCAGAACCTCTGCCTGTGCGGCCTCAGACTCTGCTCAGCCCCCAGATGTCCCCTCCATGTGCCCCCTGCAGCAGGACTCACCTTGGAACAGGGTCGTGTTCCCATTGGAGAGGATAGTAGCCAGCCCAGCACTCCACCAGTAGCTCCCATTTGGTGTTGATACACAGGATCTTGGGGCTGCAGATATCTGGGTTCTGGCGGCACTCGTCGATGTCTGGGGAGGGATAATGCAGGTTGGGAGGTCACACACAGCAGGGCAGGGGGCTCACTGGGGGTGAATAACAATGGAGAACACCCCACCCATTGCTGAGTGAAAAGTGCAGTGCGGTCAATCTGTCTGCTCATCTAACCCCCAACTCCATTCTAACCTCTCAGCTTTCTTTACTGCTATGTGCAGTGCCCAATCCCCTTCAGCACAACCTCTCTCCCCATCCCAGGACTGGGGACCAAATCTTATCCAGACCAGGCCCCCTCACGATCCCCTACTCTGCACCAGCCCTGAGAGGCGGGGTTGCAGGGAGCAGGGAGCACGCATACCAAAGCCAGTTAAGCTACAAAGAGGAAGTGACCTGGGCTGCGTGCGGGGGTGCTGGCGGCTGAAGGAAAGCTCACATACTCGAGAGGGGACAGGTGGGAGAAAGCTTCTCCCACAGCCGAGGTTGCGGGCGGCCCAGTGGGGTGGGGGGCCTGGGCGAGGGTGCTGAGGCACCCGAGGTGAAGGGCTAGGACAGGAGGAAGGGTTTTTGCTGCTAGCACCGAGGCATAGGAGAGGGAGGTCACAGCTTTGAAAGGCTCCTGGGAGAAGATGGGGGATCACATTTTGTGACCTGGCTGGGCGAGCCGAGGTGCAGGGCAGCCGTGACTCCAAGGCGCTGCAATGGTGGAAGAGAAGAAAGGGGGTGCAGTGGAACTGGGAGCTGAGTCACCAGAAGGGGACGCCATGCTCAGCAAGTTACAGACCCCAGCCCGAGCGGGTCTCCCTCCCGTGCCGAGGATACACCAAGCCCCTCCCCTCCCATGGAGCACTAGGAGAAGGGTGGGTGGGCTCTGCCCAGGGGAGTGCAGGGAGTAGGTGCTGGGTCCTTTAAATCTAGTTTGTTTGCTGTCTGGTAGGCACTCAGCGGGGTCTATGGCAGCAGCTCCTCCAGGACCCCCGCCATGCAGCCAGTGCACCCACCTGTACTCGACCTCAAAGCACTTAGCATCCGGAGTCCCAGGACCCAGGCAGGACCCGGGTAAGTCACTGGTATTAAACAGTCAAAGGTCAGGATTCACAGCTACACGGGAGACCCCTGCTGGGCCACTCTGGCAGCGTAATGGTCTCTGACAATCCCCCATCCTGTGCAGGGGCCTCCCCAGCCAGCCTGGAGCCGGGTGTGGTGGGCCCTTCTCACCCACCCACTGCCCGCCAGCCTGTTGTAGGGGTGGCCTGGGGCGTGGCCGTAGTACCCCAGCCCTGGGGCTATTCTCAGCACCCTCCTGCAGTAGTGCTGAATTCACCTTACAAAGAAGCTGGTGTCCAGAGTCAGATCCCTAAAGCTGTCCTTTTTATACCCAACCTGTTTACAAGGAAAGAGGTACTGTATGCATCCTGTGAGGCTATTCTGACCTTGTTTTTCCTGGTACCACATGGCACCCCTTAGCTCTTTGTTCTGGACTCAGGAATTCCAGGTACCAAGAGCGTGATGCACCTCCTAGGCTTGTCCCGTATATATTGTCCTTATCTTTGGGACATTCCAATGAGAGTAACTCCCCGCCTGTTACTACAGTAGAACACTCCCATGTGCTGATCCCGACAGTTGTCCTGGCTAATGCAAGGTGTTATGGGATACTTAGCATAGGTGAATACAACTATAGGAAGATACAGGCCACCATTCCAGGCCATGTAACTGCTAGAGGTGTATATAGAATGGAATGTTATATGTGTTGTTAGAGGGTTTATTCCTTCACTCTACCACTTCCCTGGTCCTTCTCACATGAACAGAGAGCAACAATACCCAAAGTCCAAAGGTGCAAACAATTCAACGTTTATCAGGGTGAACTTCCAGCAAGCTTAAATTCAAGTTCCTTTTCCTTATTTTCGAATCCCAACTTACTTCCTGTTTGCCCCTAATTTATATAGTGATATTCACAGCTATACCTTAAACAATCATTCTACTAAAATTTACCTAACCAATCCTAACATACTGTAACATGATTAGCTAACCAATTATATCCCACCACTTTAATTAGTTTACACCCAGCCAAATTAATTATACAGCAGACAGAAACAATCACAGAACCAGACAGAGACCATGCAAATAAACATACAAATCAATACAGAAGCGAGGATTTCACAACTACATCTATACAGACGGAAGGGTTTCCCAGCTGTGTCTATTAAGAAGCAAGTTCTTTCCAGGCAGAAAACTATCAAACTAAATTTTCTTTCATATCTTCTAGGCTCTTCCCTTTCTCTGGAGGTGATGGATCGGATCACCTTCCTAACAGCCCCCGATTGCCTTATTTCCATATGACTAAACAGGGCCTCAGACTGTCCCAGTGAGAGAAGGCCCTTACACAGATAGAATCAAAATCATTGTCTTTCTTTTTTACCTCTGTAAGTAGCTAAGTGAGACGAATACACCTAAATTCTTAAAGTATAGGCCTTTGCAGACAGGCTTGAATATCTATATCCTAACGTGTTAAGCACATACTATCCATATTAATATAGGTGATTTGAATCATACCTATTGATCATGTAATATATTAGCTCAGCATATATGGGTGAACACCTCAGAAATAGATTTAACCAGACTGATCCATAGTTATTCCCTAGGATTCAGTAGCTGTGAAAGTGGTGAAAAGCCATCTGGGACCCCTCCACGCTCTAGTCTCATACTGAGCCCATCTCAGATGAGCCCATCTCAGCCAGCCCCAGGAATCTGGCTCAGTAAATCTCAGGGTGTTTCAGAGAATCTGGATTGAGGCTCAGTTGGTGCAACGTGAGCACTGGAGGGAGCAGAGGAAATTGCACGTTACACCAATGTAGTGTATGCCTAGGGGAAACTTCTAGCTCAAGGAGACATACTCAGGCTTGCTCTGCAAAAAATTGAAGCGTGGCTGCGCTTGGGCAAGTAACAGGAGAGGCTCCCTGCCCCGACTACAATCCCAACCAATCCACAGGTGCATCCGAAGAAGTGGGTATTCACCCACGAAAGCTCATGCTGCAAAACGTCTGTTAGTCTATAAGGTGCCACAGGATTCTTTGCTGAATCCACAGGTGCACACTCAGGGCGGCCAGCCTCTCCCACCACCACTTCTTGAAGTGCAGCACCCAAACCTGGACACGGTTCTCCTGCGCTGAGTAGAGTAGAACAGTCACCTCCCATCTCTGACCCACCCCACTCCTGGTCATGGTGATCCAGGTGCAGCAGAAGCCGGAGATTGCTGCCAGCACAGCCATGAATGTGGCCCATGGGCCCTAGCGGTATAGAGCCTGGAGACCAAGGAGTCCTACACCAGCCTCTGGGCTTTGAAGATAGGGGAGCCAGAGATGCATGGTGGTGGAGACGGCCTTCCCTGCCCACACCACTGTGCCCCATGCTGCCCCCTTCCATGGCATCAAGAAGATCAGCATCATGGCCAAGCCCCGCAGGCCTGGGCATCAGAGCCTCTCCAGGTAGGGTCCAGTGCACATGTGGCGGGGGGGGGCGCTCCATGGCCTTCCTCCCCCATCAGGCTAGGGATCTCCTTGCCCCCTGGTCAGTTGTGGGGTGGGGATTATTGGGGGACAGAGCTAATTGGAGGAAAGGCTTCATGTCCGTGACCTCCATGACATAATTGTAGCCTTAACCATGAGAAAACTCCTACCCCAGAATATACTGGGCAGTGTCCTTTGCCTCAGTTTCTCCTTGCGTGTGAAAGTCCAACAAATGCTCCTTTAACCTGCCTTTGCCCTTTCCCTCCCCTGCACCCCACTCGCCAAAACTTCCACCTTTTATAGGAGCCCTTTTTGCCTCTCACTGCTTCTTTCACTTTCTTGTTAGCCATGGTGGTACTTTTTTGGTTCTCTTAGTATATTTTTTAATTTGAGGTGTGCATTTAAATTGAGCCTCTATTCAAGTGTCTTTAAAAAGTTTCCATGCAGCTTGTAGTGATTCCAATTTCAGCACTGTACCTTTTAATTTCTCTTTAACTAACTTCCTAATTTTTGTGTAGTTCCCTAGCTGAAATTAAATGCTCCTGTGGTGGGCTGCTTTGGCGTCCCCCCCACCCGGAGATGTTAAATTTAATTATACTATGGTCGCTGTTACCAGGGGTTCAGCTATGTTCACCTCTTGGACCAGATCCTGTGCTCCACTTAGGACTAAATCAAGAATTGCCTCTTCTCTTGTGGGTTCCAGGACTAGCTGCTCCAAGAAGCAGTCATTTAAGGTGTCAAGAAACTTTATCTCTGCATCCCATCCTGAGGTGACATGTGCCCAGTCAATATGGGGCTAGTTGAAATCCCCCATTATTACTGACTTTTTGATTGTTATAGACGCTCTAATCTCCCTGAGCATTTCACAGTCACTATCACCATCCTGGTCAGGTGGTCGGTTGTATATCCCTACTGCTATATTATTATTTGCGCATGGAATTACTATCCATAGAGATTCCATCAGACAGTTTGGTTCATTTAAGATTTTTACTTCATTTGACTTAACGCTTTCTATTGCCACTCCCTCACCAGCATTTCCTGTTCTGTCCTTCCGATATATTTTGTAACTTGGTATTACTGTGTAGCGTTGATTATCCTCATTCCACCAAGTTACTGTGATGCCTATTATATCCATACCCTCATGTAATACAACATACTCTAGTTCACCTATCTTATTGTTTAGACTTCTAGCATTGGTATATGAGCACTTTAAAAACTTGTCACTTTTTAGCTCTCTGCCATTACATGATGTAATTGAATGGGACTCTTTTTTATTTGACTGTTTCTCATCAGAGCCTACCTGTATTTTATCATCTTCCATCCTCTCCTTAGCCACCTCCTTACTAGGACATAGAGAATCTCCATTAATAGATCCGCCCCTAAGGGATGTCTCTGTCCAAACCACATGCTCCTCCACACATAGAATAGAATCATAGAATCATAGAATCTCAGAGTTGGAAGGGACCTCAGGAGGTATCTAGTCCAACCCCCTGCTCAAAGCAGGACTAAACCTAACTAAATCATCCCAGCCAGGGCTTTGTCAAGCCTGACCTTAAAAACCTCTAAGGAATGAGATTCCACCACCTCCCTAGGTAACTCATTCCATTTCTTCACCACCCTACTAGTGAAAAAGTTTTTCCTAATGTCCAACCCAAACCTCCCCCTCTGCAACTTGAGACCATTACTCCTTGTTCTGTCATCTTCTACCACTGAGAACAGTCTAGATCCATCCTCTTTGGAACCCCCTTTCAGGTAGTTGAAAGCAGCTATCAAATCCCCCCTCATTCTTCTCTTCTGTAGGCTAAACAATCTCAGTTCCATCAGCCTCTCCTCATAAGTCATGTGCTCCAGCCCCCTAATCATTTTTGTTGCCCTCCGCTGGACTCTCTCCAATTTATTCATATCCTTCTTGTAGTGTGGGGCCCCAAACTGGACACAGTACTCCAAATGAGGCCTCACCAGTGCTGAATAAAGGGGAATGATCACATCCTTCGAGCTGCTGGAAATGCCCCTACTTATACAACCCAAAATGCCATTAGCCTTCTTGGCAACAAGGGCACACTGTTGACTCATATTCAGCTTTTCAGCCACCGTAACCCCTAGGTCCATGTTGGCTTTCCCTCAGCCCTTAGTTTAAAAACTGCTTTATGACTTCTTTAATTTTAAGTGCCAGCAATGTGGTTCCATTTTGGTTTAGGTGGAGCCCATCCTGCCTGAATAGACTCCCCCTTTCCCAAAAGGTTCCGCAGTTCCAAATAAATCTTACCCCCTTATCCCTAAGCCATCGGCTCATCCATGCATTGAGACCCTGCATTTCTGCCTGTCTAACTGGCCATATGTGTGGAACTGGAAGTGTTTCAAAAAATGTTACCATGGAGCCTAAATTTGGCCTCCAGGATCTCTCTCCCATCCGTCCCTATGTTCTTACCCAGGGGGATTCTATGATAGACTCCACTGGGCAATGGCAAACAGGAGAGGAAAAAAATTCTTTAGTCACAGGGAATGTGTTGTTCTAAAGCAGACAGAGGAAGAAATAAGGCAGGTGAACCACACCACACTGCTCACCACAATCCAGACAGGACAGGGGTATCCACCAGGAAACACCTGAGAAAGAGGAGGTCACTGAGCAGAAATTGACTTTATATGGGCAAAACCCACTTTTGTGTGTAGTGTTTTTCCTCAGTGGAAGGTTGATCTATTTGGAAGAAGCACGTTTGTGACACTGATTGGACCAGAGCTGTTCCTCTAGGAGGGGGCACAAGAAAAGGGGACCTGGTAAGACCCACACATGAGAGTCATCCTAGGAAGAGGAGCTTGCATGTATTTCTTTGTCTCTCTTCACCTTGAGCTCATGGACACGAGGATGGGAGGACTGGAGAGCCCCAAGACCTGAGGAGTCCCTCTCTTGAAGCACCTGCCATATGGGATCATCAACAAGGACCATCTGTCGGGAATCAGGGCCTGCAGCAGAGCCAGTCTCCAGGCAACCTAACAAGCTCAGGTAGCCTGTACCAAGCTGCCTGATTGGTGGGAAGGGTCAGTAGAGAGGCTCTTAAGCCCAGCAGCAGCAGTTCAGTAGCTGCTCAAAGCTTCTTCCCACAGCTATGGTAGCTCCGGCCTTGGTCCAGCCCAGCTCCTGCCTTGTCTCTCTCCAGGTAACCTGGTTTTGACCCTCAGCTCTGATTCCTCATCTCCAGCTTCGGCTCCGACCCCGATTCTGACCCTGGGTTCCGACTTCTGGCTCCTGCCCCTGGCTCTGACCCTTGGCGCTGGCATTTGGCTCCTGGCTCTGACCCACAGCTCTGGTTCTTGGCTGCAGGTCCTGCTCTGACCACTAGACCTGACCACCCACATCCCGCTCTCTGACACCATCAAGCACGGATAGTCATTAGCCGCCTCTTCCATCTTCTTCCTGTGTTAACCCTGTTACTACGGCACCACCTGGAACGGGACTGATGTTCTGTCTGCGTCTCCAAGACGACAGCTGCAGACAAGAGCTAAGGTCACAGCTGAGACTTGGATAGCACCAACTCATGCATAGGGAGCCACACTGTGAGCTGGATGAAGATCTGTTCTTTGGTTTGTTTCTGTTAAGAAGAGCTACTGCTCAGAATGTGACTTCGGCATTACAGCTGCACCACCTTAGATGACTGCTTAAAGCAAGACACATTAACAACCCCAGGACACTGACATCTTTGACCATTATGTTAGCAACCAGCCACTCAGTATGGGCACCTCTTCAGTTTTACTGAATGCAGGATTTAAAAGGTTAGTTGTGAACAGATACTTCACACTGGTTAATTTTAATGAGAGGGAAGGAACACTGGCCAGAATAGGAAATAATAGATACAGAATATTTACTAAGTGAGATCTATGCAACTCTGCAGGGCCGGATGAAATTCACCCTAGAGTACTTAAGAAACTAGCTGAAGCAATCTCTGAACCATTAGCGATAATCTTCCAGAACTCATGGAGGGTGGGTGAGGTTCATAACAAGGACAAACTTCAAAAAAAAAAGGTTCTCAGGGAAGTAAAGATGGGACAGGCTAACTTCAATACCCAAAAAGATACTGGAAAAAATGATTAATCTACCAATTTATTAAAAGCTAGAGGATAATAGGTGATAAGTAAGAACCAAGATGGATTTGTCAAGAACAAGCAGGGGTGGCTCTAGGCACCAGCAAAGCAAGCACCTGCTTGGGGCAGCCCATTTGCCGGGGCAGCAGGGAAGCTGAGAACCAACAGGGGGCTCTGGGAGCTGTAGTTCCTTGGTTAGCTCCCTGCCTATAGAGCCAGCCCTGGAGCAGGGAAAGAACTACATTTCCCAGCATTCCCTTGGCCACTACCAACTGGGAAGGAAGGAGCGGGACCTCATGTGGCAGCATGCTGTGAATAGTAGGGAGACCAGACTTTAACATTCAAAAAACACGACCCTCCACGGGAGGAAGCTTCCCCCGCCACCATCCACTCCTCCGACTGCCCCCACAGAAACCCCAACCCATCCAAACCCCGCTCCTGTCCCTGATCACCCCTGCCGGGACCCTGCCTCTAACTGCCCCCTGGACCCCACCCCTATCTAAGTGCCGCTGGTCCTTGTCGCCTGATTGCCCCATCCCAGGACCCCTGCCCCTCACTGCCCCTTGGGACCCCAGTCCCCACCTAAACCTCCCTTCTCCTTGTCCCCAACTGACCCCTCCAGAGACCCCTCCCCAACTTCCCCCCTAGGACCTCACCCCCTACCTGTCCCCTGACAAACCCCTGGGACTCCCATGCCTATCCAACCGCTGCCTGTCCCCTGATGGCCCCCCCGAACCCCTGACCCATCTAACCCCCCCTTCTCCCTATCCCTTGACTGCCCCCAAACCCCTTACCCCTTCTCCAACCCCTCCAGCCCCCTTACCGTGCCACTCAGACCAGCTTGTCTGGCTCTGTGCCGCGCCAGACACGCTGCTGCATACATGCTGCCGTGCTCCCCCCCGGAGCCCACAGCCCCCCCTCCACCCCCACCCCAGCACCTGCCTTCCAGATTTGAACACCTCAAAATTCAGGAGTGCTCAAGCTTAGTTTGGGCAGTTGCTACTTCTTTTCTCCCAAATCAAGTATACTGATCCACTGTAACTTGCTGTAGAAAAACTAGGATAAAATTGAGCAAGAAATGCTTCCCAGCGGTTATTAGGACTGGAATTGCTATTTTCAATAGCCATTGCCTTTTGTTTGGTTGTTTAAAAGGAAGACAGTGATATTGCATTGGCAAATTCCCCATAGAAACAAAGAGTGGAACAAAAGAATAATAAAGGCACCTCAACTTTTCCTCATTTATGTAGGACAGTCTTATAATATGCATCCAGATATCCTTCAATCAAACAAGGTGAAAATTGTTCCACTTTACTGCAGTTCTGTAACCATATGGGACCCAATCCTGTTTGTGTTCTCAAGTGTACTAGAGAACCACTGTATCAGAGAACCAGAGAGCACAGCTGCTCTGTGTCAGATCCTGCATAGATTATGAGCTGTATGCTATTCACAGGGGGTGCTCCTGCAACAACCCCACCTGTTCATTCCATTCTTCCCCAGCCTTCCTGGGCTACCATAGCATTGTCTCCCCACTTGTGTGATGAAGTAATAAAGAATGCAGGAATAAGACACAGTGACTTGTTAGTGAGAAATGAGTAGAAGGCAGCCTCCAGTTGCTATGATAGTCCAGATAGGACATTAAGGAGTGTGGAGGAGAGGAGCGCAGCATCCTGCTGCTAGTCCAGGGGCAATTGAATCTTTTCTTTACACATGAAGCTCAGCCCCCTGTTGCTATGATGACGATGGTTACCAGCCATACTGCACCATCTACCAGGAAAAATTAGGGCCAGGCGCCCTTGATCGACCTC